>NC_089829.1:33375321-33675321 GCF_035046505.1 Tiliqua scincoides
TGCCAACAGGGTACATGCTGTATCCTACCATGCAGGGACAGTCACGGAAGCTTCCTCAAGGTAAGGGAACATACTGGAAAGCTGGATAGAATTGGGCCCTAAATCTTCCAACTGTGGCTTTTCCTGGACACTGTGACTTAGAAAACTTGAGAAGGGCAACCCAATGCTATGCAGCACTGGTGTAGTGGAGCCATCCCACTCTATATCCAGCACTGAAATTGAGCAGGATGGAGGTTTGTTTCCTTACCTATATCAGACTCCAGCCCAAAATTGCTGGCGCAAGTCCAAGAACACCCTGTTTAGGACTTTCAGGCCAGGAGGGTGTTTAGGATTTGGGGGAGACCTCCTCCCTTCTGGAGAGGAGGGAGATCTGCTCCCTTCTGAGCCTGAAACCACCCCCTCCCCACCTCCATTTCACCCTTCACCCATGCATGGCTTGGCATAGTACTTATGAGCACTGGAGGCCATCAGGATGAATTTAGTGCCGGCAGGACAGCACTGGCCTTCCCACCAATGCTCCCTCATCACAAGTAATCGCAAACATGCTTCACAGCACATCTGCAATGATTAGGGGCAGTGTAGCTGTTGCTCATAGGATTGGGCCGTATGTCATTTTAGACATGCTGCCAGTGATATTAAAACTATGGTAGCCTTGACATTATCCCTACTGATTCGGCCATATTGTATCTGTCACCAAAATGATGATAATTTAGCTACGCAAGACTCCTCCAGATTAATTGAAGCCCCAGTATAAAGACTTCCACAAATGAATTTTAATACCTTCATTTATTCATTTAAAATCAATTTTATTGTTGCCTGTCCTTGCTAATGCAGGATTAAGAGAGGGGGGAAAAATAACAGCTGATTGATGACTGAATAAAAGAGTTAACAGATTTTTAAGGCCTGATTATCTGCAAAATGAGCTCAGATATAGCTTCTTTAATGATAATTAAGCATCTTTACAATTGGTGAGGCTATATTACCCAGTTGTACTTAGGGTGTCTATTTTTAATAATTCTGCAGACTGTGACAAGCTATCTGTACCTTTGCTGGTGTGGCAGAAAAAGCAGAGAAATCCAATAGAGCAAAGAGATGTGACTTTATTTGCACTTAATGGAGAAATTAAAACTTGCATAGGCTATTTTTAGCTATTTCCTTTTCCTTTTGACTGAGAACAGCCTCCAACAAGAACACAAGAAGAGAATCAAGAGAGTTTATGTTATAATACCCTAGACTCTGGAGTTTAGAAACATCATATAGGGCCTAAACTAAGAACTGATGTTTCTATGCTTTTGGTACCACTTAAAGTGCAGGCTTCCCCTACTTCTCGGTCAGAATTATCCTTCTGCTAAAGAATCAAAATGGGGTGCTCAGATACAATATGTGATTAATCAGCCCTGATAATAATCTTCCAAGTTCCTGAGCCCCCTTCAATGCTGCAATTCCTTCTTTAATGGAAGCAAATCATTTTTCATTTTCCCTAAACTAGCAAACTCATGTTTGCTTTTACTGTGTGAATCAGGATTGGAAGCCACAGTTTGATCCTAATTTCTAATCCTGGTTTGCAAAATAAGAGCAACCCATTGTTTGATATTTTGTTTAGGCAAAATAGCAAACAAGGGCTTGCCTCAAATATGTATACCTGTGAACCAGGCAAAACTAGATTAACATTCTGTCAAGCATTGGTAAAGCAACTACCACGTTTTCCAGACTCACAAAGAGGGTATGGTCCAACAAGAAGCTGACGGAACATACCAAGATCCAGCTCTACAGAGCTTGCGTCCTGAGTACACTTCTGTACTGCAGCGAGTCATGGACTCTTCGCTCACAACAGGAGAGGAAACTGAATGCTTTCCACATGCACTGCCTCCGACACATCCTCTGCATCACCTGGCAGGACAAAGTTCCAAACAACACAGTCCTGGAATGAGCTGGAATCCCTAGCATGTATGCACTGCTGAAACAGAGACGCCTGCGTTGGCTCGGTCATATTGTGAGAATGGATGATGGCCAGATCCCAAAGGATCTCCTCTATGGAGAACTCATGCGGGGAAAGCGCCCTACAGGTAGACCACAGCTGTGATACAAGGACATCAGCAAGAGGGATCTGAAGGCCTTAGGAATGGACCTCAACAAGTGGGAAACCCTGGCCTCTGAGCAGCCCGCTTGGAGACAGGCTGTGAAGCATGGCCTTTCCCAGTTTGAAAAGACACTTGGCCAACAGACTGAGGCAAAGAGGAAAAAAGGAAGGCCCATAGCCAGGGAGACAGACCAGGGACAGACTGCACTTGCTCCCAGTGTGGAAGGGATTGTCACTCCCAAATCGGCATTTTCAGCCACACTAGATGCTGTGCCAGAACCACCATTCAGAGCGTGATACCATAGTCTTTCAAGACTGAAGGTTGCCAACCGGACCAGGCAAAACTAGATTAACATTCTGTCAAGCGTTCTTTATAGCCTGGAGCAAGTGGGTGAAGGAGATGGTTCTCAAATCAAGTTAGGTCTCCTTAAAAAAACCATCAGAGCTGTTGCACTGGGCCTTCATTAAACTTCCATTATGGATTCTTCTTGGATAATTAATGTAGGCCAACCCACTTTCAGGTGGTCTGAGGAAATGAGCTGGAATGTTGAGTCTTTCTAGGCCTCTTCCCAGCTGTGCACTTTTCCACTAGCCTAAATGATTTCTTTCCCTCAAAAAAACAACAACCAGACAATGCTCACTAGTTACTTAAGGGGGAGATGAGGGGGAAACTCATCTAGTTTATTAGCAAGAAAATTAGCCCCTAGAATGAAAGTATCCAAGGAAAGATTCAAATCATTACTGCTGTTCTGGTTGAAAACCTACCCAGTTAATTGAGAAAAGGGGGGGGGGGAACCTGAAAAATCTCTTTGGACATCTTATCCAGATACACTTATTCTGTTACTGTCTGTTTTGAATTTTAATTGTGAAAAAGTTTTGCAACATGTCTATTTAATCAAATAAATAGTTTAAAAAAACAAACCAGATAGTTAATCTAGCTGGGAATATATATCTTCAGTTGTTTGAGTGCCCTAATCTAAAATGAAGCAGGTGCCACCAACCAAATGAAGTTGGTTCAGTTCGTTTGCTCTGACTTACAGTGCATGCAGGTGGGGTATAAATATAGTGACAACTACTTCTGCTTTAAAAAATAATCAATTTAGCAAAGCGCCTTGCCTATTAATTTTAGAGCTGCTGGAGCAGTAGTTTTGGCTTACTTAGGTACGAAAGCTGCAATTAAAGGTCTCCTCTTGTGACACAGTCAGTTCTCCAGTTTTTAAATGAGCAAAAGATGCCATCGCATCTTTTTGGATAGATGCCGCATCAAGCAACCAACCTTCCACCTTTTCTTAATCAAAATCAAGCCCTATTAGCATTCTAGGTGCTAGACTAGAGGGTTATTATGGCCACTTTTCTTACCAACTGATTACTCCCCTTCACCAAAACCTTTGCCTCTTCTCTTATTGACATGGAGCCTGATTGGAATAACTAAGGACAAAAAAAAAAGATTGGGTTGGATCTTGGGCCGCATGTGGAAGCTGGCTTCTCTGCTCATATCAGTCCCGATTGATTCATTTATGATAAGCATTTTTATCTGGGTCAGGTCAAGGCAACTTAGCAATCTCAGCAATAGCAAACTGGTAGCACAGCAGCTAGGAAGACAGCTAAGAGCCAAAAGAGCAAAAATATCAATGGAGGGCTAAGCAGGAGAACCCATCCCAGCCAGGTGGCCCAGAAGGATGCCATGGCTGTTAGTATCAAATGTCACAGTGAGGTCCAGCAGAACCAACAAGGACATACCTTGCCCCTCCCCCCCCAGCTTCCATCATAAGTCATTCACCAAAGCCACTGAGGTCCAAATGCTACCCAACTTTCCAGCACTGATGCAGCCATGCCAATGGGGCATGTACTGCCTCCTGCAGTGGGGGAGCAGTCACAGTTGCTGCATAATCATAAATAAGGGAGATATTGCAAATTTTCTGTGCCCATTTTGAATGCAGGCAAGGCAATATGTGAATTCTGTTATAGCTGTGACAACATGTTCCCCTCGTCATTTGTCATTCACATCTTTCAGAAAAACCATGCCCCAGTATTGTACCCCAATATTATCACAACCCACAAATTTTACCAGTATGCGCCCCCCCCCCCCCGCTGTTACCTATTAGAGCCTGTGCCCTGAAGGGTGAGCAAAGCAGTGGGTGACTGCTCTACTGTGAAACTAGCGCATAAGATCCTGCTGAACTCAGTTGTTCAACAGTGTCCCAAGACAGGAAGCCTTCTTCATTGTTCAAGCCAAACTGAATCAAGAAGTTTCCCAATAAATTCTAGTTCAGCAGTTTCTGAACTGCAGAATTCCTTTGCTGCAAAATGGAGACTTGCAGGTCAGCTGGGACGTGACCAGTGAGATGAAAATGTCCTCCTGCTGGTTTCTGAATGTTGCTGTGTTTTATGCCAGGTTAATATCCATTTATCCTTGTGCGTAGCAATTGACCTGGATACAACAGAAGGGCATCATCGGCAGGTGATATATGCTATCACCCTGGAGGATGAGCCAGTAAGCAAGCCCCCTGGTGGCACAGCCTGATGTTGTTTGGACCAGTGATGTTATCTCAACATGATATGGAGGACACAGTTGGCAGCTGGGTTCGTTGCACTCTCTATGTCTGTATCTCTGGCTGTGAGCAATTCAGGTATGTCTTTGTTATGGGAGTGATTGAATGAATCAAGCATTCCTGTTGCACAGAGTAGAATTATAGATGAATGCACCTACCCTGTGGAAGAGGTTCCCCACTGAATCGCTACACCGAGTCACTGTTAGTTTGGTTTTAAAAATCAGGAGGCATGCCCAGACTGATGACATCTGGAAGCACAAGGTCTGAGTTGCTCTCAGGTAAAAGATGTACTTTTAGACTGATTAGAGAAAAATGGGGAGGGGGGTCATAGTGCAATGGCAGAGCAGGTCCCAGGTTCAAATTCTGATGTCTCCAGGCAGGGCTGGGAAAGACCACATCTGGAAGACAGAACCACCACCAGATGGTCACACTCGGTAGAAGGCAACTAGATATGTTTGCATGAAGTGTAGCTTAAACTGTAACTAGACGAGAAATGGATGTAACTAGATGGAAAAGGTGCAAAAGAGAGCGACGAAGATGATTACTGGGCTGGGGCACCTTCCTTATGAGGAAAGGCTACGGCATTTGGGCCTCTTCAGCCTAGAAAAGAGACGCCTGAGGGGGGACATGATTGAGACATACAAAATTATGCAGGGGATGGACAGAGTGGATAGAGAGATGCTCTTTACACTCTCACATAACGCCAGAACCAGGGGACATCCACTAAAATTGAGTGTTGGGAGAGTTACGTAGAACAGACAAAAGAAAATATTTCTTTACTCAGTGTGTGGTTGGTCTGTGGAACTCCTTGCCACAGGATGTGGTGATGGCTTCTGGCCTGGACGCCTTTAAAAGGGGATTGGACATGTTTCTGGAGGAAAAATCCATTATGGGTTACAAGCCATGATGTGTATGTGCAACCTCCTGATTTTAGAAATGGGCTATGTCAGAATGCCAGATGCAAGGGAGGGCACCAGGATGAGGTCTCTTGTTATCTGGTGTGCTCCCTGGGGCATTTGGTGGGCCACTGTGAGATACAGGAAGCTGGACTAGATGGGCCTATGGCCTGATCCAGTGGGGCTTATAAGAACTTAAGTGATTCTTAACAAAGTGATTCTTAAATCACTTTGGCTATCAGAAGTGTCTTGAAGTGACCCCTGACTGTGTAACTATATTCAGGAGAAGCCATTTTGGGGCTGATGGTCCATTATTTTTTTTAATGTTAAAGCTGCTTCAGACAGCCTCTAGTTTGAACACTGGGATCAGTGGTGCTGGGAGAGGGAATAATTATCTTATAACACACATTACCTGGAGCTGCTCTTGAAGACAGTTTGAAAACATCATGCAAGTTGCTGATGGGTATGAGACAAATTTAGCTGGCAGTGATCTGAGACAGGGACCTTTCTGTGGTGGCACATTGCCTGCAGAATCCTTTGCCCAGGGAGGTCTGAGAGACACCCACCTTGAACCTCCTAAAACACAACTGTTGCCTGGCTTTTCATAGATTCTAGTCTATTTATTTAGTGAACGTGACTTTTATCACGGACTGGAATCCCTTGTTGAACATGACACACTGATATTATCTGTTACAATATTGTCATTTGGTTGGGTTTGTCTGTCTTTGTTGATTTTATATTGTTACGTCTTTCTATTGTAAACCACTCTGAGCAGATTTTGATTCGGAAAAGCAGTATATAAATATATCAAAGAGAGAAGAATTATTGCACACAGACCCAGGCAAAGGGGAGGGGGACATTCATGGACCCAAGGCCCACAAGACTTGTGCAGAACTGTGATTCAACTAGAGTTCCACATGATGTTTGAATCAGATCTGAGAATGTCCTTTTGGGATTGGGCATGGGTAGGGGATAAAATGTCCTGGAATAAGTCAGTGTTTCTACACAAGGTAATGGCTCACCTTCTGATTGCTAATGAAATGGGACCAAGCAAGGACGTGGCAGGGGGAATCCACTCCCCCCGTACTACTGTAACAACTACTGTAATCACCAAGCTGTCAGGACAAAATTAAGCAGAAACTGAGCAAAAACAGTGGCGCTTGGATGAAAATGTTAGGATAACAGTATCCTGTGACAAGACAAGAACACAGAAATAAAAACAGGCCATTTCTGTGGCACCAGCATTAGCAAACGGCTCAGCTTTTGCGTCAGCTGGGAATTTCGTCAAAGCAAGCAAGAGTTGCAAAAGGGCATAAGGGGGAAACAGAAACATGGGCACTAGCCCTAGAACCTTGGAGGGGGTTGAGAAAGAGGCACACAGTAAATTCTGAGTGGCTGTATTTCATGGTTTTGTGTTTTCTGCTCCATGCTGTTTACCGCTATAATCTCCTCAATGTGGCAAGGAGGGTAGGAGAGGCCACCAGTGGTCAGCTTGGGGTAGTAGCATGGGGTCCCAATGCGCCATGGTGGGGATCATGCAGGGCTTTGCCTTGAGGCCCTCAGTAATCTGGTGCCAACACTGGCCAGGGCCCCTGGGAGTGTAGATGGAGTGGAGTTTGTCTGCTGGTGAAGGAAGAGGAACAGACAATTCATTACTGCAGCCAGTTGCCCTAGAAACAGAACTGCAAAGCTTCCAGGAGAAGCCAGAAATGACATCACAAGCAGCTAATACCATATAGAAGACCATAGAGGTTGGTGTGCCATGAAGAAAAAAGTTGAAATCTCTGTTTTAAGGGGACTCCCAGGACTTTGGAGCCCCCTGTTAAATTGGAAGGAAGGTTTTCCCAGGGGTGCTCTTTCTGTCTGGGCTCTCTAGCTTTGAGTGACAGCATCAAAAACTACCTCTCCCTAGTCCACTGTCAGTTTACCCAACAAAAAGGGTGAAGCAGGGTACAGCGAGGCAGGTACAAGCGGTTAACCTCTATGCTCTGCACCAGGTCTGTCCTCGGCTTAATTCCACAAAGGAGGAAACAGTCTCCAACTGAGTTCTGAGTCAAGTGTAGGTTCAGCTTCGAGACTTAATAGATATAGAACCAAAGGGGCTGGAAGCCTTCCATGAGAATTGCATGCAATCGAGCACAGCATTTTGTCTCTCAAAAACCCTGCGGACATGCCCTACCAATTCCAATCAACAGAAATATACAAAGAAGGAGCACTGAAAGGGAGAAGGGCCTTTGTAAGGACAGACTTACTGCATTACTTAACCAAGACAAACAGAGAGACCATTTCTCAAAAGACGTGATCTCCACCCACCTAAGCCCCACAAGTCTCAAACAGATGTGTTTTTCAAGGGAACCAATATAATGGATTATTTGAAACTTCAAAAGGGAAGCCTGCTTTGAAGGACACTATGCAGAAAATTAGAGAAATGGAAACCAATTTCATTTTCTATTTCATAGCTGGAGAAGAATAGAGAGGAAGGGGAAAGTAGGAGAGGAAAGAGCTGAGGAAAGACACCAACTGCATTGTTGATCAACTCTGAAATGTGACAGAATGAGGAGAGCAAAGGCTAGAAAAACCTCTTCAGCGGGAAATGGGAACCTGAGGTCAGGAGGCCTAAGATGGAGTGAAACCCTTTTCATAAGAAAATTGGCCAGATGTAATTTTCAAAATGGCTTTGCAGAGCGAGAGCATCGAGTACCAGACCTCGAAAGAAAGAAATATATTTAACTGTCCTTATTGGAGAATTGTAATAGAGTATAGCCAGTCTCATTTCGTTTACAAAATATTACAACAAAAGTGTTGTGGAACTGAGCACCAGTTCCTGGCAGTTTCTGTATTTTCCCAGAACCCCTCCTCCTAGAAATGATGCTATGTGTGATATCATTCAGAGGGTGGACTGTGAGTGGCGGGAGGAGATTCTGATGAGAGGAGTACCACTGCATAACAGGCAGCAGTGGTAAAATAAGCTAGGCAGGGGTCTGATTTCAGTTCCCATTTTGGCCTTGACCAACACAAGATTTTGAGCTGGAAGTCATCACTAGAAAACTCTTGTGTACTTCTAACGCCTCTATCCTCACCCCAAAAATCATTACCTGAGTTTCATTTTTGCATGTTGGGCATACTATAGACATTGGCACATTGCTGAAAGCTCTTCTCTGCCTGCTGTATATTGGTCTCTCTAACAGCTTCTCTGGAATGGACTTCTGAAGGAGATGCATTAGTAAATCACCAGGGATGGGAACTCGAGTCCGAGTCACAAAAACACATTTTTCACTGATTCATGTACACTCAAGTCAGGTGCGTCAATGACTCCAGCACTGACTCAAGTCTGAGGCCACTGACTCAGAAATGAGTCCCCACGTGTGCAGACTCAAGTCTGTCTGGGTGTACTTGCTTATATTTTTTGCAGTGTGAAAGATCACACTTGTGGGCCATCATTCAGACCGTGCAAGCAGCAGGGAAGTTCCAGCCAGGAGGTAGGGAAGGGTTAATGTTTTGGTTTTGCATTGAACAAAGGTGGGTGGGGAGGCAGGAGCAGCCTCACTTGTCCATCCCTGAAGAAACCAATGATCAATGGATCAAGGTTTTTTCCTTGGATGAGGGGGGGGGGGGGAGAGGTGGTTCCTAGCCATCCAGGAGAAATGGCTCCAGCAGGCTCACTGAATGACCAGCTAAAATGGGACTACTTCTGAGTAGAGCTGCAAAGGATTGGGTCATACTAGTAAGCTTCCTAGTTGCTACAGGTGACCACCTTTCTCTCTCCCCGCTCTCATGCAGTTTGTCCCACTCCCTCCCACCTTGTTTACAGATGGGATGGGGACATCAGGAGAGTATTAAATGAAAACCACCACACACACATCCTGACAGCAGCTTCGTTTTTTTCCATGGAGCCATGGCTGACTTTTTAATGGAAAAGACTCAGGACTGAAGTCTGTTAGAGTCCCCAAAACACTTTGGGCAACTCAGAAAGTCCATCTGTTAGGACTCATGTCAGGTTTTTGGCATCCCCGGCTAGAGATTGTTATTAACCAGGATGTGGCAGGAGGCCCTGATATCTGGGCCTGGTGTGAAGCAATCAGCAAAGTAGCACAGCTGATGCAATCAACTGCACCTGCTGTAGGTGGGAGTCACAAGACTTGGGGAGAGATGAGTGCTGAGTCACGTAGGCTATGGAGGAATGGTACAATGTACCACTGGACAGCCAATCAGAGTGAGTCACAAGACTGTCTTGTGACTATGAGGTTGCCCTACTCTGATTGGCTGGCCCCAGTATATATGGGGCAAGCACAGACTCCTGGTGT
The DNA here is from genome assembly GCF_035046505.1 of Tiliqua scincoides. NCBI lineage: Eukaryota > Metazoa > Chordata > Lepidosauria > Squamata > Scincidae > Tiliqua > Tiliqua scincoides. Next base: position 33,385,154 of record NC_089829.1, read on the forward strand.
GAGTTGTTGTGGTGGAGTTTCTGTGTACTGATTTGGACTGCCTTCTCATGACTGTGACCTGTTGTATCCCTGGCTTCTGGACTGTATGACTGCCTACTCTTCTGCCTGCTCCTTTTACCAATACATGCTTCTGCAACAAACAAGCCTGTGTCTGCTTCCTTGGCTCTGGTTGGGATTGCCTGCTTCTTTTACTATCTCTCCCTCTGGTCAGCGTCCCACTCTGGTCAGCTCTTTGCTCCTTCTGAAGCTGCCTTTTATCCTGCAGCCCCTTGTTAAGTCCAAATGCAGCTCAGCTGTGAGCGACCTCGTTAGCTCAGGTCCCATCAAGGTCAAATGAAGCTCAGGTGTCCAACCAGGTCTCCATTGGCCTTGATTGATTACAGCTATGGAGCCAGCCCTTCCCTTCCCAGAGCTGTCAACCAGCTGTCAAAACAGGGAATCGCTGTCAACACCACATCATCCACCTGATGATCTTCTGATCTTCCATTACAACATCCTATGTAGATGTCTATAGGTCCCCTACCACAAGGGGCAGTGGTGCATAGAACTGCAGATTCATTGTTCTATCCCGGTAGTTCCTACAACTACAGTACTCTGCAGACTTTCAAAGCACACAAACAAAAGTGAGAAATTGTTACCCAACTGGGGTTTTCCCTCCTCCGTAGCCTTCCCTCTGGGGAGCCAGGATCTCTGTGCAAATAAATGACAACAAGCTGGGCTGTTTGGGGGCTGCTGGAAATGTTTGAAAAGGCTGCCTTCCCAAAGCATTCAACTATTAAGGAAACACAGTCTTAATTGTATCATTACGTTTACACACAAAGCCAGGCAGTCTAATACCATTACCTTTGCAAGCCATAATATGATTATGGAGACATTAAGGAAATTAAACTCATGGTGAAAAGGGAAATAGCTCTTGAGTAATTGAAACCAACTTTCTTACAGAGAAATCACCTGGAAGCTGAGTGGGTGGCTAAATTAAAGGGAAACTTAAGGGCTGGTGCAACTGCCATCGGAATGCAAAAGTGCAAGCAAATGTGGCAGGGAGGTGTGAACCTGTTTGATCAATGAACCCAGGCATCCCCATTGCCATATCCCCCCATGGGGCTTTTCAGGCTTGTGCCAGCAATTTAGCTGGTGCAGATCTAAGTAGCCCCATTAGGCAGGCTATGGTTCAACACAGGGTAAGGATCTCCTTACCCCAAGGAGACCTCCAGACTGTCAGTGCTGGATACAGTGTGGGCCATGTGGTCCCACTGCACCTGCACTGAATAGGATTCGGCTAATAGTCTCAATGGCTTTCTGGCTGCCTTAGTGGAGGGACATCAGACAGCAAGTCCCCCTCCATCAGTTCCTCTGGGACCATCTGTCATTTGGTTCCTCCCACCCTAAAATGGTCTCCCTCTGTGGCCTCTTTAAATGGCTGCATCAGCTAGAGGCTAGCTAGCAAAGTCTTCGTCATCAACTTGGCTTATATGACTTACTTCTTCCTTGAATCGTCTCTGTGATCCACCCATAGCCCTTCCACCTGGTTAGACACTGAGTTGATCACTGAAGCCACAGCCATCAGTCTAGTAGTATCAACTGTCCTTGGGCTCTTTCCCTCCCAGGTTAGTGGAACGTGGTGGTTAGCAGTGTTAAGTACCAATACCAATCATTCCACTGGGATGATGTTCCTTCACTGTATAACTGTATGGCACTGTTCATTTCCCAGTTTGCTTATTTTCCCCTGCATGCCTTAAACTGTGAGCCATTGTTATAAAGTGCAAAGCAATAAAGAGGCTAATAGCTCAGTGGTAGACCTCCTGCTTGGTGTGCTAAAGGTTCTAGGTTCTAACCCAGGCATCTCAGGTGAGACAGCAGAGGTGAGGGGTGGCAACCAGAAACAGGGCCTTCTTGGTGGTGACTCCTTGTCTGTGGAGTTCTCTTCCCCTAGAATTAAGAACGGCTCCTTCTCTGGAATCCTTTCACTGGGGCCTTTTTTATTCAAAGATGCTTTTAACTGCTAACACGTTGGGCTGGCACTTTTTTAATGAATATGATTTTAATTGGCGATCCATTGGGGGTCTGATTTAGGTTTTAATATTGCTTTATACTGTATTGTTGTGTTCTTTTTATGTTCCTTGGGTGGCCCAGTGGATGATAGAAAGGCAGGGTAAAAATCAGGAAATGAATAAATAATCTGTGCTCACCCAAGTCTCTCCCTCCCCTCCTGTGGAAGGCTCTGCCACTGCTCTTTGCCAATGTGCAGAACACCCAGCAGAAGATGTCCTTGCGAATAAGCATCTTGGCCTGACCATCAGTAGTTCCTTACCTATGGGTGGCTTGAAACTGTGGCTAAGTCAGTTACATCTGCCTAGATATCAGATAGACAGCTGTGCAGTTCCTGGCGCAGGATCGAGGAATGTGGCATCCTGCCAGCGAAACACACACACACACTTGCTTTCCCAGGATCTGTTCCAGGATGAGATTGCTGGTCCACAGCAACTGATATGTTCGAGCAGTGAGAAAAGAGCCATTGCACTTTTTTGGAGACTCCAACTGAAGAACAGGTTGACCTGATGCCACAGTAAGATAAAGGTCTGACTAATTAGGAACAGGAGCATATAACTTTTCATCCATTCAGGCTTGATCCCCCTCCCCCCGTAAGACCCGCTAATCCTTTTATGAGATCTTCAGACCGGAAAGATGCTCCGCCGTTTGCCATATTGATTAAGTCCATGTTGGACTGCAGCTCAGCAGCAGTCAAACCAATTGACCGTGACAGCTCCAGGCACGGACATACTGTCAGGGAATGGAGGATCCATGAGTTGTATGCAGGGGTTAGTGTTTTGTACTATATAAACCGGTGCAGCTATCTGTGAGCAAGAGGCAAAGGATTTTTCACAGAGTGCGCCCTGATCACTATCAATCTCCCTTTTGCTATGGCTATTTGTTTCCTTGTCTGCTATATTTATATACTGCCTTCTGCCAAAACACTAAAGATGGTATACAGTTCAAAGCAAAGACTTAAAATCCGTACAGAAGGACTGGAGAGGGAAGAAGTTAAATGTATGGGAATACCTCCAATATTACAAGGGATGCATTGCCCAAAAGGCACTGTGTGAAGCAGTGTTACATGGTGCTGAGATCCAGCTCAAATAATATAAGAGAGGGCAGACTAGTTCAAGAGGGTCTATATGGAAGGAAACTGGCACTGATTGGACCCACGGTACTCAGAATGTATGGCTGCCATTGGCTAGAATAGCTGTCAATCACTGCCAGGACGCACAGTAGTGATATAATGCTAAAGGAAGAGGCATGATGTAAAATATTACTCCACTCAGACACAAACTCTTCCATAATGTTAAATAATGGTTATGTCATGACCTTGAGGAATTGCCACCAATTCTGGAGATCTGGGAGGGGAGAAGCTAAATGGACCTGAGATCCAACTCAACCAAAATAAGGGAGATCAAAGGGTACAGTAGCACCAGCATTTGTTGCCATCTGCAGCACCCACACCATCTCCAATAATCCATCACCTGAGGCAACTGCTCAGTTTGCCTCATTATGAGGCCGGCTGCAGTGGGCAAACTCCCTGGAGAGGGACAACTGCACTATATTGGGAATGATGGAATTATCTGATCGCATCTGATGCTGAGACAGAACATCAGTAAATTGGAAGTCAGGCCAGAACAGCATCTCATGCAGAGACACTCAGACAGTGTTCCTCTGTGGGACACATGCTTTGGGGCCACAGAAGCTTTTCATGACTTCATTAACTAATTTATCACAGCAGACTAGTATGCCCCAACACAAAGTTTTTAGCGTTTCTTGGCAAGATCACTTTGCTAGCTCCTGCATTTTGATTCTCCAACTAAGTTCACTCTTCATCAGGTCAACTCCAATTGCAGTAGCATAGACCTCCCTATAATTAGCTAATTAGTCCCCTTACAAATTAAGTGAAGTGAACGCAGCCAGTCATTTTTCAGTCCTAGGAGACCTCCCCTGTGTTATTTATAAACCTTTAAACGTCTGCTGTGGCAGTCAAGGGAATGCTTTTAAATTAAGCATAATTCTTGAGCAAGCTGCATCAAGAATATAAAATGTCTCTGTATCGAATGGTTGAGATTTACCCTGTTGAAAATGCAGCTTTCACAACCCACCCTTTGCTACACTCCATGGCTATGGAATGCTTTGTTGAATATGCCCACACATGGCAATCATCTGGAAAGACTGTTCTGCCTGTCCTTGCCTCCCTTGCTCAGAAACCGATAGGGATGCTCATTTGCCCACAATGACAATTTCTCCAACTCTGCTGTTTTTCTTTTTCCTGGCATAATGGGGGCAAAATTTAACCAGGCCATTTTGGGGCTGCTACTGAGCTTCAACTCTTTATCACAGATTGCCCCTCCTTATCATGGGCTTTGTCCCAATATTAGATGTTTCCCCCACTTTTCAAGGGTTGGCAACCTGACATCACCATGCTTGGCCTAGGAAATCCCAGCATTTTGGGTCCATCTGATCTGGCAACCCTAGTGTGTGTTGGCATCCTTCAGTCTCAGAAAACTATGGTATCGCGTTCTGAATGGTGGTTCTGGAACAGCGTCTAGTGTGGCTGAAAAGGCCGATTCGGAAGTGACAATCCCTTCCACACTGAGAGTAAAGTTGCTTCCCATGTTGTGCCAACACTGTACGGCGAAGTGTCCTCTCCAGCGCACGAAGCCTAGGTAAAGTAGATATGGAGGATAGACTGTTACCCATGCAGCAAATCCGCCCTCTCCATGTCGCTTAAATGGTCCAATGGAAAGGCAGAAGCTAATACAGTTGGTTCCAGCGGCATCACCGGAGTTGTCAGAGCGTGACTGTATACAGCCCCAAACTGCCTCAGGGAATCCGGCTCTGGATTTTCCCTCAAGGTTGACTCTTGAAGCCTTTTCCATTAGTGGATGTAGCCACAAGGCAGTGGAGGTTTGGGATCAGAGTTTTCCTTCTCTCAGATGAGCTGCCTTTCCAGGCTAACAAGTTCCATCTACCCGGTAGCTGTTTTGTTGCCTCTTACGGCAAGTACAGCCAAACTAAGGGCCTATTCTTATCCCCCAGCCCCCAGGGTTACTGGCAACCCTACATAATGGGGAATTGAATGGGTCTTCTTTGTGGTGGCCCCACAATGTGAAATGCCCTGCCCTGAGAAACCTGCTTGAGTCCTCACCTCCCTGCCTTTCAGAAACCTGCAGCATCTCTACATCAAGACTTACAGAATGATCTGGGCACACGCATGGCAGAGAATTAACTGTCCTCAGTGGAGCCTGATAAGAGGGAGACACCAGAAACAGGTGACAGCTACTAAAATTGAGTTTCGGAAGAGTTACAACAGACAAAAAAAAAGTATTTCTTTCAGTGCTTTTTTTGTTAAAAAAAAGAAAAAGGCACAGGAACTCACAACTCGTTAATCTTTTATTTATTTATTTAAAAACCATTTTTTATTGGAGAAATAAAATATTTTGATGTGCTTCCCCCCTAAAGATGAACTTACTTCTGAGTAGACATGAATAGGATTGGGCTATCAATCTCTACATCCCCTTCCCCCTAGCTACTTTTTCTACACAGGGGGAAAAATACTGTACAGGTGCACTTGTAGCGTGTAGTATGTAGTGTGGCACTACTTTGAGTAGAGGAGGCAGTGAATGGATTCCAGAAAATGACTTACATGAGTTCCATGTAGTAAAATTACTCTAAGCAACTGTGGGAGTAAGAACAAAAAAGGAATTCTTACACGAGAGGGGTCCTTAGGTGCACATAGAAACAGCTACGTTTGCAAACAAGCGATTAAATATGGTTTAATTCAGGTATCAGAATACTCTGTGTCTTTGGGATGGCACTTGGCATGCAATTGTATGTTCTCTGCTGCTCTGAGCAGCTGCTGTGCATTGCTGGAGAGGAGCTGCTGTTATGTGAAAATCCCCTTTTTCCTTTTAAGTTGTGATTTTATATCTGGTTATGTTATTATGGACTAAAACTCATGCAAGCCAAACTTCAAAACACAGGCTACACTTCTCCTAGCACTCTTTCCCAAAAACCTTGGTCAAGCCACAAGCACATGGATTACACAACCCCCACTTCCCTGTAGGTCAATGTATGCATTGTATTGTTTTAAGAGATATATGCAAAAGTGTCTCCTGATCCAATCACTGTGTATGCAAAACAAGTTGGCATGCACCTCCCGAGGAAGATCGCCTATTCTTTGTATTGTCTTAACTCCATCACTGCTTAAGTATGCAAATTTGAATTGCCTTCCTGAGCTGCTGTATTTACTGGTTATTGTGTAAGGCTCCCCAGGTAGGAAGCCAGCCATTAGACACATTGAATTTTGCTGATAAGGGACATCTGGACCCCAAACACCCTAGTGGTTGGCAGTTTTCCCCAACTCAGCGCCCAGCCCATCTCGGTCACAGAAAAAACCCTTTTAAGAGAGGGTTCTGAGCACATGGTCTCTCTCTCTGGCTGCCCCTCCAAGGCAGAGGTCCTCCTCCCAGGACTCCCCCCCCCATCCAACTGCTCCACAAGACAGGTAACTATATCTGCGTCTGGAAACTTTTCCCTTCTCCCCCCCCCCTTTTATCTCCCCTTCTCTCCCCATCTTTAGGCAGCAACTGGGTTGGCAGATCAGGGACCCCTAAAATTCTTCCCTACAACCGATCCTTTTCTGATTTCCTCGGATGCACCAAATACACTCCACACGCAACCACCATGAAAGTTAGGTACACTGGATCCAAGTACTAGGATTCAAGTAGACATATATTTACCATTTTTCCATGTGCATTATGTATACCTGTGTGTTTTTGTAATAAAAATATAATCTTTGATTGAAAGTTATCTTTCTTCCAGTCTCCTCTTTAAGTTAAAAGGGAATTTCTCTGCATTATGCTGTTTTGTTATCCAGCCTGCGATCCTGAGGTTCCAAAAAGGGTAGTGTACTAATTCCCCTAAACCAAAACAGCCCTTTTGGTAACACTGCAAATGCTGACTGGCGGAGGGCATGCTTGAGGGGGAAGGATGAGGAGGATCTCTGGCAAGGCTGGACAGCACATTGTACACACGTAGAATCCCTTTTCACCTGCCCTTAGCATGTGAAAACGGGTGCAGATATATATCTCTGCCAGGATTAAGAGCCCAATCCTAGGTATGTCTACTCTGAAGTAAGTCTCGTTCTAGTCAATGGAGCTTACTCCCAAGAAAGTGCCTAGGATTGCAGCCTAATCCTATGCATGTCTACTCAGAAGTCCACTTTAGTGAATGGGGCTTACTGTGGATAGGATGGCAGCCTTAGAGTCCAATCCTGTGCCTGTCTACTCAGAAGTAAGTTCCATTATAGTGAATGGGGCTTACTGTGGATAGGATGGCAGCCTCAGGGCCCAATCCTGTGCCTGTCTACTCAGAAGTCAGTCCCATTAGAGGCAGTGGGGCTCCTCCCAGGAAAGTGTGGACAGGACTGCATCCTCAGAGCCAAAGCCTGTGGCTGTCTCCTCAGAAGTCAGTCCCATTAGAGTCAATGGGGCTTCCTCCCAGGAAAGTGTGGAGAGGACTGCAGCCTCAGAGCCCCTCCTCTGCCTGTCTCCTCAGAAGTCAGTCCCATTAGAGTCTACGGGGCTCACTGCGCCCTCGCACTTGTCAGCCAGAGTTGCCTGGTGCAGGAGGAAGCCTGCCTGGGAAAGGATGGGGTGGGGGGAGAAGAGGAGCCCTGTGGGGGGGTTGTGCTGGGCTGGGCTGGGCTGGGCAGGGGAGGCTGGGGGGACCCTCGTTCAGTGGCTGCGCTTGGGAGGTGGAACTGAGCAAGGCGGCTGCTTGTTGCAGGGGAAGACCATAAAAAAGGTGCATAAAAAAGGTGCAGGAATGCCGTTCCGGTGCGTTCCATTAGAAAAAAGCTCTGATTTCTTTACCCAGCATTTAATCAGTCTGTGGAACTCCTTGCCACAGGATGCAGTGATGGCAACTGGCCTAGATGCCTTTAAAAGGGGATTGGATAGATCATAGTCCATCACAGGTTACAAGTCATGATGGGTGTGTGCAACCTCCTGGTTTTAGAAGTAGGCTACCTCAGAATACTAGGTGCAAGGGAGTGACAACAGGATGCAGGTATCATGTTGTCCTGTGCGCTCCCTGAAGTATCAGGTGGGCCCCTGTGAGATATAGGAAGCTGGACGAGATCCATCAAGGCTCTTCTTATGAGACAGGGCCAGAGCAGTGACTCAGGCAGACACACTATACCGTCGGCACTTTTCATATTGCTCATGGGAACCCTTCAATCTTATGGCATACAAGCAGCTCTTGTATGCCATAAGCACAATTTGGAAGCAACCCGTCTCAAAGAACATCAGCTTGTTCTCCTGAATTGGAAGGCAGCACTGCAAGAAAGGATCCCTTTGGCTTTGAAGACTATTGAAAACAAACAAACACAACAAAAAGCATTTCCCCAAACACTGCAGAGACACCACTTTCTTCTCTGTTTCTTTCCTGCTCAGCAATCCAAGAGTCGTTCCTCAGGTATGATTCAAGGACATGCTGATGAGATGCTGCACATACTCATTAGGAATGCATCCCGCTGAACATCGGTTCACTCAGCTTGCCAAATGGCTGCCTCTAAGTACCAACGTTCACCCCCCAGCTTATACAAGCGCAACTCTGCAATTTTCGGCAGAGCCGCACCTGTTTCCATCAGGAGTGAGTTTAGCCTTGGAACCGACCATCTGGCCGCTGTGTCCTGCCATATGTTTGTCTCACTTGCTCCTGCTGTCCACTGTGCAACGTGATTGATAATACATTTACTGGGACATGCAGAGTTGCCAGCAGGCAGATCACATCCTCTGGTCTCTTGGCCCCCTGAAGTCTGTCCCATACCCACCTCCAGGAGGAAAAGTCATACATATTGCTTAACTAGGGCAGATTCCATCCTTTTGCCATTTTAAACATTGAATTAAGCTTTTTTTTTAAACTATGTAGTCTATAAAGGAAGACAAAGGAGGTTCACTGGAAGCATTCAGGCTTCACAACAGCAAAACAGGATCTCAGCGTAGTTAAGACACTGTGCAAATTTTTGCATGATTGAAATGGGGTCTTCTTAAATAAATAAATAAATAAATAAATAAATAAATAAAATTAAATAAATAAAGCCCTCTCCCAGGACTTTGGGCACAAATAATAAGAACATAAGAACAGCCCCACTGGATCAGGCCATAGGCCCATCTAGTCCAGCTTCCTGTATCTCACAGCGGCCCACCAAATGCCCCAGGGAGCACACCAGATAACAAGAGACTTCATCCTGGTGCCCTCCCTTGCATCTGGCATTCTGACATAACCCATTTCTAAAATCAGGAGGTTGCGCATACACATCATGGCTTGTACCCCATAATGGATTTTTCCTCCAGAAACTTGTCCAATCCCCTTTTAAAGGCGTCTAGGCTAGACGCCAGCACCACATCCTGTGGCAAGGAGTTCCACAGACCGACCACATGCTGTGTAAAGAAATATCATACTAATCATTCTTATCATACTAATACTAATACATACTAATATCATACTAATCATACTAATTATTCTTGGCTTATCTCTGCCCATCAAGTACCAGTTTGAATAGGGTCTTCTACTGTTCCCAGAAGACATTCAGGCTCAACAAATCCAAGTCTTCAGGAAAAATAATTTCAGGAGGAGGATAAGAAGCTGTTAATTTGCACTGGGTACCTTTTGGGGGGGGGGGGAGGTTGAATGAAGTATTCAAATATTACTAGTTGGGGTGGGTTTTCTTCTATAGGTTTTCTTCTATAGGTATAACTCTTCTATACCCCATGCATTTTTTATCATTAAACATACAAGGCACAACTATAGCACTAGTTAAATAACTGTTTTTTCTGTGTACCTGATTTGGAGGTGGGAGGAAGGATCTTACAGACAGTGCCAGCCTCAGCTTTGGGGCCCAATTGGAAACATCTTGGGGGCAGGACCCCAGCTTCACAGCTAAGGTCTGTAGAATCTTAGAGATACAAATAAAATTTATTACAGACTTGATATCTCTATGGTAGAAAGGAAAGCAATCAAAATGTGCGCATAAAAAGCACATGTAAGTTCATGGATTAACTGGATCTCAGCACATTTTAATATAAAATTGTATACATATATGCCATACAAAAAAGTAACAAAATGTATAGGTTACTTTTGAAAAGTAAATAGTTACAAAACTACTTCATTTCCTCTAGTGGAGGGGAGGGACCTTGGGCATGTGGTCCAACTGGAAGCAATTGGTCCAGTTAAAGCCAGCCCTGCTTTTTGATAGTTCTGTGGATGCTTGGTTTCTCATCATCAACCAGAGTCTATGCATGCAATCATTTGGCAAACAAAAGCGCCCTCTGGCGTCAACCTCAAGGGGAGCCTGATGACTGCATTTGAGACTCCTAAGACTGGTCATTCCAGTTTAGCTTCCTCTTTTCAGGACTGGCCAGCCTGGAAGCCCACAAACCAGGCACGAAGGCAAGGGCCCACTTTTTTCCTTTAGACACCCTGCAACTGACATTCAGTGGCATATTGCCTCTGAACATATTTAGCTATTGATGCAACTCTCCTTTTTTCAATTTGACAGTGATGACTGGGGGCCCAATCCTATCCAATTTTCCAGCACCAGTGCAGCCTCAATGCAGCCCCAAGGTAAGGGAACAAATGTTCCCATACCTTAAGGGGGCTTCTGTGACTGCTGCCCCACCACAAGATGCAGTGCATGCCCCATTGGCACAGCTGCACCGGCACTGGAAAATTGGATAGGATTGGGCGCTGGGTGACATCCAGAACTGTGTTTGTGAAATCAATTCTGTATCATGGTGCACTCCACACACTCCCTTCCCTACGGAACATCTCTTAGCCCCCTAAAAGCCACTACTGAACTCCAGGACAGTATCAGCAACAGCGTAGAACCCCTGCTAAAGGAGCACTGTTCCCAAGAGGAGCTCCTCTTATATTTAACAGGGGGAGAGTAGCTGTCACCTCTTCACCCCTTTTCTAGTGGCTGCTTGCTAGTGTCTCTTCTGCATCTTTTTTTAGATTGCAAGCCCTTTTGCCACAGGGGACCATTCATTTAGTGGATCTTCTCTGTAAACCGCTTTGGAGGGCAGGAGGTCTGGTCTAGAGGGTAGAGCCTCCATTTGCCTGAAGATAACATCCACAAGGTCGCCAGTTTGAGGCCACTGGCACCGTGCGACCTTGAAGCAGCTGACAAACTGAAGCCGAGCTATTCCATCTGCTCTGAGCGTGGGAGGATGGAGGACAGAATGTGAAACCAGATCAAGAAAGTAACACCTGAATGTTGTGGTTCTTGTAAGATAGAACATTCTTTCAAATTGTAAAAATCCCTACGGGGATTTAATAAGCCTGCCTATGTAAACCGCCTTGAATAAAGTCTTGAATAAAGACCAAGAAAGGCGGTATATAAATACCTGTATTATTATTATTATTATTATTATTATTATTATTATTATTATTATTATTATTATTATTATTATTATTGTGAACAGTTTGGTTGAAAAGTGCTACAATATATAAATATTATTAGTAACAACAATAATGCATCACAGGAAGCTATAGGAACGAGAGGGATGCCAAGAATCCTCTAGCAAAGCTGCTTGTGATTTTGCAGTGTATGGACATTTTTCTTGTTGCCCTACATTGCATCTGATGGCATTACTGAGTTCCATGTCATTGCCCCCCCCCCCAGCTTTTCAAAGGCAGTAGCATCGCTAGGGGGTGCGGGCCACACTGGTGATGCACACAGGGAGATGACAACACTACTTGCCAAAAATTTTAAAATCTTGGTATTTTTGAATAATACCACCATGTTATATATCAATCGATGCATACTTTCATGCAGAATGCAATGAAACAAACTGTGTTGAAATATATTCTAATCTATCAAAAGTTATAGCCAAAAAAACCAGATGGGGCAGGTCAATGGTACATCACAATGCCCACTGCCCCGAGCATTGCCTCTCCCACTGCATGGGAGGTCCATCATGAGGGTGACGTGCTGGCCTCCTGCACTGGGTGATTCGAGCCCTAGTGATACCATGATTCAGAGGGTCAAGGTCAAGGATCTACACTAAGTGGTAGAGAGGATGTTTTGTGCTTTCATCCATTCTGCAAGCAATACTTTGAATGCTACCCTGTTTTATTATTTTTAACTTATTAAGATATTATTTATTTTATTTACTATGACTAAGGGTGCAATCCTAACCTCTTATGTCAGTGCTTTTCAGCACTGGCATAGTGGTTCCAATGGGACATGTGCTGCATCCTGCAGTTGGGTGTCACTCACAGAGGCCTCCTCAAAGCAAGGGAATGTTTGTTCCCTAACCTCAGAGCTTCATTGCCCTTATGTCAGTGCTGGAAAGCACTGACATAAGGGGTTAGGATTGCACCCTTAATCTATTATTGTTATTGTTGTTGGGTGGGTGGTTGGCAACCTTCAGTCTCGAAAGACTATGGTATAAGCCTACAGCACCCGGTATTCCCAGGCGGTCTCCCATCCAAGTACTAACCAGGCCTGATCCTGCTTAGCTTCTGAGATCAGACGAGATCGGGCATGTGCAGGGTAACAGTTGCTGTACTTGCTATTGTTATACTGGTGTTGGAGCTGTCAGAATGGCTGACAAAGAACAAATCAATAAACTATGCTAGCCATCATGTAAAACACATTCAACCACTAAGCAAAGCAGCAATTACATTCTCTTATAAGCAATAAAACTGGTGCCCTTGGAAGTCATCTCAGTGACCATCAGCACACCTTAGCAATGAGTTCCACCAGTTATACATGAAGTCTCTTGGGTTGGGAATCATGCTTGGCTGGCTGGAGCAGGGCCAGGCAGAACCGCCCACTGTCACAGCTGTTCCATGCTTGCACTGTGTCAAAGGTGGATTGCTTAACTGGTACTTCTGCAACTGCCAATTGCAAAAAAGTCATACTTTTTTTGAAGCCTTCTAAACATCCATCTGACCCACAAAGCACAAGTATGCTCCTCTTCTCCCTCCTCTCCTCCCTGCCCACTGCTCAAAAAGAACCAAGCAGTGCAAGCATTGGGAGGAGACAGATAACCAACTTGACCTTTTAAAAAGGATTCTGCAGCACTTTCCAGCTAGCTGAGTCCAAGAATAAAGTCCTCTCTATGGAAAGGATGACTCCTCCAGAACTGCCAAGAAGGTTGTTAATGAAAAGTGCAGAAGAAGCATTTTACCTTGGGCTAGATGCTTCCTATAGGTCAACAATGACTTTCTTTGAAACTGAAGCATGTGTGGATCGGCTAGAACACTTGTGTTTCATATTTTGCCCAAAACCCCTACCTGCATAGGCATGTAGTCCTTTTAAAACTTGGAGGATAAGGGGATTGTTATTTGTGCTTAAATGGACCTTAAGTTTGTGGCTCCCCTGAGCCTTGCTGGCCAGCTCTGGGGACTGTCACCTGCAGAAGAGAGGTGGGGTGGTGGGTAGAAGCCCCTGGCAGAGCCTTCTCTGTGCTTGATGATGCCCTAAGTGCAGCTTGTTCACTTCAGTGATTCTGGCCCTGACTCTTTTCTTTCCTGCACTACCTGAAGCCATTTTTATTTATTTTTAATATTTTTATAGTCCCCCCTCCTCCAAGGAGCTCAGAGTGGTGTAAGTGGTTCCTTCCCTCCTTTTGTCTTCACAACAACCCTGTGAGGATGAAAAATAGTGTCTAGCACAAGGTCACCCAGGAAGCTTCATGGCCAAATGGGAACTTCAACCTGGATCTTCCAGGTCTCAGTTCAACTCCCAAACCACTATACCATTTTGGTCTGCTGGGCTTCAGTGGTAATTCATATTAGTTACTGTCACTCATTTTGTTGCTGTTTTAATGCGCTTATCATTCCTACTTTTTTGCATTAATTGTGATATTTCTTCTCCCCTGGGGGCTGGGAATAAAGAATAGGCCCTCAGTTTGGCTGTACTTGTCGTAAGAGGCGACTAAACAGCCACCGGGTAGATGGGACTCGTCAGCCTGGGAAGGCAGTTCATCTGAGAGAAGGAAAACTCTGATCCCAAACCTCCACTGCCTTGTGGCTACATCCAGTTATGGGAAAGACTTCAGGAGTCACCTCGAGGCAAAATCCAGAGTCGGAGTCCCTGAGGCAGTTCATGGCTGAACACAGTCACGTTCTGGCAACTCCTGTGACGCCGCTGGAACCAACCGTATTGGCTTCTGCCTTTCCATTGGACCATTTCAGCGATGTGGAGAGGGGGGATTTGCTGCATGGGTAACAGCCTATCCTCCATACCTACTTTACCCAGGCTTCGCGCACTGGAGAGGACACTCTGTTCCAGAGCACCATTCAGAGCGTGACACCATGGTCTTCTGAGACTGAAGGATGCCAACAGATGTATCATTTCTTCTGTTTGGGTTAACTAACTTCATTGCTTTAAGGAAAAGCAGCCTCAAATTTCTTTAAACAAATTATTTTAATTTTCTTTAAAAAAGAAAATATTTGAAGACTTGCATGGCACCTTTTAGCCCCAAGAGGTTCTCATGTAGCTATCAGAGGATTTGTGTAACAGAATCACATTAACAGCTCCAGCTGTGCAGTTGACCTCAGCAGTTAGAACTGACCCAGCCCATGGGTGGAGGCAAGCACTCATGATGGCATGATGCCACAAACACAAGAGCCTTTATGTGAAAAAAGCAGCTGCCAATAATGTATTTCTTTCAGAACAGTTCCATAATTTGTTCTGGTCAGAGTGTCTTTTCTTAATTGGTCTAAACTGAACATCTTCAGCATTTGGATACTTGCAGACTTACTGGATTTAAGGAGTCTGATGTCTTTTCAGTTTTGGAGCTGTTTTTACTACTTTTGTACTCCCCACACAAACAGCAAGCCCAGTGAATGGCTGAAAGAGTGGATAGACAGTACTCACAGAATGCTCATATAAAGATCTCTTGGAGCCTGAGAAGGCATGCAAAATGCTGTGCCCCCAGCTTGCCTCAACCTCTGCTCCTCTCACCCACTGGATTGGAAAAGGCAGCAAGGAAGTGGTGAGCTAGGGCAGTGGTTCCCAAACTGTGGGTCTGGGGCCCACCAGTGGGTTGTGAACCAATTTTTGGTTGGTCACAAAACTGACAAGGCTGATTAGACTATGTTCCTCAAGGGTTAAACAAGCTGCTACTTGGTGGGGAGCACTGTTACCCATTCACCATTATTCACAACCCTTGGCATTTATCAGTTAGGCAGCAACCTCTATGGCAGGGGTGTCAAACATAGGGCCCGCTGACTGAATGCAGCCCCTGGAAGCAATTTCTCCAGCCCCTGTTATAATTCGGTTCTCAGAGCATGATTATCTTGAAAATATGAACAAGATTTTCTCTTCTGTCATTTGCAGCTAATGAGTTTTTATGTGAGAACGAAGTGCTGGTTCCTGGCCATCAACTGCTTAATGATGTCACTTTTGGCTTAATGATGTCATTTCCAGCCCTCAGCAGGCACCATGAATGCTAACTTTGGCCTTCCGTATGAAATGGGTTTGACATCTCTGCTCTAAAAACCTTGGGAACTTCTGAGCTAGACCATTGGCACTCTAGCCCACCACGCTCCTTTCTGCCACACTTCTGCACCAGATAAGCAAAAAAGTCACTAAGCCATTTCTGCCCAATGTTGCATATATGCAACAGGTATCAAACATGTCCACTGGTGGGCTGGGCAGAAATTGGTTAAGGTGCTACAGTATTTGTTGTATTCCAAAGCACACCAGCACTGCTGGTTTTATTGTAAATCACCATAGTTTTGTGCTGTTGGTAAAATACATATTTTAAAATCAAAATATAATGCTTAAATAGGTTCATAGCCTCCCTCCCAACAATTCTGGGATTTTTAATTTGCAGAGTACAACTCTCTGAATGATACCAAATCCCATGACTCCTAGAATCCCATGACTTCCTGGACTAATTTGTTCCCCATTGGCACAATGATATTTGTTAGATTTTGCCCTGTTTCGTTTGGTTTATGTTTCACTGTGTAATGTTAAAATTAACATATTAATGCTTTGATGTTTTTCTTTTTACCTCTTGTGATTCTTTGTAACAACATAAGAAGAGCCCAGCTGGATCAGGCCAAAGGGGGCCCATCTAGTCCAGCTTCCTGTATCTCACAGTGGCCCACTAAATGTTTCAGGGAGCACACAAGACAACAAGACACAACCTGCGTCCCGGTGCCCTCCCCCGCCTCTGGCATTCCGAGATAGCCTACCTCTAAAATCAGGAGCTTGCACATACCTACCATGACTTGTAACCCGTGATGGACTTTTCCTCCAGAAATTGGTCGAATCCCCTCTTAAAGGCATCTATATGAAATGCCATCACAACGTCCTGCGGTAGGGAGTTCCACATAACTGCACGCTGGGTCAAGAAATATTTTCTTTCATCTGCCCTAACTCTCCCAACACTCATTTTACTTTATAATATACTTTATACACTCATTGTTCTTTATTATAAGGCTTTGAAAACCACCTTGGACATTTGCTTTAGAATGGGAAAGGTAGGATATTAATTTCTTAAATAAATAAATAAATTCCTTCATTCAGGTGTAACAACATAAGAAGAGCCCTTACATACCTACCATGACTTGTAACCTGTGCTGGACTTTTCCTTCAATTTGTCCAATCCCCTCTTAAAGGTATCTAGGTGAGATGCCATCACCACTTCCTGTGGCAGGGAGTTCCACAGAGTAATTGCATGCTGGGTCAATAAATATTTTCTTTTGTCTGTCCTAACTCTCCCCAAACCCATTTTACTTTATTATAAAAGTAAAGTATTATACTTTATAGCATACTTTATACACTCATTGTACTTTGTTATAAAGCTTTGAAAGCCACCTTGGACATTTGCGTTAGGGTGGGAAAGGTGGTATATAAATAATAAATAAATAATAAATTCCTTCCTTCCTTTATCTACGTGCCAGGCTTTCTTGGGAGGAGGAGGAATGATTGTCAAACCACTTTTGGTAGTGCAGTGTAAACAAGCCCTAGCAATCCAGATCCCCTCCAGTGTATTCCACTCCTTTTTTTCACTTGAGCTTCATCAAGCTCATCCCATTGACAGAGGTTAAAATCAGCAACCTGTGCCCTCTTTCAAGGGTTGTGGAAAGGGGGCATGTCCTTTCCCTGCAAGGAGGCGGGGCCTGGCAGCAGGGCGGGGCAGTGAACTTGTTTTTCACAAAGACTAAGAAACTCCAGAGTGATCAGTGTCACTAGCCTTACGGGGCATTTCCGGGTATGTTTTTCCCCATAGGGAACTAAACCCATTTCAAAACAGGTGCCTTCCTGCAGCAGCCTGCGGCCTCCCCTCTAAAACAAAAGCTGCAGTAGCAGCAGAGAACTCAGACTCAGGCTTTTTTATTTGGTATGAGGATAATGTGCTTCCCCCCCTTTTTCATTTAAGTCTCTGGTGCTTACAGAGAGCCCAAGCCCCCAATGTCTATTTTTTAACTACAATGGGGCTTACTTCTGAGTAGACATGCCTAGGACTGGGCATTCAGGCTGCAATTCTATCCACACACTTACCTGGGAGTAAGCCCCATTGACTCTAATGGGACTTACTTTGAGTAGACATGCATAGGGCTGGGTTCGAAGGCTGCAATCCTAACCACTCTTACCTGGGAGTAAGCCCCATTGAGTATAATGGGACTTACTTCTGAGTAGGTATGCATAGGCTGGGTTTCTGAAGTTGCAATTCGATCCACACACTTACCTGGGGGTAAGCCCCATTGACTCTAATGGGACTTACTTTTGAGTAGACATGCCAAGGAAGGGGCTTCAAGGCTACAATCCTATCCACATACTTACTTGGGAGTAAGCCCCATTGACTCTAATGGGGCTTACTTCTGAGTAGACATGCCTAGGACTGGGCTGAAAGTGCCCAACAGCACAGAGAACTGTACCATAGAAAGCCCGGAAGCGCAGCCTCAGCACCTCCAGTGTGACTCTGTCCTTGACTAGCTCTAGGCGACCCCCTTCCTTCCGGTGTGCGTGACGCGTGACGTAGCCGGCGTGCGTGCCGCGGGCCCTCCCTCTCGTCCTCCCTCTCCGGCCAGCTTCCTCGCTCGCTCGCCCGCTTCCTCCCCGCCGGCGAAGGCACAGGCCGCCGGCCCGCTCCACCCCGCTCCGCCATGGCCAGCGTGGCCGACACCAAGCTCTACGACATCCTCGGGGTGCCGCCGGGCGCCTCCGACAGCGAGCTCAAGAAGGTCCGGGCGGGCGGGCGGGCGGGCTGAGGCCGGAGGGCCGGGCCGGGCCGGGCCGGGCCGGGGGGGGGGGCTGGACAGGCGCCTCTGGCTCTGGAGGCCTGGGGGGGCTGCCCGCGGGTGCTCGTGTGAACGTGGCTGCTTGTCGCGTGTTCACTCGGAAGGCCCTCCGGTGGGCTGCCGCAGAGGCCGCCGAGCCTCCGCCCGCCCTGCAGACGGGACTCCCCCTGCCCTCCTCTCCGTCTTGATTATGGACAGATAGTGTGTGTGTGTTGATATACTGTGCGTGCTGTCCGCTCACTTGGAGTTCCTTGGCTCCCCACACGCCTCTCCTTCTGGCTCTCCCCCCTTCCCCCCCACATTCCTTTCTGGCTCCTTCCTCCCCCCACACCACTCTGGTTCCCTCCCCCCACACACCTCTCTGGCTCTCCTCCCTTCTCCACCCCCCCCACACATGTACCTCACTTTCTGCCCCCCCCCACACGTACCTCACTTTCTGGCTCTCCCCCCTTCACTCCCCCCCACACACATGCACCTCACTTTCTGGGCCTGCCTCCAACCCACACACACAACTCTCTTCCTGGGTCTCCCCTCTCCCCCCACCTCTCTTTCTGACTCCCCTCTCCCCCCCCCACTTACACACACACCTCTCTGGTTCCCCCCCCCCATCTCTCTTTCTGGGCCTACACACACACACACCCTCTCCAGCTCTCCTCCCTCCCCACTCTCACAACTCTCACACCTCTTTCTGGCTCTCCCCTCCCCCTCACACACATACCTTTCACACCTCTTTTTCTGGTTCTCCCCTACTCCATCCCCACTCCCCATGAACCTCCTTTTCTTTGGCTTCCCCATCCCCTTGATCTCCTTCAGGATTGCTTTGATGGGAAGAAACATTCACTAAAATTGAGTATCTGGAGAGTGGGAACAGACAAAAAGGGTGTTTAACTTTACCTGGCATGTGACTAGTCTGTGGAACGCCTTGCTACAGGATGTGGTGATGGCGTTGGCCGAGATGCCGTTTATAAAAGGGGATTGGGCAGATTTTTGGAGGAAAAGTCCATCAAGGTTGTACACCGTGATATACAACCTCCTGGGTTTTGAAGTAGGGTGCCTTAGAATGCCAGGTGTAAGGGAGTGGTGATGGGATGCAGGTCAGTTTGTGTGCTCCCTGAGGCATCTGGTGGGCCACTGTGAGATATAGGAAGGTGGACTAGATGGGCCTTTGGTCTGATCCAGCAGGGCTCTTCTTATGTTCTTATGACCTGAAAATTAGCTCCTCCATTTCCATCTCCTTTTTATTCTTGTTCTTGATGTCCTTATCTATTGTATCTTGGGGGGAGGGTTGTTTTGATGATGGCAAAGGGCAATCTGCAAATTAGCTCCCCTGTTTCTGCACCCCACCTCTTCTTCTCTTTTGTTTACTTGTGTTGTGTCTCTTAGGGATTGTTTTGATGGCAACCTGGAGATTAGCTCCCCATTTTCCTCCTCTTCCCTTTTTGTCTATCCCCCCCATAACTCTATTATTTATATGTTCTGTGCATCTTGGAAGTTGTTTTGATGGTGGCAAAGGTTGACCTAGAAATTAGCTCCTTGTTTCCCAACCTTCTTGTATCACCTTTTATCCTAATTAGCCTGCATCTTTTGGAAAGAGTTGCTTTGTGATTACAAAGAATGACTTGGCAATTATCATCTATTTTTTTTCTTCCTCTACTCTTCCCCTTCTCCAGAAATCTTGTGTAGTTGGGAAAATGCATTGTTGATAGTCACATTGATCCATTTAAAACAAAAAGCTACAGTACCTTGATTAAGTACTGCTCAAAACAGGTGTGCACAGCAAGTCAAAAACTTGCTGCTGCTCATACCTATTTTGTTGGGTCCTAAGAGAGGTATTGCCAGACTGGTTTTGTCTTAGAAATACCTTCAGAGTGATTAGTTTCTTGTTTTATCCCCTCTCCCTTCTCCAGTTTCTCTTCCCTGCTCCTTCTAGTCTTATATCTTTGGGAATTGTTTTGTAGTAAACAACTTATCTATCCCATCTCTCTTCCCAGTTTCTCTTATTAAATTTTTGTCTCTTAAGTTTTATCTTAAGTTTTATTATTGTGAGGGTGACTTGGAGAGCAACCTTTTTTCTCCTCACTTCTTGCCCACCCCACTAAACTTTGTATTCTTTAGAGCAGTGTTGGTTGGGACCCAATAGGTGGGTCGACAGCCAATTTCAGGTGGTTCCCTATTTATTGCAATATTTAATATATTAGACTTGATGCTGCTATGGTATGCGACTACCTTTGGGGAAATGTTACAGTTCTGTACTTTTAACAGATGTATGTTATATGCTTTTAACAATGATAGTCCGTGGGACTTATTCCTGGGTAAGTGTGAGGAGGATTGCAGCCTAGGATTGTTAAACATTTTCCTGCTTGATGATGTCACTTCCAGCCATGACATCACTTCCGGTGAGTCTTGACAGATCTTAATTCTAAAAAGCAGGTCCTGGTGCTAAAAGTTTGAGAGCCACTGCTTTAGACTTCATGATGATGGGGCTAAAGATTAGTCCCTTACCACCACCTTTTCTCTTTGATTCTTCCCCTGCTTCAAAATCCCTTTGTATCTTGTTTTATAACAGTTTGGGTGACCTAGAGATGATCTTCCCACTTCAGCCTTCATTTCTCCTTTCTGTTTTTCTTCCAACTGTATTAAATCTTGTTCCAGCATGACCTGTTAAATGTTCCCAGTTGCTCAGGCTTCATTCTAGACCTTGTTCTAATGGTTTTCTCCCAGATTTGGAAAAGAGAGGTAATCCTTTAAAAAAAAAAAAAAAAAAGATTGGGGGAGAGGTGTAAGGGGGAGAGGCCTATGGTGATAAAACTCTTGAGTCTTATCCTTAACATTGACCTTTCAGCAATTTATTATGTGTACTTGTTTTTCTAACAGGAGTTGCTTCTTTCCCAACCGCTCCTCAGCATTCCCTCTGAGTTCAGAGCCTTCCATTTGTTAATTGCTGTGTCCTGCTTGTTTGTGAGTTGGGAATACATCCCCTCCATCTGGGCGTGTAATAGCATAATTTGTTTGGGTGTTCATTATTTTGAAAGCAGGTGACTGAGGAAGCATGTGGTTGATAAAAAGAGATTCTAAGATCAGTAGGAAAATATGATCCCTATTGTGGATGAGAAAACCCTACCTGTGTTCCAGATGTGTGTTCCCAACTTCCCTCCTTTCTTTTGAAGTGTCACTTGATCATAGGTTGTTGTTAACAATAAGATTTGCTGAAGTTCAGCAGTAGCCTTTCCCCACCCCCAATTAAGTAGGGAGCAAAATTAACTCCTCGTGGTGTCAGTTGCAAATATATCTCCTATTTAAAGCAAGCAGGTCTGCTATGCCTGTCGGAAGAATACCAGAAGACCTACTGGGGAAACTGGGATGTGTAAGCTGCACTTCTGAACAAAGCGGCTTTAATTTATGAAAGTTAAGGTACCGGATGACAGACTAGTTGAACGACTCTGCCCACTTAATCTTCTGGGTGAGATACAAATTGACCTGCATCTGTAAATATTTGGAGAATTCCCTCTGGTCTTGCTGTCTGCCCTGCACACAGGAATTGGGCTCTGCTTGCCTACATTGGGGAGAAGACAGAGACCTGTATAGGCCACAGTGAGAAACAGGGTGCTGAACTTGATAGGCTTTTTGCAAAAAAATAAGGTTCTTGTTATGCTAAGAAAACTGTAAGTAGCAGTTCAACCACTTTCTTTCCACCTATCTCTTGATGCTCATGGCAAGGCATCCCAAAACATTCCACAGTTTGAGAAAGCTGCTGTTGAATGTTGGAGCCAAAAGGGTAATTTCAGAAGCTGCGTTTGTTGCATGATAAAACTGCATTTGGCAAAACCCTATCCTCATATCTGAGAAGAGCCATGCTGGATCAGGCCAAAGTGTAGGCTAGTGTAGGCTCTTGTTTTCCACTACAGCCATTTGGATGCTTTCAGGAAACCCACAAACTGGCCATGAAGGCAATAGTTCTCTCCCCCTGTTGCTCCCCAACAGATGGTATTCATTAGTATACTGTCACTGTAGAAGGACAGGCATATACAGAAACCTAAAGAGCAGTA
Source organism: Tiliqua scincoides (assembly GCF_035046505.1). Taxonomy (NCBI): domain Eukaryota; kingdom Metazoa; phylum Chordata; class Lepidosauria; order Squamata; family Scincidae; genus Tiliqua; species Tiliqua scincoides. The sequence goes on from NC_089829.1 coordinate 33,407,518, forward strand.
GGTTCTTGTAGTAGCTTTGGGTTAAAGGTGGACCCTGATTAGAAACTGTTGATCTAAAATAGGCTGGTGGTTAATTGCAGTGCTGCTTGATTGTGTATCTTTCATTGTGCATCCTGTCTTTGCCATAATGCAAAAGGGTGCTGTGTGTTTCACATTTAAGTCAAGGTCCGTCCTACTACTGCTGAGGTAGTTATTGTGCCTGCAGAACGGAGGATAGCGCAGGTATAGCCAGGAAGGAGCCTGGGCTGTAAAGCAATATACTGTAAAAGAGTGGGGGGGTCGATTGATGGTCGTGCAAAGAGTGATAGCTGTAATGGAAACTGTTCAGCCTGACTGAATATGGCTCTGTTTCTGACAATGCATGTAATCCTAGTTGCCTCTCAGTTTCAGTGGTCTTGCATATGGTCATAACACAGCATTACTGTTGAAAGTACTTAAATGCCTTGGTCAAGTTACACAGCTAACTTGGCAGCAGCTATGGTTTTCTCAGTGGATCACAGAACCAAGATTCTCAGTGACGGTTCCCCCTGATTAACTTTGCTATAGTTAAGAGGACATGATTTAACTGTTAATTGTGAAAATTGCATTTAGACAAACTTCTTGTTGAAGTTAGCATGACTCTGTGGGTCCCATTTCCATTTTGTGACTATCGCTTACCTTTTAAGGAGACTAGAAATTGTGATTTCCTTAATGAGATTTAAGTTTAGCTGATGAAGTAGCTGAAGGTGGGGAGGAAGGATTGGGCATATTTAGCATCAACTTGACACTAGACTGAAAAAACTTCAGTAGCCTTGGAATATCGTGTTTGTGGTCACTTTCATTTAATGCAGTGATTTTCAACATTTTCATCTCATGGCATATTGTTCTCTGTGGTCTTCTCTTGTGATGTCACTTTCAGCTTCCCAGAGACTCTTCCGGGTTTTGTGGCTCTGTTTCTAGGGCAGCCGTCTCTAGCAACAAACTGTCCTTTTCCTTCACTGGCTCCTTAGAGCTATGCCCAAAATCCTGCAGCACACCAGTTGAAAATTGCTGGTTTTGTGCTTCACATGCACAAAGCCTTGCTTTTGAATAACATAATTTTGCTCTAGTATTTGTGTGCTTCTGTATTTAGTGTTTAGGGATTTGGGAGTTGTACTGTGGGTGAGTCTTGCGATAAAGGGAGGAAAAAGTCAGAATTTGGATTGGATGAGAACTAATTGGGATTTTGATGGCACCAGCAATAAACCTGAAAGGATTTGCCTAGTTGGAAAGATTGAAATACAGGTGGGGCCTCTATGTGGATTTGGCATTGTGTGCTGGACCCGCACTGGGGAGGCTCACCTGACTTCTTGTACACAACTTCTTGTCATGTCCAGAAGGCTTTCAGAGGCCACACATGGCCTCTCAGAACGCTTCTGGATACCACCAGAGGGTGCTTCTGGTCATGTCCATAGGTCCTCTGATGGTCTCCACCCACAAATTCCCTTATCTGTGGGTTTAGGCATCCATGGGGAGCCCAGGAATGGACCCCCCTGTGGATACTGAGGTCCAACTGTGTGCAGAAGAGTCTCTTCAGAAACACTGTCCAGTTTTCCAAAAGAGGCACATTAAAAGCAATGTAAAAAGAACCATTTTTGAAATTGTTGTGAACACGGTCAAAGCCACATGGTTTCACTGTCAGTGCGCAGTAGAATTCTCCTTTTGGGTTGGTTCTCTTCAGGCACTGAATTATACCAAGGCTGTGTTCAGCAGCCTACTAACTTTCTATATTGCCTTTTTTGTGTGTCACTTAGGCTTACCGAAAGCTTGCTAAGGAATATCACCCTGATAAGAATCCAAATGCAGGTGACAAGGTAAGTCTATTCCTCTTCCATCTTGTTTTATATTACAGATGAAAGTGCATCTTCAGAATGTAGACACAATATAGTCTGAAAATTGCCTGTGCACTAAAGAAATTGCAGTCTTAAGTTGTGAAGATTTGGAAGAGATTCTAGTGGAAACAGCCATTCTGATGAAGGCTAGTCATTGGTGATAGCCAGTCTTGCACAGCAGAGAGCTTGTTTTAATTGGGAAATGTTTCAGATCTGTGATTGCCATCTGCCAAGCCTGTTTCAGTTATTGAGGGTAAAATAGGATGACTCCCACATGCAATTCCGGGAGTGCCTTAGAGCAATACTAGGATGCAACTGTGACAGCAACCAGTGCTTTCATCTTGCCATCAGCAAGGCTGTTGCTGGAGCTTTGTAACACCTTAGTAGCAAGCAGTTTGTGGGAGGGATTGGAAGGTGAGTAATGCAGAGATTTTTGTGAATGACAAATGCCAAAAGAAGGAAGCGACATTCTTGTCTGGTGAGTCACCAAGATGCCCAAAGATGTGAGCATGAATTAATTATGTAGAGTCAGGTGAACATGGGTCCTCCTTGAACTCTGAGCCCAGAGCCTTGTCCCTTAAAGGTGGAGGAATGCAGGAGAGTTGATTGCCCAGGGAGTACTAGCATTTAGGTAGGTGTATGTACGCTATGTACATGTCCAATGCCATGAAACAGGTCCAATGTTTCATGTCCAATGTCATGAAACAGGTGGTTTAACAGTTACAAAACTTGCCTTTCTTTTTGTGGGGTTGTGTTGCTGAACATGTATCTTCGTTTGCTTCTCTCTATTATGTTAGTTCAAGGAAATCAGCTTTGCCTACGAAGTTCTCTCCAATCCTGAGAAACGTGAATTGTATGACCGCTATGGAGAACAGGGTCTCCGAGAAGGAAGTGGTGGAAGCGGAGGAATGGACGATATTTTCTCCCACATATTTGGTGGGGGATTGTTCAGTTTCATGGGTAACCAGAGCAGAAGTCGCAATGGCAGAAGAAGAGGCGAAGATATGATGCACCCACTTAAGTAAGTCGATGGAAAAGATTTAGGAGTTCGTAATTTCCTTATCAGTGGGCTTTTGTTCTCAAAACAAATTGGAAGCTAACCTTGCTAAAAGAGCGTGGTTATTGAAGCTAAGTTTTTTAATCTGTGGCTGAAACTTGTTTGTTTTAATAAATTTATATAATGGCTTCCCCCACACTTGTGGATGCCCAAGGTCGCTTGAGAGCCCTATATTCAGTTATCAGTTTTGTCTGTCACTCCTTAAAAAATAGCCAGCACAATTAACCCATTTTTGCCTGACCCACACATGTACACTTGTTGTGAATATGTGGCATTGGGCAGAAATGGCTTAAACTAAGAACATAGACCCTCCCAGCTGTGTTCCCCATAAGAGGTCCATGCTGCTACACTGATCCCTTCTGTTGCTGCTCAGCATTGCGATGGCATTTCCAGATGCTCTGCAATAACATTGTGCATCACAACCAAACTTCCAGATTGCTGTGCTCCAAGCTTGGTAGTAATTAGGCTTTGAACTGTGCAACCACATAGCTTAGAGGGAACAGTGTCTCAGTGCAAGTGTGACCATACATGTGCAGAGAATTGCAATGTGGCTCTTGTGGATGCACTTGAAGCAAAGCATACTGGCCATTGTCTGAAATGGCTACTATGGTTTCTGCTTGCTTGTCTAGCTGTCCCTCTCCCAGTTTGTTTTACTCCAGCTTGAATTGCATTCTGGACTAGTTCTTGGATTGGCAAACAAGAGTGGAAGGGGTAAATGATAAGCACACCAACCTCCTGCTCCCAGTAAAAGAGAGTGCACTGTAATGATCTGTGCACCTAGGGCAGCCATTTTCAACCACTGTGCTGTGGCACACTGGTGTGCCACAGGAATTTGGGGGAAGGTCATTTATTAATAGGGCCAATGGGAGATGTGAGCCCCACTGGCAGCATGGTGTGCCTTGTCAATTGTCAAAAACCTAGTGGTGTGCCTTAACCATTTTAGTGCCTTGTCAGTGTGCTATGAGATGAAAAAGGTTGAAAATCACTGACCTAGGGGAAGAAGAGTTCCTGAAATCTGAGGACTTAGACCCTGAAGTCTCTTTCGTTCTGGAGTTCTGTCTTTGATCAGAACTGAGCATAAATTCCAGGCTGATTGATAAAGGAAATAAGGTATCAAAAGCAAAGTACATTTTGGAGAACTTAAGAGGACAGGATGAGGGAGATGTAAAGCTTGTGCAGATTCAAACCCTTTAATAGTGATGCTCAGTTTTCCATACCTGCCCTGGGCTGTCACAATTTTAATTCTAAGAACCTCAAACTGTTTAACCTTTCTTGGTAGGCTTAACCCCAAGCAATTTATATCTGTCGGTGCTTATTTCTTCAGACATCTGTCTTGGGTAAATAATAAGACCAAGTCACTAAGTAATCAGTGAATGGTATTTTAAAACCTCACCTGTATTTAAGGTAATTGGATAAGTTTTCAAGGGGAGGAAAATAATCAGCAAACAGCTTATTAACAGCTGAATGAGTAGATTGTTGAAAACCTGAAGCTGTATCCTCACCAAGTCAGGGTGATTAAGGGCTCTGAAGTTCAAGTTGTTCAGCATCCTCATGCAATGAGAAATGGGCAGTGAATGGTATGAATGAACCTTAAGGGGGAAATAAGGAGCACCCACAGATTTTTGATTTAGCATGGGCTGTATCTGGACTTCATTCTTTGAAGTAAACAGATACAGATTTTTGTTACAGTTGAAGTACAGGTTGAAACTCATTATTCGCTTGGGTTCCAATGCACTATAGAAATCAATTTAAAAAACTGTGATTCTCCTGTGATTTAAAAACAGCCTTGCTGACCTTTGTGATGTAAGATAAAAGTAATTAAGAAGACAATCCATCAATCAGTCATCCTGCAGGCACTAACAAAGGCTCTACACTCAGTCCCACCCTTCACCAGTGCAAAGTGATCACCTTTCTTTCATGTGCTGGGGGGAGGGAGGGGTTGCCTGGAGAGAGAAGTGTTGATGGATTGTCAGCCAGATGCCCCCCCCCCATTAAGGAGGCTATTGCTAAAGTTCAGTTTTTGAAATTGATTTTAAAGGGGTGCATTTTTCCCCTTCTCCAGAGATCAGCAAATTCCTTCTCATTTGCAGTGGCCATTTGTGTTGTCAAATCCATGTATAAAAATCCATGTATAAATAGGCTGGACCTGTATTGAGTAACTGAGAATCCTGTCTTCTTTTAAAAAGTGTTTTTCACCCGCTATGGGGGTTGAGAACCTTGAAAATGTGCTTGTTGAAGTGATATTAAGAGTCACCGTGGTGCTGAGCAGGGTTTATTAGTGGCAAGAATTGGATCTGATATCTTGCCTTTGAGATAGCAGAAGCAGAATAAATGATGCAAAATAATGAAAATTAAAGGAAATTTGGATAATTTTTGCAGCAGAAAGAAGTTCTGGTTTTTCATTTTTAAATGTGGTGAATAACTAGGGCCTTAGTGGAACCTGACTAAATGCTGTGTCTTCTCTAGATTGTTGTATTCTAGTTCCTAGACCATTTCATGGTTGTACGAAAACCTGACAAGAATGTTTCTGTGAAGTTAAAAACACTGCCCTAGGCATCAGTTTAGAACAAGGGTCTCCAAAACCTGGGCCGGGGGCCAGATGCGGTCCGTGGCGAGCCTCTGTCCAGTCCGTGGCCAGCCTCTTGTCCCCTGAGAGCCTCTGGCCCACTTGGCCGAACATGATTGGAGCTGTGCTCTGGCTGCATCTGGAGGGTGTTCTAAGGGCCAGAGGGGTTGAATGAAGGAGCCCGTTCATTCATTTATTCACTCATCTAAGTTCCATCTCTAATTTATTTATATAAATTTTATATTTAAAAATTTTTTCTGGGCCTCTATACCATGCCAGATACTTGATGCGGCCCTCTGGCCAAAAAGTTTGGAGACCCCTGGAGAAGGTCCTACGAAAGAAGCTGGCTCGCCTAATTCTACTAAGTATAAAATTTTTCTTTGAAATGCACTTTTCTTTAGCTGGTGGGTTGCAGCAGTGGTGCTGCCACCAGTTCTTTTTTTTTTTTTTAGCCAGTGTATTTTTCTCTATATTACTGATCGTTGGGAAAGAAGCTTTGATGCAAAGGCCAAAGGGCCAGGCACCATGAGAGGAAATCTAAAATAGCTGCAGCACATCCACAGCAGGTGTGAAAGCCCCAGCTGTGCTGCATGATTGAAGAAGCAACAAAATGAGGGGAAAGAGGATAGTAAAAAAGCTTGTCCCTTGATGAAAGTATGGATTAAAGGTGTGTCCTAGAATAAAAAAGAAGCCGAATGCCACATGCTCTCCTGCTTCTTTCCTTTTCCATCTGCTGCCAAAACTTAGTTGAAAAGTAGAGAAAAATATTTTTATTACATGGTCCCCCAAGGTAGCTAACAACCCATCAAATTAAAGCAATATTTTAAAAAGTATGTATGCATGCTTAAAGTAAGAACAGACTCCCAACATGCAAGAAAGCCATAAGAGTAAGCAAAGAAGAGCAAGTATCTGAAGATAAGGTATTGCTAATTTGCAACATTTGTCCCCACATGGTACCTAAATGCTGCTAATGTAGATGTCTGATGAAGGTGAGGGATATGGGTTCCATTAATGAAGTGTCAACACAGAAGTGCACTGTCTGGTAGCCCAGGAAGGACATGCATCAAGAACAGTCCATCTGCTTGAAGGTCTTAACAGAAGTCATGCACTGTGTCTTGTGTTTGTGAGATCTTTGAAGGAACAGGGCTGTTGTGTGGTAGCAATAAGATAGTAGCCAAGTGCCACTTGCTGCTCATCTAGTGGCAGTTGGTGTTTGTTTGATGTTTTGGGTGGCCCTGGCTGGTTTAAAAGCAGTGATATTAACATTTTTAACTACACACATTCACTGCCTAGGATGAGATCTGCCTACTGAACATAGCCTTTTGTGTTTTTGTACTTAATAGCATTGTTTTAAACAAAATCCCCCCCCCCATTCTCTGTGGGTACTTTGCAGCAGAAACTAAAAAACAAACCCATTTTCTTTCCCCCTAGAGTTTCTTTAGAAGATCTATATAATGGAAAGACTACCAAACTACAACTTAGCAAGAATGTCCTTTGTAGTTCATGTAATGGGTGAGTTTTTTTCTATTAATCCATTCTAAAGATGAATTTCTTGTCCCTTGAAATGAGTTGATCAAACTTGAGCAGAAAGCCTTAAATATGAACATTGGTGCTGCCCAATATCTGCCGTCAACACTACCATCCATTTGGAATTTTGTTGTTTGAACTTCTTAAGATGCAAGCCACTGTCCACAAATGCAACTGTTTAGTTTTTACTGTCACTCACACCTTGATGTTCCTTAAAACTGTTTTATATACTTTATATAAAAACATATAGTGCCTTATATGGGTCTCCTTCATCTCCTTAGCTTCAACAATTGATGTAGTACCATATTATTTATTTAAAATATTCATGTCCAGTATGCCAACTGAGCATCTCAAGGTGGCTTACAATGTATTGGAAATGCACTAAAAATTTGGATTTGAAAGTCCCTTGCTAGGTGGGGTTTTCTCCCCCAGGCTACCTGTGGTGTCACTTCTGGTTCCTGGTGGCAGATGTAAGAGGTGGGAGGGTAGGGTTGTATATATACTGATGCTGAGAGACCTGGAATATAAATATATAATGTTCATTAAAACAGCAGAAACTGAGATAAAAAAAAGTCTGAGATTTGTATTATAGGTTGCTTGGTGCTTTTTCAAAATCCATTTGCCCCTTTCCAGTGCAAATCAATTTTGCCCTCTGCTCCCTTCCTCCTTCCATCCCCACCTACGTACTGTATTCAGTCAAACTCTCAGCACATTGGTCCTCCTCTTATTATTTATTTATTTATTTTCCGGTCCTCAGCACTGAGTCAGATACACGATGTGGCCCTCCTGCCTAAAAGTTTGGAGACCCCTGCACTGGTTGGCAACCGTCAGTCTCGAAAGACTATGGTATAAGCCTGCAGCACCCGGTATTCCCAGGCAGTCTCCCATCCAAGTACTAACCAGGCCTGACTCTGCTTAGCTTCCTGCACTAGGGTATTTTGTAAGGAACAGTCCTGCCCTGGAAGTGGCTGCTGAAGCAACCAGCTTTTTGGAGGCCCCCCCCCCACATGCTGGGGCTGCTGTGTTCCTTGTGACTCCTGATGGCAGATGTAGGAGGCCCTCTTCTTAACAATATGTGACCCAATTTTTTTAAATCCAGTCAAGGGGGAAAATCTGGAGCTGTTCAGAAGTGCACAGCTTGCCGAGGCAGAGGTGTGCGCATCATGATCAGACAGCTGGCTCCTGGGATGGTTCAGCAGATGCAGTCCGTGTGCTCCGACTGCAATGGAGAAGGTGAGTCGGCCCGTTCTCCTGCAAGCCTTGGAATAGGGTGGAGACCCCAATATCTTGCAGGCTGGGTCCTTTCTCATTCAAGACCCATTTGTAAGATGTTTGGAAACCCCAACTTCCAAACAGAGATGCGGTTTGTCAGACTCCGTTCCCTTAGAATGCTTAAACAGAGTTGCAGCGCATTTTGCCCTGTGAATTCCTCTCACTAGGACAATTCTTCATGGAAATGAGAACACAGAATGACAGCCGATGACACCTGCATGGCTTTGCTTTCTGTAAGCTCAAAAGAGCTCCTCTGATTCAGTCACACTCGGACATGGCACAGCCTTAGGCCTGATTCTTACATTACAGGAGTAGCTTGGCTGCCATTCCAGTAATGTAGAAATATAGAAAATAGGCAAGATGGGTGAGATTATCTGGAAAGAGCCTCACAGCATCTGAGGTCTGCCCAGTAGAGCCACGTAAGGAGCAGCAGCTCAAATGCTTCCCATAACATGAAACTTGACCCTTAGCAGCTAGGTTGAATTCATATAGATCCAAAGGTGTTTGTGCCTTGAAAGTTCCCTTTGCTTAACATGGTGACTCTTTCCTAGGGGAAGTAATTAATGAAAAGGATCGTTGTAAAAAATGTGAAGGGAAGAAGGTGATAAAAGAAGTAAAGATCCTTGAGGTCCACGTAGACAAAGGAATGAAGCATGGGCAGAGAATCACCTTCACAGGAGAAGCAGATCAAGCCCCAGGAGTGGAGCCTGGGGATATTGTTCTTCTGCTGCAAGAAAAAGAGCACGAGGTAATTTGGTCCTTGAAGTGCAAAGTGGTGGTGGATTATATATTTCAAACACCAAAATATTCAGTGGAATTGTGGTGCTTTTAATCAGTTTTAATTTAATATATAGTGACATCTCCATGTTGCATATAAAATGTGTGTATGTGATATGAACGTACTGAACTTATCTTTGACCAGTCCGAAATAAGCAGTGAGAGGCCTTCTCAGTAATAGAATTCAAGTCTGTGAAAATTAAATGCCAAGCTATAAACCAGCAAAGAGCATTATTGCAAACAATAATCAGACAATCAGGTAAAACGAGCCGTGCTCCATATTTCTTATTGATTGATTGCTTCCCTTTTTATAGTAGCAGTAAAATTCTGAACTGTTGGCCAGGGCACACAGGATGTTTCTCTCTTGTTGCATCCTGAGCCACTGCAATATAAGTATGACTGCTGTTACTTTAAATTTAAGACACAGTATAGGTAAATGCAGAATCCAGGTGTGACTTGCAGGCAGAGCCTGAGCATGCTTACAAGCTGCACTGAATTCAGTGGGTCTTCCTTCAAAGTAAGTGTTATGTGGGATGGCCTCAGGTCTTGACATCTTAACAAATAAGGCATTTGACGTGACTTTTTCTCACTTCCATTATTTTGGAGCAGCCAGAAACATGGGAAAGAGGCATATCTTTGAGATGGGACTACTGGGTATGAATCTGAGATAATGTTTATATAGTGCTATCTGTGTGTATGCCAGGTTACAAAAAAAAAGCAGCCCCCTGCCTCCATGGAGTCTAGGGTAGCGCCTATTGTGCATGCTGATTGGCTATCCATCTTTCTCTTCACTATTTCCCAACAAGTTTCCTTACCTGTTGTGTGCTGTGTAATCAAGACATAGAGCCCACTCTGGTGCAGGTATGCTCACAAGGAAGCCCCATCAAGTTCATGAAACTGTTGGACATTAAAATGCCCTCCAGAGTCCTGCAGGTAGCATTCCATAGGACCGTCGCCTATCCCATGCTATCTCCAGGAGTGGAGATCACTACTGTGCCTTTCCGCATCCTCCAGTCTAGCAGTTGTCACTGTCTTTCAGAGAAGTAGTTTGCTCTGGCGGGAGCTCCCCACCCGTCAACAGCAGAGCAATCTGACAGTGGCTTTGCAATGGTGGCTGGGCAGTGTCTGCTGAGGATCAGAAGGACCATGCAGCACTTCTTTTTCTCTCTTTGTGGGGCAAGTGAAGGTCATATTATAATAAATAAACTTAGTGGAAAGGTCCATAATTCTATAGTGGAGCATGTGCTCTGCATGTAGAAGGTGCCAGGTACAATCCCTGGCATCACCAAGTAGGGCAGAGGAAAACGTCCTTTCTGAAAGCCAGGAGAGGTACCAGTCTGCGTTGACAGATCAGTGGTCTGATTTAGTATAAGGCAGCTTGCCTACTCATTTCTTAGTAAATATACATCCTCTCAGTTTCCTCCTCCTTATTCTCCTGAGCTAGCACATGCAGTGTTGGAGTCTTCGTCAATACAATGAAAACATAAAATTTCAACAGTGGGAGATGGCGTGAGGGGAGTGAGAAGGGAATCAGCTAATTGCTAGCAAGATGAGCATGCACCATCGTGGCTGAGTGTGCCAAAGCCCTTGTTTTGTTGGAGGGTGAGGACATGTTCATTAGGCTGGCATCCCAGTATAGAGATGTACCTTCAGCACTCTTCTGGCAACTCTCCTGTTACAAACCATAAGTATGCAAAAGTACTTGCAGATGTCTCAGTTACCAATATTCCTAGGAAACTTCAAAGTGAGCTAAACTGCAGTAACTGGGAAAAGTGGTAATCAGAAGGAAGCTGCCTTATACAGAGTTGGATGTTGTACATTAGTTCATCTAGATTGGTGGTTGTCAGCACAGACTGGCAGTCGTTTTCCACCACTGTGCCGTGGCACACTGGTGTGCCGTGAATGATCCCCAGGTGTGTCATGGAAATTTGGGAGAGGGTCATTTATTAGTAGGGCCATTGGGGAATGTGAGCCCCCCATTGGCAATACATTGTGCCTTGTCAGTTGTCAAAAACCAGTGGTGTACCTTGATCATTTTAGTACCCTGTCAGTGTGTCATGAGATGAAAAAGGTTGAAAATCACTGCTCTAGGTCTTCAGAAAGGCATTTTTGTGTTGTTAAAAGCCTTTTTTCTTTTCCCCAAGGTATTCCAGAGGGATGGGAATGACTTGCACATGACACACAAGATAGGACTTGTTGAAGCACTGTGTGGCTTTCAGTTCACGTTTAAGCACCTTGATGGACGTCAGATTGTGGTGAAATATCCTCCAGGAAAAGTAATTGAGCCAGGTAAAATCTGACTTAGTCTGGAATCATTTAGATGACTGTAAACATCAGAAGTCTTGTCTTCAGGCTTTGATGCTTCTGCATTTAACTCTGTGTAAAGGGGGGGGGAGTACAGACTACCTCTTGATAACTACCATGTCTGCATCCTTTCCTACACTATAGGCTGTGTCCGTGTTGTTAGGGCAGAAGGAATGCCACAATACCGCAATCCCTTTGAAAAAGGAGATCTTTATATCAAGTTTGATGTTCAGTTTCCTGAAAATAACTGGATTAGCCCAGAAAAGCTTACAGTAAGTGTCATGTGATTACATAGATCCTGTTTTCCACACTTGTTCTCCTCAACAGGAAAGAGCATGAAATTTTTACATCCCCTTTAAATGAACAGCATAAACATGAGCCAATTGAGTATAAGTAACATAAGTTACTTATGTTGATCTTAAGGAGGTGATCTTAAGGTTGTTTTATGATGTTTAGATGATGGTAGTTCATTCTTTAATAAATGTTGGCAGCATTGAATTACATGTGTGCTTTAAAAAGAAATGGGAATAACAATTTATGTTGCAACTGCTACAAAAAACTTATTACTTCAGTTCTGCAGAAGGCTTAAATTAACAATTAAATATATTCCTTAAGCAGAAATGATTGGCAATATTGAGGACAGCAAAAAAAGTGAAACTGAGCTCAATGCGTAATTTAATGTATGGCATTTACTATCAAAATGTGAAGACCACTAGGTTAGATCTCTTTAAGAGGCGTAGACAAATTCATGAAGGTTTGATCTGTTGGTGGCTTTTATGACTATATTTTTAAGGTCCAAGGTAGCTTGCCACTGAATAATTACTTGGGTGCAAAAGAGTAGGGACTCATGTTCAGAAATGGAATCCTGGACTACATGAACCTGGGCCTATCTAGCAAGCCTCTTTTTATATTTTTGCAACTGTCTGCACAAACACATTCTGTCAATAAGTGCCAGAGCAAAAATTGCAGACATGCACAATAAAGTGTACCAGAATCTTGGTGAGTGGAGAACAGCTTTTGTGCCCACCAACTAATGAACAGAAACCTGTACCGTGTACAGGGGTTTTCCATGTGACATAACCTTTTTTCCAATGCTCTTTTGTGTTCAGGAACTTGAGGACCTTCTGCCTGCCAGACCAGAAGTCTCCAACATAATTAGCGAGGCAGAAGAGGTAGATCTTCAAGAATTTGATACCACTCGGGGTTCAAGCGGTGGCCAGAGGCGTGAAGCTTACAATGATAGTTCTGATGACGAAAGTGGCCATCATGGACCTGGGGTACAGTGTGCCCATCAGTAAAAGTTGTTGTGTCTGGGGTGGGGAGGGGGGAAGTTACACATGGATTTTTCTCTTCAAATTTTGCCTGACTTGTTTTCAGCAATCCAGTTGGATTGTATAAGCAATCCACACGAACCCAATGGACATCTGTTGCTGTATGTGTAACTTTTAAATTGGTCCATAGTACCTACAGAGTGTATAATTTAAACTAACCAGAAAAAAAGCTTACATCATTTTTTTTGACTGTTCTGTAGCAGAATAAAGGCACTTGAAAGGAAAAAGAGTCCTTTTCACCTGGGTTAAGTTCCAGTCCTTCTACTTGTGCTTGATTTTTACCAGTTTTTGTGTAGATTTTAAGTTCCATATTTTAAATTCAAATTCTACATTGTAAAGTTTGTGTAAAATTTGTCTGGAGGCTTGGTATTTGGCTGCACCTGCATAAGCTGCTACAACTAGAATAAAGAATTTCATAGCCTGTATCTATCACTTTAGATGCATGGTAAGTGAATGGGCTTTGCACACATTGGGTTAGAACTGATGGGAACCATGGCAGAAGAAATTAGAAGTGGGTGTAAAAGTTTTTTACCATCTTGTGAAAGGTTTCTGAAACTAAATAAAAGCCGTTGGTGTATGATAATCTTTGTAACTTCCTCCTTTTCCTTAAGTGTTTTAGAATTTAAATTCCACTTAGATGTTAGTCTGAATCTTTAAGAAGTGTGTCAGTATTGAGGCTTGTTACCATCTGTAGAGCACCACATGTGAGGAGGCCCAGATTTAAATCAGACTGCTTCAGTTGAAAGGTTTTCAGCAGGGCTGGGTACTACCCTCTCTCTGCTTCTGGAGGGCTGGTATCAGCTCACTTAGGTGAATGAGAGCTTGTGTGCAGTTCAACTTTCTGGCCTTTACTAGATCCAAGTGGTGAAAATTAGTGGGCTTTTTTGTTTGTTCCCAGGATTAAATACTCAGTGCCATCCTATGATTCTGGACTTAGAAGTTAACATACTGTATCAAATTGTTATAGCAATCACTGAGTATGCAGACATGCTTAGGCAAACACTACTGCAATGAAACAACCTTCATGAAACTAGAGTAGCTGTTCTCAAACTTTTCAGAGGCCTTAGAGCAGGAGTTTTGAACTCATTTCATGTGGTGGGCTGAATAGCATTCACAGTGCCTGCTGAGGACAGGAAGTGACTTCATGAAGCAGATGTGGGCCAGAAATAAACGCTTTATTCTCACGTAGCAACATGTTAGCAGCAAATGGCAGGAGAGAAAATGTGCAAATCATGTTCATAATTTCAAGATCTTAGAGCCCAATTATAATGGAGGCAAGAGAAACTGCTGCCAGGGGCTGCATCTGGCCTGTGGGCCTTATGGTTGACATCCCTGCCCTAAAGCCTGCTGCCTGATGTATAAATGCCAAGGGGTTTGGCTATAATTGAGCAGCAGTGTTCCCCACCCAAGCAGCAGCTTGTTTAACCGTTGGTGCATATAACTTAATTGCCCTGTCAGTTTCAAACCACCAAAAATTTGGTCATGCTCTGCTGGTGGGGCCTAGAACCACTGCTTTGGAGCAGACTCAAGAGGTTTCCAAACTGGAGGTGTCGTGATTACCCAACCAGAGAACTTGTCACTACCCCTTTAAGGGGTGGGATAATGGCATGATCATCCCTTTGCTAGGGACAAAAGAGCTTTATGCCTATGGCTCTCAAGAGGGTCTGGGAAATTCATGACTGCTTCTGCTGGCCTCCCTGCACCTCCAAACTGCTGTAAAAGGCAAAAAAGCTACTGTAGATACTCCCTTATAAGTTGACCCCACAGATAAGTCGAGGGCAGGTTTTGAGCCAAAAATCATGGAATTTTCTATGACCCTCGGATAAGTTGGGGGTTAAACTTAGGGGGAATTTCTCAGCACACTTCTGGTGCAAAACAGTGCAAAGGCAGAGTCTTCTGTTCTTCAAACAGATAAAAAGAGAAAACTGAAATACATGAAGTCTGGGCTTTCATATAGTGGAGATGAGGGCTTGTATTATTACAAACATTTTGCTAATATGAGGGGTACAATTTATGGAAATGGGCTGCCAAGGGATATGCAAGTGAAAAAGGTTGGGAACCACTGCAGGAGAACCATGAACCAAATCCACCTTTAAGGTGTCTGGTGTGTTAAACCAGCTCTACATATAACATACAACCCATAACACATAACTGGGAGGGTGCAATTCAATTCATAGCAGAGTGATGCAGCTGCATATATTTGCAACCCTTTTTACTCAGAAGCAGACCCATTGCTTTCCATGGGTGTTAATCTTAAGTAATGGTGAAATGAATTGCAGCCTGAATTGAATTTCTGATGGAAAGGAGGATCCCATCCTGGTGTTGAAAAAAAAAGATGACTTCTGCCAAATGCATTTGCAAAAAGGAACCAGGTTGCAGCAGTGAAAGGGAATGGAAGGTTAACCTTGGCTGGAATTTCCCAGGAAAGTTACTATAGAACAGCCATTTTCAATCTTTTTCAGCTCACAGCACACTGTCAAGGCACTAAAATTGTCAAGGCACACTCCCAGTTTTTTACTTACATTTATTTACTATAATACATTTTTAATTAATATAATTAATACAATTAAATTGCTACATGACAAAGGGCACAGTCTTAACCAGGTCTACTCAGAAGAAAGTTCTATTTTGTTCAATGGGGCTTACTCTCAGGAAAGTGGTTAGGGTTGCAGCCAAAGATGGGGATGTGCCTGTGGAACTTCTGCCTGGTTGCACTCTTTTTTTCTCAAATACAGGAGCTGGCAATTGGCACTTTTCTCTCCTCCTCTCCCCCACCCCCATCTCATAAGTGCAGTTAGCACCTCTCCTACTGTCCTTCCCCTCACTGATCCACACCTTCCAAAGGTCATTTGCCTCACATTCTCTCCCCCCCACCATTGCCTGCTCCTGTATTTCAGAAAAAGCCCAACCCAGGCATGTCTACTCAGCAGTAAGTCCCATTATAGTCAATGGGGCTTACTCCCAAGAAAGTGTGGATAGGATTGTGGCCCTCCTCTGAAAGGCAAAGTCGTGGCAGGGAGGGTTGATTTGAGGGGCTGCAGGCATCTGTGGCAAGGAAAAGGGACTTCAGCCAGCCCATTCTCAGGCTGGTAGCCTCAGCAGACTGGCTGGCTTCCTACCTGCGTGTCTGCCCCTGGCTCCCTTGTTCTCACTCTGCCCAGGCCTCCTCCAGGTTTTTCTGGTTGCCCAGGCAGGGCAGACAAGGGACTTGATACCCGATCCTAAGCCCCATAATAGTCAACAAGGCTTACTCCCAGGTAAAGGAGGATTGGGTTGCAGCCTTCCTCTTGCTCACAGCAGGAGATGCAAAGCAGCTGCTCCCCCTCCCCCTCTATTGCCTCCTGAGAGTCAAAGCAGCCACTTCTCCCTCCTGGGGCTGCTGCCTGCCTCCTCTGGCCCAAAGCCAGAAAGTTACTGGCAGTGTGAAAACTTGCCATAGAAACAAATGAGCCTGCTTTAGCAAGAACCAAACTGTTCAGAGTTGAAAGGCTCTGCCCTCTGATTAACAAGTGAGAATTGGAGCTTGATTAGTTGGCAAAAATTTCATTTACTATACATGAGTGTCTAAGGTACTTTTTTCAAAACATTTTCCAAACTTAGAGCAGTTTAGAGGTGCAGGGGGTTGTAGGCTTCCTACCCGACTACAGAGAGCCATAGCCATAAGTTTTTAAAAAGCCCTTTCATCCCTTGCAGAGGGGTGATCATGGCAGCCCCTGGCATAATGCAGGATCTTTTCTCATGCAGTCTGCAGGTGTATTGAACTGCAGAATTGTGTCAGCAACAATTGACTGCATGCATGTAAGGATGCTACATAAGCTTGCTTACTTGAAGCTAGGCATTGCAATCATGTCCCTGTCTAGGCAGAAGTCAGACACCTGAGGTGATATGGGACTTTTCCCCACCTTATAGTAAGTATCCAGTATTGCAGCCTATGGATGGAAGTAAGACACAGTAACTGAAGTAGGCATTTACTTCTGAGTAAACATACTTAAGTTCCGGCTGTATGCATTTAACTTTTCAGAAGCAAGTGTTGGAAGTTTAGGCAACATGGTCTGAGACAAAAGTAAATATGTTCAAACACTTGTACAGAACATCACTAGACTCAGGAGGGCAGAAGCATGCAAGATACATGTGGACACAGTAGCTGAGCCTGCTTTGTATATGTAACTGCACCCTGCCAGCTAATGACTGGCTACATCTGCTGCTCCTATATCACCTAATTATAGTTTTAAAAGTATAGTAATGTAAACTTTAAAAGGAAACTGCTTTCTGCACAAAACTTAGGTAATAATAAAATAGAACCTGGTTCACACCCCATGTTATGGGAGGAGAGGGTAAACTATAAGCTGCCAGCATGTAGTAGAGGAAGCTGCAGGGTCACATTAGATGTTGCAGAAGCAGCAAGGGTATTCCACACTTCTTATAAACAGGATTCTGAAAACCTTGTTCAGAATTAGTTGCATGCTCTTGATCTTATTTCAGAATGAACAGAACCTAAACTAGATGTCCCTTCATTCCAAGTACGCACCCCTAGCCCTGAATTAAGAGAAGCTGAGCCCTTGCTAGTGTAATGCTTCAGTTATGTTTTTGGCAATCAGCCAGCATTTGCTAACTTGAATTACTCTCTAGCCTCTCTGAGCAGGGTTGTCCAGGGACAGCTCGAGTTAAGACAGAAAGCGCAATACCCTGCAGTCAGTTAGGAGCTTGTCAAGGCTGATCTCTAGCATTTAAAACAGAACACATACTAAAACTCGCAGTTGAGGCACACAGTCTCAAAATTCTGTTTAAAAACCTTTGCCTGGATACAGAGAGCTGTCATGAGAACTAGCTTAAACTGCCCCAGCAAAAATGGGGTACACCATGAATGTTCCATCACTACAGCTTACAGCCACCATGTGTTCACTATGTGCTCATTACACAACTTCTCAAATGGACAAGGTAGTTGTCCTGTCTGAAGATCTTCTAAATTTTAACAGACTCCTGCCCTAACACAGTAATATTCCTGACATGCTTACTTGTCTTACAAAAGGATGCAGGCTTAAGGCCTTTGTTAACACACTAACAAAGGTCCTCAGAACTGTGTTCTTGACAAGTTTGGCAGAAACGGTCAGATTTACCTTGCACTATTTCTGTATAAATATATGGTGCAACATAAAACATATTGGGCAGAAGGTGTCTTCTGGAGGTGGAGCTGTCACCTTGCCTGAAGAAAGTGAAGCAGGATCAGCTTGGATTTTGCCTTCTTGGATGAGAGACCAGAAGCTGCTGGCTAGAGATGAAGAAATATGGACTGGCAAGAAATGAACATGTTTTTACAGCTGCCTGGGGAAGCTTGGAAAGTGCAAGAGTTTTGCAGCTAGGGTGACAGTAGCAATGGAAGTTTCTAGGAGTTTCTCTCATAGAGCATCAGTTGTAAAAACCCCATTTGGTTTATGGTCAGCCTGCCTAAGTAAACAGCCTGTCAAGACTACAATAGAGGCTGTATTATAAAAGTACTGTAATAAAATAAGATCTCCCAGCAACTGTGTTAAACTCTCGAACAAGATTTGATCCTGACTGTACTACTTGAAAGTTGCATTGGTTCTATCCAAGGCCCAATTCAGGCAATGTTGGAACCACATGGAATCTGATTGCAGACACCCCCCACCCCTTTCCCAGGTCCCACAGTGTCTGGGCTGATGATTAGAGGGTCCAAACTGGATCTTGAACTGATCTAGCCTTGCAGATACATGGGACCTACTGTTTACATACAGCAAGTGCAACCTTGCAGCTTTTCCCCCTTTCCACATAGTGCAAAATCCGCGAGTCTCTCGATAAAGACATACGTTTAATAAGCAGTGTATCTGTTAAAAACAAAAACTGTCCCCTCACATTCAAACAACCCCACAAAGAATCTGGATACTCAAATGCAAGAATAAAAAAAATTGCCATTGGATTCTATCAACTTGACTTAACTGTTGCTTTGCCACATAGGACTGTCAGTTGGTTCTGTGGAAGAAAAAAAAAGATACAGGTGTGTTAGTTTCCTAACCATCTTTTAGAGGCACTGGAAACCATTAGAGAAAACCAGGGTAGTATCTTAAGTGTGCAGAGTAAGTCTAATCTTACCACCAGTGTATGGATGTGCTGGACAGTATCATCATTTAATAAGTCCACATTGATCTCCTGGAGGTCATCGCCAGCAGAGCAGAGAGTCTAGACAAGAGCAGAGTGTTTAAGTATTGTCCCCTGCACCCAACTGTGGTGTGGTTGAGAAGATGCACAAGGCTAGTGCAGCTTTGGACTAACTGTAATTATGGGACAGAAAGTGTTCCATCTTGATAGGCGCATAGAACTAGTATAAATACAACTGCCAATGCAGAAAATGCTGCAGGGAACTTAGGCTGAGCCATCAATTTATATTGGGTGATGGCAACATCCAAGAGATCTTGTGAGGCTGCACCATGAACGAAGGCCATTTCCTACACTAGTGGTCTTCATAGTTTTTGCACCACAATCCCAATAAATAATGAGGCTGGGAACCCACTGCCAATCCTGCTCCCTCTCCTGGGATCTAATCTGCCTACCCCCTGCCTCCCATCCCATTCCCCCCCCAATCTCTTGTATCTTCACAACAACCCTATGAGGCAGCACCCTGAGCAGGGCCAGCCTTAGGAGGCATGGGCCAAGACAACAAATAAAGGCTGTGTAGGATGGTATCAAAAACTTAGTTTTAATCAGGTAGAGCCACTATTGGATTGGATCCAAGTCCTCTTGCACAGGCTTTGAAAGGTTGCCATGCCCCCCCCAACGAGGCTTCACAACCCATTGGGGGCACGACTCATAGGCTGAAGAACACTGGCCTACACTATGCAATATCTCAGGGTTCCTGGGCAGACTGTTACACTGAAAGTAGTTTCCCCTCTTCCAAAACCACTAATCTACTCACAAGTGCTTTGCGCATGTCAACAATGGTCATACCCTGAAGCAGCTTTAAAGTAGGCTGACCACCTATCCCCTGCAAAGCAGAGTCTGCCAAGTCATACCTTTTTAAAAAAAAAAATATGAATCACAGCCTACGTATTTAGCTTTGAGTGTGCATGGCACCCTCCTATGAATCAATACCTGCCCATCAGCCAGAGGTATGTTGATAAAGGGAACTTTCTCAGAAGGCATCGAGGTACTTCGGAGAGTTATACTGTGGGCCCTTTCGGAAGTGGATGCACTTTTGGACAGTACCCTCTGTGGAAGTCTAAAGAAAGAGGGGGAAATGCTCACAGCAACTCATCTTTCCAAACTTTGCCCCAGTGCCAAACATTAACAGAGATCTTTCTTCTCACACATATATTATTCCTTACCTTTCTTTATTAAATGTATTCAAAAGTAGCATGTGAGTGAAAAGCCACAACAGAGGGCCCAATCCTATCCAACTTTCCAGCACCAGAAAGTTGGATAGGATTGGGCCCAAAATCGTTACAGAAAACCAAACTCCTCCATAAAAACCCCATACTATATACAAACTCCAGTGGAGTTTCTTTTCAGCCACACTAGACGCTGTTCCAGAACCACCATTCAGAGCGTGATACCATAGTCTTTCGAGACTGAAGGTTGCCAACCATACAAACTCCAAGTACCCCATACTAGATATTAACAAGCGACACATACACATTAGACAATAGAAGGAAACACACTAAGGCTGCAATCCTAACCTCACTTTCCTGGGAGTAAGTCCCACTGAACACAATAGGACTTACTTCTGAGTAGACCTGGTTAGGACTGTGCCCCAAGCATTTGTACAGCACTTGAATGAGTAAGGCTTTTAATGTAATCCTTCCCAACAATCCTTTAGGCATTGTCCATATTACAGCTGGGAAGACTGAAGGAGTGGCTTGCTTAAAGCCACCTTGTGAGTTTATGACAGATGCAAGACTCAAACTGGGGGAGCCCTGATCCACATCTCAGTCACAGCGATGATGCTATACCAGCTCTTAAACAGCTGCCTGCTGAGATCTCACCAGGCAGGGCATTATGCGACAGCAACAAAGTCACCATCACCGAGAAAGCTCTACCCTTGGTACCTGCCAACCATACTGTTGATAGTACTGAAGAATTTATATTGCACGTGTCAAGAGCACGTAGCATCTTATAGGGTAGGCCAGCAGCCTTATCTTCCCCATTTTGCAGACAGGAAGTGAGGGAGACTGATATAAGTTTATCACTAACCCAATCTAAGGAATTCACAGTTGAGAAGCACATCAACTGATTCCAAGATGGGCTATTCCCTGTCAAAATAGTATGGTGTCCCGTATATCAGCAGATTGCAGACAGTGTGTTCTTAAAGAGCTGGACTTACTTTTTAGACCCCAATGGGGTACATTTGGAGATGGATACTGGTTGTCCATCCACAGAGGACTTCTTTGTACTCCTTATGCTTGGAGTAGAGTACACAGACCTGATGGGGAAAGGACCAGGAGACACATACAGTTATTTACAGATTCAGGAACAGTTTTCTCCCAATGCCTGCTTTGACATGACTCTTCTTGCAAGCTAAAATTCTGACATACTGATGGAACTTCAGAATACCAAGCTCTAGCCAATTACTAGAATGAGTGGCCAAGATCAGTGTTCCTCAGCGTTTATCCCCTGCTGTGCCACTTTGCATGGTCCAGCAATTGGAAGTAACTGATGTCATCACCAGTTACATCTGGTTGAGAGGCCAGACATGATGTACAAACTGGGAAGGCTTTTTCGAGCATGCAAAAAGTATGCTTTGGACCTCTACCCTCCAAGCTTCCTATTACAGTTTTGTTATGTCACGTCAATGGTTTTGCTACTGGATGACAGATGTCCTAAAGTCCCAGTACCACCTGTGGTACCCATACCACTGGTTGAGAAACACTGGCCTAGATGCTCCCAGACCAGTCACTAGGCCTCATCTTCTCTTACAAGGATGGCCTGGTTAGTACTTGGATGGGAGACCGTCTGGGAATACCAGGTGCTGTAGGCTGATACCATAGTCTTTCGAGACTGAAGGTTGCCAACCATGAAAGAACTCACACAGACCACAAAATACAGCAGGTTTCAAGGCAACTATAGTATTCTCCAAGTGGTGCAAAATAGTGGTGGGGTCAATTAGCTTCACTAGGGAAGTAGTTCCACAACAAGGAAAAATCAATAATGGGGCCATGACCAAACACACCCAGCTCCTCATCTCCTCCCACCAAACTTTAGATTCCTGGAGAGAGGAAAAGAAAATGGATGCAAAGCAGGACCTCCAATATCGATCCAAGCATACAGATAGCTCACATGAAGGAAGACATGTCTACCTCAGCAAGACTCAAGAAGTGTCCAGCCTTGGCTCAGTAGTGCTCCAAGTTTTTTTAATGCAACAACCCACATCGTGTCTTCACCATTCAACAGACCTAAAACTTCAAAACTTTATTACGCTGAGTTGGCAAAAGACAGCACAAGAGCCCAACTGAAAACAAATCAGTCGGTCCCATACTTCATTCCCTATAGTGGCCAACACTGGTAGTCCACAAGCCAGAGATGAAGACACGTCTTCCCTGCACTGTTCCCATGCAGCTTGTAGTCAAAGTTCCATTCACATATTACATTTCTTTTAGAGACATTGACAGGTGGTGGCCTTACCTGGAGAAAGTGCCGCTTTGCTTGCCCTTTATGGCAGAAGCCAGGGAAGCCAGAGAATGCGTTTTGAATACCTGTCAAAAAAGCAAGCAGCAGAATTGGGAGCTGCAACAGCCGCAGGGGAGGCATCTTAGAAAGGAGAGGGTTCTGGTGCTCTCAAAAGCTTCTTGGAAATTGCATTGCTGCAGGTCTTAGTCACATACTTCCTTCAGTGTGTAGATTCCAAATACATGGCAACAACTAGAGTATGAAGCAATTATCCAGTTGCATCTCCCATACACCTGAAGCAGCCATGGAAGGGAACACCTAAAGGTCTAGAGACCTCTTAATACACCCTCAATGGCACCAGGATTACCCCAATAGCTAAGATATCCCTTTAATAATGTAGCGAGTAAAGAGTTATACCATTATCTGCTGACACTATGCCACCTATCTCACCTACCTAGTACCGTTTTAAAATGACTATAATGTATAAAAATGCAACCTTGGAATAAAAACAGCACCTTCTGTACCTCTAACTGTGGAAAACAATCCACAAAAATAAAACTGTCACCCACCTCTAGTTACACAAATGAAGCATTACTTGGGCATGCGCTCTTGCCAACCAACAAGGAGGATGCTGTCCAAATTATTTCTAGGTGGTTTTACCAGGCAGTGAACTCGTGCTTTTTATCCTTTCAAACAAAGGAATCTCTTACCTTTCGAGAACTTTTCTTTGCCTGCATTCTGTTCTCCTCGTTCTCGTCTTTGTATTCCACAATAGTGGTGACCTTAACTAGAAGGGGCATTTAAACAAGTGTTACTTTAGGATAGCCATCTCTTTTGAACTCACACATGGACGCAAAATGAAAACCCAGCTACCTGTGCAGGTGAATGGTTTAATCTGAGCCCTAGAACAGGATGCAGACAATGCTTTCTACTTAACCTACTCACCCCTCCCAAGCAAAGTTTATCTATCCCCAGGGGGTGTCAAACCTAAGGTCCTTGGGACAGATAAGGCCCCTGGACATTTTTTATCCAGACCTTGTGATATTTGAGCTCTCCCATATCTTGAAAGTATGATCAAGGTTTGCATATTTTCTTTTCTGGTCATCTGCTTAAAGATGCTACTTCTTGTCTAATGATATCAGTTCCAGCCTTCAGCAAGCACCATAAATGCTATTTGGTCCACTACATGAATGGGTTTGACACCCCTGTCTGCCCATTTGGGCTAGCTCCACACTGAGAGGTTTATGCTACAACTGAGCACATTCGCTGTGTTCCCCTGCTAGCCGTGGCATGGCTCATATACCTTTTGAACATGATCTAGGACAAGTCCCAACCTCAAGTATAAATACACACAAACCAAGCACAAGTTAACACCTGTGTGGATTTTGTACTCCCGTCACCCCAAATTCAAGATGATAGCACAGAGTTAGAAAGCATTTAGAACACACAACATCACCATTGAAAGCATTGTGTGGCTGATCTTAAAGAATGAAAGAAAAATAATTGTTCAGGGCTGAAGAGCCTCAACACAGGAAGGGTTGGGCAGAGCGTCAAGTTGCTTGGGGGTGTTTTGAATTTCTGTCCATGAACATTCAAGGAACGGAACCTCTTTCAGGAATGGTCAGATCTACAGAATGGATATCACATTATAAACCTCCAGGGATGCTTCTACATTTAAAATATCAACCCACCTCGTTTGCTGTTGGTCCTCACTACCTTGGGATTTGGTAGATCTTCAGCAGAGCCTTCCTTCTGTACAGATAGTGGGGTGGAAGGGAGAGAGAAGTTTAAGGCTACCATCACCTTGGTACCTCTATTGCAGATCCAACAACTTCCAAGGGTATGTATTTACTGTATTTTGATGATCTGGCTATGCTATATTAGATGTTATTTTAGAAGACTCGACATATAAGTTCACCATAAGATTTATGCAAGTCACTAGGATACATAGTTGATCAGGTGTATGTCTGCACAATTCAGCACCACAAACACATTTAATAGTTGTGCATGTGGAAGAAAGCCAGTCAGTCCAGACTGCATGGGGCAAATATTCAGCTACAACAAAAGCTCAGAGGATAAAGTCTACTTTTACATCATTTCCATGGAGTTGACACCAAGTTGGCACTTACTGTCTCCGAAATGGCTGCAGCTGTGGCAGCAGCTTCTGCATCCTTAAGAACTACAAGATGGAAACAGGCAATCAGATCAAAGCAGTCAGTTGTCAACCAATTAAAAACAAACTCTTCCTACAAATTCCATATTCATTAAGGGAGAAGGATCAGGAAGGAAAGATCAGAAGGAGCTGTAGAATTGTCCGGAAGCATCACAAGGCCATCCAGGAGAGGCAACCAACTCTAGATGGTGCCCATCCATCCACTTGCTTCTATTGCCATTCCTCCTGCCCCACTTCTTGGATTGGGAAAGTCAGGCAGGGCACAGCAGAGGGCCTAAAGGATCACAGACACTCTACACTTCACTCACTCTCCTTACCTCACATACCATCTTCCTTTTCCAACCCAGGCAGCAGTAGAAGGAAAGGCTGGCACATCACCACAAGGAGTAGCATTTAGCATGCTACTTTGGAAGCAAGAAGGTCTTAACCTAATCCTATCCATGCAGAGAATTGCTTAGCAGTAAGCATGACTGAAACTGCAGGACTTCTGCATAGAATTGCACTCAATTCTTTACCTTTTATTAGGAAGGGGAACATCAGCTCAACAGATCCAACACAAGTTGTAGAAGGGAGTGCTATCAGTGGTTATTATGAGAGCTCATATACCACTATGGCTAAGAGACTGTGCTGTGAACCAGGCTCTCCAATTTGGCTTCTGCCATAATATCACTAGATGGCCTTAAGCCAGTCACTCCCTTTTAGCCTCAGCTCCCCCAGCTGTAATTGGAGACAAGTACTATTTACCTTACCTTACCTTACAGAGCTAATGAGGATTGCATCAATACATGTAGAGCACTTGAGACACAGGGCTTTCTGAGCATATGCAAGTACTTGTGATGGTGATGACAATGACAACAGTGACTAAATGGAGCTTCTAGCATCAGAGGCAGCCTTCCTCTATGGGATGCTGGGGACAAATAGTGGCAGGAAGCAATTGCTTTCATGTCTGATTTGCAAGCTTCCTGGTTTGGCCATAGTGGGAGAGGATGCTGGACTCTTCCACTCTTAATGCTAAGTAACCAAGCATCTTTAGGTTAGGTCCAACTGCAGAATTGTTCTTTGTTTAATGCCATTAAGTCTTTGCCTTTTTTAACTAGCAGCTAACCAACCCAGGCATACCACCCTTTCCCAAGAGGATGCTTCAGCCGAGGAATAAAGGAACTGATCAGGCCACAAGACCTTTCCACTTCCCCAGGTCCACACTCACGAATCAGCTCTCGCCTTCTCATTTTCCTTATCAGAGATGGCATCATCAGCAACTCCACCCTGAAGGCTTTCTCTGCTGTTTGCAAAAGTGCATCAAGTTCCTTCTTCATTTCTTGCAGATTCTCCCTTGCTTGAAGAAAGCAAAAGCACAAAAAAAAGAGACTTGGGGGGATAGACAGACTCAAAGGCAATATTTACTTTTTGACATGCTTGCACATGAGGGTCAGTGGCTATATTTAGTTATGTGCAGGGTGGAGAAGAGTAACTTTTTGTATTAACTATATCTGTGGTCTTCAACCTTTTTTGGGCCACAACACCAATAAGTATGAGACTGGGGACCCAGCACAGGTTCTGCCCACTCCCCACCCCATTACACCCTCCCAGCACTGTTCATTGTAACCAAATATCCTTATAAGCATGAGAAGAAAGAGTTTTCATGAAGCCTGGCACTAATGAAAGCTATTTTAGCACAGTTGCCAAGAACTTGAGCAGGGCTGGGACACAATTTCCCGGTACCTGAAGGGGTCCACCAGATGCCTCCCCCTTTACCTGGTGGTGTTAATCCTGTAAATTGCCACTACCCCACATCTGAGGCTTCATAACCCCATTGGGATTCCCAACCCCAAAGTTGAAGAACACTGAACTATATTGTACTTCCAGAGCTGTAAGACAACTCAACTCAGTGGCATAGCTTGAGGGGGTGCAAAGTACTAAGTTTTGCAGGCACCTTGAATGTGCTGGGCAAGAAGTGCCTCCCCTCCTAAGCCATTCTGGACAGTGGAGCAAAATGGATTTGCTGCAGTTTTGCTCCCACAGCCCAGAATGGCTCCAAAGGGGAGGAGCCACTTGCATGGCATGTTCAGTCACTTGCAAAACAGTGTTTTGCACCCCCTCTAGCTATGCCACTGAGTTAAGTTACAACACTAGAAGTCTCAGGATTGTTTCTCTATTATAACACTACAAGCCTCCTCCTTATCTTCCCTTTAACTCAAGCAGCAAAACAGCCTGCATGGATTTCAAGCTTCTAACCCAGCCTTATGCTTTTCCCCTTTGCATAGCCTTCAGTTTTATATCAGAATAGAATCTGAGGAACATTTTTTTCTCTCTCTCTCTCTTTTCACTCAGAACACTGGTTCCTAAACATTTTAGCACCACGACCCACTTTTAAAAACACCAGTCTATTGGGACCCACCTAGGTTTACTACGCTTAAAAAAAAAAAGATCTAGAAAGAAATATATTTATAAGCAACACTAAGCAGAAAAAGAGACCCTCAAACATTTATCTCCCTATATTTACCCATGATTGCAAACTTCAGGAGCTGAGCTCTTTGCAGGGGTCGTTAGCTACAGTATCTCTCTTTTTTTTTAAAGCCTCAGGGCTGAAGACAGTTATCAGATCTTTCTATCACTCTTTGGCAACCCACCAACAATCAGGTCATGACCCACCAGTGGGCCTGGACCCACAGCTTGGGAACCACTGACTTAGAAGAGCTAAGCTCAGATTTACTCATCAGGCACAATCAAGGCTCCTTGATTTTAAATGGTAGAGTGAGAGTTAAAGGGGAGGGGGGGGGGAAGAGAGAAATCATTTAATTGGGGCATCAAATATACCAGCTTGGACAACATTCCCCACTGCACCCCCCCTCCAGTATTATAGCAACGGCCCCTGGAGAGTGCCCCCCATCACCAGCCCAACAACTCACCCTGGTGATCAAAATCCTGCAGAAACAGGCTGATCCTCTGATCTCTCTGCTCCTTATTCAGAAGGCTGCGATCCGGTTCGACTCCGGAGTCCACACTGCGCTGCCTGACTCCCTGCACCTGCTTCTTGAGCGCCATCGTTCTCACCAATTTCCTTCCCCCCTCCCCATTTATTCCCAGCCCTGCTCCAACTGGGACACACCCACCAGATCAGCAAAGGGAGAGAGCTGAATATATCTTGGGAACCTCATTCGTTTGGGGGTGGAGGTGAGGTCTTCTTGGGAGGAGGGGGGGAGATCGGAGGGCCATGGACTAAAGTTGGGGGGGGGATGTTCTTTTTAGTTCAGAGTAATTAGATGAATTAACAGCACAGCTCTAGGTGTGTTTACTCAGCAGGAAATCCTACTGTGTTCCATTGGGCTTACTCCCAAGAAAGTATGCCTAGGATTGGAGCCTTAAGCAGTGGTAGATGTGAAGATGCAGGGGGGCTCATCCTGTCATCCCCCCCACCAGCCATATCCCATTAAGATGATACACAACAAGCCCTACCCCAACCTTTGATTTCTTCCCTATAATGTTTTCTTCTCCTGATTCCTCCTTTGAAAGGCCTGCATCTTTCCTGCATTGATTGTTTGATTTTCCTGCTCTAAAGGCCTCTAGCTCATTTCATGCTAAACTCTTGGAGTGGTTTGGCCATAATTTAAAACACATAGATAAAATTGGGGGGGAAATGGGATTAAAAATATATCCTGACTAAATAGGAAGGCTGCCGTGTGCATGTTTACTCAGAAGTAAGTCCCACTCTGTTCAAAAGGACTTGCTCTGATGTAAATATGCATCTGTTGGTAGCCTTACAGCCCAATCCTATACATGTTTACTCAGAAGTAACTTCCATTTTATTCAGTGTGCACACTGGCTGGGCTAGCAAGAACCAGGTGTTTCAACCTGTCAAAGTTTCAATTTATGTACATACACCTGGAACTAACCTACATGTACATAAGGGACTAACAGTGCAATCCTATGATGGTCTACTCAAAAATCCCATTGAACTCAATGGGACTTACTCCTAGGTAAGTTTGCATAGGATTGCAACCTTAGGGCCCAATCCTATCCAACTTTCCAGCCTTGGTGTACCCATGCCAATGGGGTGTACACGGTATCTTATAGTGGGAAGGTATTTATGGAGGCCTCCTTAATATAGGGGAATGTTTGTTCCTTTGCCTTGGGGATGCATTGCAGCTGCATCAGTGCGTGACATTTGGATAGGATTGGGCCCTTAGTGTATAACAGTGGTTCCCAAACTTTTTAGCACCAGGATCCACTTTTAAAAACAACACTCTATTACAGTCATTTTCAACCAGTGTGCAGCAACTGGGCCTGGAATTTGGGAGAGGGTCATTTATTAATAGGGCCAATGAGGGATGTGAGCCCCCCACTGGCAGCATAATGTGCCTTGTCAGTTGTCAAAAAACTGGTGGTGTGCCATGAAATGAAAAAGGTTGAAAATCACTGCTCTATCGGGACCCATTTAGGTTTACCAGACTTTAAGAAAAGATCTAAAAATAAATATTTTATTTCTAAGTAATAATAACTAGAAAAAGACCCTCAAACTATCTCTCGATATTTATACCTGCTTGCAAACTGCAGGAACTCAGCTCCTTGCAGGGCAGTTAGCAGCTGTCTTGCAAACTGCAGGAGCTGAACTCTTTGCAGGGTAATTAGCAGCTACAGTATCTGATTTTTCAAGGCTTGCAGCAATTAGTTATCTGATCTTTTCATCACCCTTTGTCGACCCACCAAAAATCAGGTAATGATCCCCAAGTGGGTCCCAACTCACAGTTTGGGAACCATTGGTATATAAAATTGCAGACTTAACATAACATGAGCATCATATTATTTCTGTATGCCCGTGGTTCCCCAACTTTTTCAACTGGCGGCTCCCTTGACCTACTGGGCCATTATTGGTCATAGCTCCCCATTAGGGCTACAATCCTATACATTATGTAAAGCATTTTGTGTGTGTGTGTGTGTGTGTGTGTGTGTGTGTGTGAGAGAGAGAGAGAGAGAGAGAGAGAGAGAGAGAGAGAGAGAGAGGATTCTGCTGTTCTCCTGGGTGGTTTCTGTGGTTCCCTAGGGAGCCATGGCTCACAGTTTGGGAGCCACTACTGTTTGCCTTTGGGAAAAGATCAGTGGTGACCAAACCCCAGTTTGCAAGTCACATGTGGCTCTTTGACATATGTGTGGTTCACAGAAATATGTTGGCAGAGCTTCTTCTTCCATCACAATTGAGGCAATTGTAAATAATTGTTCAGTAAGTAATTTAAAAAGTAAAGCTTAGCAACTGTTACCCTGCACATGCCTGATCTTGTCTGATCTCGGAAGCTAAGCAGGGTCAGGCCTGGTTAGTACTTGGATGGGAGACCGCCTGGGAATACCAGGGTGCTGTAGGCTTGTACCATAGTCTTTTGAGACTGAAGGTTGCCAACCATTCAGCTTGAAAACTTTTTATTTACTGGGTACAAACTGAGATTCCACTGAATTAAAACATAAGTTTAACGCTCATGGTGAGTAAGTCTATTTAAGAATTTAAATGCTTCTTAAATATTGTGGCTCTCAGACCCCTGAGTTTATTGTATATGGCTCTTCCATCAAGCAAGTTTGGCCACCCCTGAGCTAGAGAGTAATATATGCCCCAGGAACATTTCTCAGCTTACCTTTAGTGAGCCTGATGCTTTCTCACAGCTAAGGTTCTTTTGTGGGGGAAAAAAAAAGTTTTGATGACAGAATCAAAGCTCTTGCTGATGATGTTGTGGCTCCCCCCCACCTCTCTTTCTGGCTCTCCTTCCCCCCCCCCCAGACCTCTGTCTTTGGTCTCCCCATCAGGATTGTGTTGATGGGAGGGGACAGCCTTTAAAATTGAGTGTTGGGAGAGTGAGAACAGACAAAAAGGGAATTTTTCTTTACCCAGTGTTTATTTGGTGGAACTCCTTGCCACAGGATGTGGCAATGGCACCTGGCCTTTATAAAAGGATTGGACAGATTTCTGGAGGGAAATCTACCAAGGTTATAAGCCATGATACTCAACTTCCTGGTTTTCTAAGTAGGCTATCTGAGAATGCCAGGTGCAAGGGAGAGTGGCAACAGGATGCAGGTTTCGTGTTGTCTTGTGTGCTCCCAGAGGCATCTGGTGGGCCACTGTGTGGTACAGGACACTGGACTAGATGGGCCCTTGGTCTGATCCAGCAGGGCTGTTCTTATGTTCTTAGAAGTCTTGGAGCTTCAGCCCATTTCCCTCCAAGCACCAGTTGCCAGGGTGGTGCCTCTGTTCCTTTCAGTTCTGTGTAGGGTACAGCTTGTTGACTGAAATAACACTTTTTTTAGCCTGTGGGGAACAGCTGTTGGCTTGCTCAGGACTAATCCCCTGACAGTGGTTTCTGCTTTTTTTCTGTCTGGGCTTCTGTGCAGAAACAGATGGAAATGCACTAAGTGCAACTCTCCCTAGCATGGAATGCAGTGAAGAAAGAGGTTGCTTGCTGCATCTCTGGTTGTTATGCGACTGATAACATGCACTGGAGCACTTGAGGAACGGGCATATCTGTGTTTCAAGGGAATGCACCACTATGGGTTTCACCCAGAAAGATGTGGCTGCAATTAACTGCTATGAATATGTAGCAATTGGATTATTGTAACCTTAAATGACTTAAGTAAAAGGATAGATTGACCATGGCAATCTTTCTCAGGCTATTTTTGGACAATGCTCCCACTGAAGTTGACATCTTTTTGTTATAATCTTCTTGGAAAATTGAGCTCACCTGTTCCATTTCATCTGCTCTCTGCCTCATTAAGGGCACAATCCTAACCCTTTATGTCATTGCCTTCCAGCACTGGCATAGCGGTGCCAATGGGGCATGTGCTGCATCCTGCAGTTACATTCACTCACGGAGGCCTCCTCAAAGCAAGGGAGTGTTTGTCCCCTTACCTCAGAGTTGCATTGCCCTTATGTCAGTGCTGGAAAGCACTGACGTGAGGGGTTAGGATTGCGCCCTATGAATGTTATGTTGATGATCCAATGACACAAAGATGCTCTGCAATCTAGCCTTTGTATTTTTACTAGGCTTTCTCCTGGATCCCCCTCATATAACCATACTCTCTTCAGAAGAGTGACATCTAGGCTGGTCTCACACTAGATGGCACCCCTGCACTTGGCTGGAACAGCAATTAAATTGAGGGTTCCACACAGGGTTTAATTTGGCACTATTTTTCTTTTGGCAAATTCACAGTATCTGTCACCGTTGGTCACCATACAGGGAGGGGGGATGGAAAGTTGCTTTTGCTTTAGAGAGCAGCAAGGAGGAAATGTGACTCAGGACTTCTTGCCCTTCCCTGAATTTTGCTGATCCCCCAAATTCCTTCAAGGGGTGAAGACAGTGAGCCCTCAGTATCTGTGGGCTGTCCTTGGATTCTACCATCCGCAGATGTTGAGCCTGCACCTCAGAAGCCCTCCAGGATGCAACTGGAAGTCAAGGATGTAAACCAAAAGTGGCTTCTTGCCGTGTCTTAGAGGCCTTCTGAAGAGGCCCGTCGAGTGGGCTGTGGGTCCAGCACTACCTTCAGCAGGCCTGGTGCAGCCCCAACAATGGCAGTACTATGACCCTGCAGATGCCATCATCTGCAGGAGGTCTTGTAATGGGTCCCACACAAATCCTGAGGACTCACTGTACTGCATTCCGAGCTTTCAGGCTGGCCAGGACTGATTCCCCCTTCTGGTTTTGATGGTTGAAGCTTTGTCCATATATAAATTTGGGCAGGTGAAAAGCAAAACGATTCTTGAGGGGGGGGGAAAGTGACACTGACAGACAATTCTCATACAGGATCTGTTCATGTCATACATTCAGCCACCATCCTCAAAGTCTTCATAATACCACAGATTCTTTTCAGTCTGTTCAATTTTTATTATTCTTTAAGTTGTAGGTACATTTAAAAAGTCATCCAAGTACAGTATGTGGAGCACCGGTTTGGGGGGGACGACGACAAATCAAACCTACAAGCATGCATCACAATGGCAGAAAAGGCCTTGAGTCAGAGACTTGCATAAAAAGAAAAATAAAGTCAATATCATAAGAATGTCTCATTTCTTAGGGTGCAGTCCACAAACTGGTTCTGTGGAAGTATATATGTGAAGGTCAGTTCTGGGATAGATTTCAGCGAATGGCCATCTTGAATCAAGCACAACTGCATTAAACGCTCTCAAAGTACACACAAATGTGGCAAGTCGACTGTAGTGCGATTACACTATTCTCGATGAAATACAGAAGAACAATCACCCATACATTCTCCCTTGCAATACTAGAAACCTAAAAGGCACCATAAAAGATTGCATTTTTCTAAACAAAACAGAAGGCTAGGCCAGTATCCTTGATTTAAAAGTAAACCACAAGGATCACTGCCTCCATTTTAAAAACATGGTAGGAGAAAGAAAAAAACTCTAAAACACCTGCAAAAGTGTTGTTTAGAAATATGTAAACCTTGTATCATTTCCAGGAACACTGGGTGTAAACACAAGGTAAATACAAACCCCACTGGCTTATTAAACTATCCTCCCAGCCCCCCCACCCATGAAAAAAATCTCTACTTACAAAAATATTTAAAAATATTTAGGAACTGCTAGAGCACAGAATTTTCTTGGCAGCACCTCCTAAGCAGTGAGCCTAAAGCCTGATGGAAGAAAAAGTGCAATTGCTTTGGGATTTTGTTTCTATTTTTTTCTAAGAGTGAAATTTGCTTTACCCTCTTAGTACAGATTAGCTTTTCATTGCTTCAGAGTTCCATAAATGCTCAAGGAAGCCTGCCAGACACAGCGCTGGCAAGCTAAGTGTTCATTCAGGATTAGGTATTCAATCTGCCCTTCCTCACCTGGTACCAGATAGATGGCAGACTCGGGCTACACTATTGTCTATTCTGACTATTTCCAGGGCCAATGTTTGCTCCATCCATTGTGAATGAATCCTCTTTGCCTCTCCGGAATAAGTTCAGTTCTACAGTGAAGAAGATACAGTGGCCAGTGGTCTCCACCCAAAATGGACCAACCTGCTTTATCCAGTGTGGCAATTCACCTGACCCTCTTCTAGGAACTTGGGTCAGTACCAATTATAATACAAAACATTAATTTGGCAGAATATTCAAGATAGGACAGATCAGTGAACAAATAAGGGGAATTCCATAAAATCAATCCCAATGAGACCAACATGAGAGATTCCTGGATGTGACCTCATGACAGGGAACTCGAAGTAGCCAGCTTTGCTCTGGTCTGCAACACGAAAGACCTTCTCACGTCCTTGCCCTGAAGTTTTTGCTTTTCCAAAATTATCGCTTTTGCCTTGGGGAAACATTGTGGGTGAGCAGAAGTTACACTTCTTGAGTGCAAAAGGCCAAAGTAAATCATTTAAGCAACTGGAATTCTATTGGCTGACAATTCATTTGACACTCGGACCATTTGTCTCAGAACACTTTGGACAAACTTTGAATGAGGTTAGAGTACAACAGATTAATGTTTGCACAGAGCTACCAGTTTGGTGTCTGTTTTGGTTAAACACAAACCCTGCTAGGGAGCTGAATATTCAGACAAGACTAGTAGTAACTAGTCAGATTGGACCCTTGCTTACTGCCAAGTCTCCATGTCCCTTCAATCTTGGCCCTGTTATTACCAAAACCCAAGAACAGTATTAAGCTAAGACAGGCAGTTAATTTGGTATACAGACACACACTCATCCAATGTTGACATCTTCTGTTTACTGTCATACTGGGATGGATTCTAATTAGCAGCAGAGAATGACTTCCTCTCCCCTACTTAAATAATTTACTCATCTAAGAACTAAAGCAGAACCTTGCCAAATGCAAGCAGGACACGTCCTCTCCTAATTATTTTTTGTTCTATAACCCCTCCTCCCTTATTCCCAGGCTCTCAATTTCTTTGCCCACATTTATAAACAGAAGATAAATTGGCATCATTTTCCATGCAAAGACCCTGATGCTACAATTCTCATGCTGGGCTTGGCTAAAAAAAAAAAGTAGCCTTTATTGGGCTGCCAGAGCAAGATACTGGCAATTTCTTACATCCTGAAATAAAAGCACATACCTATTGCGCACAGCATGTTCAAATTCTCAGCATGAACAGGATGATCCTGGGCCCAATCCACCACAACCTTCTCCTATGCAAGTTTCAATGAAGTGAACAGGAGTTGCATGAGAGTTCATGCAAACAATATTAAACTTTAGAGCTGTTTAAAGACAGATCATAGACAGTGATGCTTTCTAAGGTACAGAAGGTGTGGCATTTTAAGTATAGAAAAGGCTGTTTATTGACACTGAATTGATTTCATTTTGCTAACATTTTTAAAGAAGAGATTTGGAAACATCACTGTTTTCAAACAAAGACAGTGTTAAGAATTCTTATAAGGAACTACCCTATCTTAGTCAGGCCATCCACACATACTAAGATTATAATTTCTGGTCAAGGCACAAAATTGTACTCTTCAGTTCTTGCCCTTGTTTCCATCCCTTTCCATAAAAATTAAAATAGAACAAAATATTTCACAGTAGACATTAGGATGGATGTACTCAGATTTCATGACTGGGATCTAATGAACTTATTGTGGATTTGATTAAAGATTAGAAAGCACATTTTTCCCATCACAGCTTTGTTTTCCTTCCCAGACTCGCTCCAGGAAAAAGAAATTCTTTGTTTTGCTTAAGAGTACTCTTCAAGAAATTTTATGTGGAACGCTTTCACTTTCTCCAGCAAGATCTTTAATTTTTCTACCGGTGGGAGAATGGTCATCCTGAGGAAACAAAAAAAAGTATTTAAGAACCGTGTTCATGGTAGCTATGTTATAAAACAAAAAGGAAATAGTTCAGCTGCACAAGACACTGTACCTAAAATGATAAGTTCCTTCTCTTTGGCCAAACCCACTTCCAGGAACAACACAGATCCCCGTTTCCTCCAGAAGTTTCATACAGTAGAACATGTCAGGAGCCATTTTATGATTCTGGGAAGATAAAATAATGGAGTCATTTGTGCCAGCTCCGAAATACAACCAGAGTGGAAAATAAATTGCATGTTTCCCTCCCAAATATATATTATGCAGTGTATCATTTGGAAACAATCTGTCACTTAGGTGGAAGAACTTCTCTGGAGAAAGAAAAAAAGGACAGTAGCAGAACAAAATACAATGGCTGAATCACTTCAAAAGGCAACCAAAGTAGACTTCCACACTGGCTGGCAAAGCTTCTCTGAAGTGGATAAAGCACTTGCTCTCTCACTCACACACTCAACACTTAGACCACATATTTCAAGGTGGTCAGACTTAGGATAGTCACTTCTCCCCACCCCTCACCCCACTTTTGCCTTTAATGGCTGTACTACAAGCAAGAATCGAGCTCCACTCCTCAGTTGTAGAAATAAGATGGTTAAGAAGAGCTAAAAATCAATGAAGGGAGAAATGATCAAATGGCTGAGCTGTACAGGCCCGAAGACAAGATCCAGCATGCCCAGGTGCTTCTAGTGCATTAAGCTTTAAAAAAAAAAAAGTACTATTGTTCAATACAGTACTATTGCCCACCCAAGCCAGGACAGCTTCTGCAAAATTAACTGAAGTGGGAGTAGGGTCGCACCTTTGCAGTCTCAAGGGCCTTGGAAGGGATAAATATTCGTGGAAAAGCATACATGGCTCCTTGAAGCGGATTACAGTGGATTCCAGGAACTTGATTGAACATGTCTTCTGTTAGCTTGGCTTTTTTGGCAAGGTTGTTCAAGACAGATTCCTTTTCCTATTTCAGAGACAAGAAGAGTGCAGAACGTTTTCACACAGAAGGCAAACAAGCCACGTAAAACAAAATGGCCCACATCATTCTGCAGTTGTATTTTAGTCCTAAAGCAGCAATTCCCAATCTCAGAGCAGAGCCCTCCCCTTTCCAAGGTTACTGTGTCTTGTGCCCTTCCATACATTTGGAGCTGCCTGTTTGGTGGGCAGCTCCAAATGCACCCAAGTGCATCCAAGTGCACAGCAGCATGCACACCACTATTGAGTGCAATGCTCTGAGATGGAGTGGGCAGGGAATTAATTTTAACAGAACCGCTACTCCTCATCTTCATGCCTCTCACCCCCATTGTCTTATCCAGAAACCTGTCCTGCCTAGATGCTCTAGGAATATACACAGGGGACAAGAACCAAGTAGCAATTTTGTGAGTTGTGGAAAGCCACCACTGCTTGCCTTTCAGAATCTCCCCAAAATTACAACCCAATTATGCCAGTATCCTGACCCTCTATGGGAGTCTTGACTTTAAAACCTAATACAGTGAACCTGAAATCTCAGGATTTTTTCACATTGCCAAAAATGGGGCCGATCTAGGGCCTAAGGTTTGCCATGGAATTGCTGTTTGCTTAATGGTACATACAGGTGCATGAGGTTGCTTCATAAAGACACAGTTCATCTGACTGCTGCACATCACTCAGTGTGACTCACAAAATTAGTCCCACAGGAATCTTTTAGATGGTTTCCAACCTGGGATACATGTACCTCCAGTGGTACTTACCAGTACCTTTAGGGGTACTTGAAAATGAATTGAACAATGGCAGAAAAAGGCAGGTCTGTATTAGAATGCCTTGTGGGGCAAATATGAAAGGTACAATTTATGGAAATGGGCTGCCAAGGAGTACTCAAGTGAAAAAATGTTGGGAACCATCGTTTTAGAGAGTTGAAAGTCTGGCATTTCCATCTCATTTTCTTTATTGAAGGTCTTACTTTGTTTTCTCTCTCTCCTCTTATGTCACATAACCTTCAAACCTGCCCCTCGAATGTGTCTGTTTTGAGAAGGTGCCACTTATGCTATAAGAACTGTGGGGGGGGGGGGGAAGAGAACTCCATGCACACGCACAGGCGAGGAAACCCACCTTGATGAACTGTGCATAAGATTCCTCCCCAGGCATAGGGGGATTCACTACAATGTCCATAGCTGCTTGACCAGAGACTGGAGGACACAAACGGACCGATAGGAGCTTAACAAGTTGCCCTTTGATATCAGGGTGCAAGTTAATCACCTCCATGTAGCCACCTCTATAGCCACACCTAAGACCAATGGGAGAGAGTGGAGGATAAACAAGAATGAGGGAAAGGAAGAATAGAAAAAAAAATCATGCATTCTGAAGCTCCAAGCATGATAGCCACACACATTAGTCCAAAAGATAGTACAGGGCCCCTCCTTATCTTCCTTCTGAGTAAACATGCAAAGGCTTACACTGTAAATCAACTAAGATTTCTGTAATGGGTGGACAGACCCATTCTGTACCCTGTGGCTGCAGTTTACTTGGAGCAGGTGAGGAGGGGCCTGCATGCTGCCAAAAGCATTCTGAAAATCTGTATGGCAGCCAATTGCTTGCGAACTCATTCCATGCACCTGAAACCAGGTTGTCCACTTAACAGGGTGGTAAGGCTGTAGTACAGTCTTTCAAAACTCTTCCAGTGAAGCAATGGCTGGCTCAAGTTCAGCAATGGCTAAGCAGGAAGTGTCCCTCAACGTAAGTGAGCAAAAGCAGCCAGTTGTGCAAAGTACAATAGTGAAAAAGGCACGATGTAAGCTTACTCGCCCATGTAGCCCTTGGAGGTGGAATGAAAGGATGCAAGTTCCACATTGTTGGAGTAATCGGGTCCCATCTCATAAAGAATCTTTTTGAAGGAGTTAAACTGACATCTCTCCGAGTAGACATTATCTTGATAAACCTGCATTGTCAGAAAACACATCATGTGCTCTTTGCTCAACAACCAACATGGAAAAAAAGGCCTGTGGTTTTAATAATGTTCTTACCTCATCAGCCAGAAGAAACAGTTTCTCTTCCCATGCAAAGTGTATCACATCTTCAATGCACTTTCTGCTTTGAACCTGGCCTAAGTTGGAGAAGCAGGGGAAGAGAAGAGGAGAGAGAGATATTTAATTTGCTATAAGGTGAATCAGTAATTTTTAATGCCAAAAAAGACCATTAGGACCATTTCAAGAGGGTTACTTCTGTGTTATTTCCCACAGAGCAATTTGCACCTCTACCCAGCCCCACAGACAATGCATAAAATAGACTCCAACAAGAGGAAAAAAACACAGAAATTACATTCCCGACTAATTTTGTAATAAGTACACAGGGTAGCAAATGCCATGGGGTAAGAACTGACCACTCCTTTGCCAAGAAGCAGATACTAAGGGGTAAAAATTATCAACAGATTCAGGCTAACCTGTGAAAAGAACTTTATAAATGAGATAAAATCATAACATTTATTTCACGTCCATTTAGATTTTTCCAATATCAGAACCTAGCATTCAGCAGAATAGGCTGGGAGATGGTTCCATTATAATAACACTAACAGTTCTTGACATATACAATGTGCTTTCTGAGTGTGCAAAGAATGTTACATGCAATAACATGTAACTGCAAGTTACTGCAATAACTCTGTACGGCTGCAGTTTTCAAACTCTCTGGGAGTTTGAAACCCACAGTAAGTCTTTGCAGGGGTGGGGGGGAGGCAGCAGGGGGAAGGGACAGGGGCGTGATCACCCCACTCTCCCTTTCCCTGACCTGGGGAGCCCTGCAGGCGCTTGTGCAGGGCTCCCTGCACACAGGGACTGCTGCTGCAGGGACTGGAGGGTACACCCCAGTCCCTGCAGCCCCATCAGGAGGGAAAGCGGAGTGATCATGCTCTGTTTCCGGTTTTGTGCAGCTCCGCTTTCATTTTCCCTTACCTGGGGAGCCCTGCCGAAAGTTGCGCAGGGCTCCCCGCACCCCCGGGGAGGCTGCAGGAGGCTTGGGCAAGTGCACCCAAGCCCCTGTAGCCCCCCTGAGCAGCGCAATCCTGTGGATCGTGCTGCTGCCCTCCCCCTGTCTCCTGGCTGCCCCCGCCCCTTAAGGGGGCAGAGGCCAGGACCCACAGGCTGGGGTGTCGTGACGCCCCAGTTTGAATACCACTGCTATATGATAAGGAAGTATTATCCCCATATTGCAGGTGAGGAAGACCAAGGTTGAAAGGTTACCTAAGCTTGCCTAAGGTTACCTAGCGAGTTCCTTCAACAGGAAAAGGCCCCCTACACAGTTCAGTCTCTTAACTATCGTACCGCACCAGTTGTGTTCAATGGGGTTTATTCCCAGTAATGTGTGTGTGCAGTGAAGCTCACAACTGGACTCTGAGAAGCTTCAGAACTGGTAAACGTGTGATCTGGGCTGTCTCACTTCAGATTGCAGTTGGGGGCTCACATGACAAAGTGACAAAACAATTTCAGCCACATACAGAGCTACCACATCTGGGAGAAAGCTAGGAGCTGAGGAAAAGGTGTTCTGCTTACCTGTGGGATTTCCAGGGTTGATAATGCATAGGACCTTTGGATTGCAGTATGCTTTGGCTTCATTCAAGGAGCGACGTAGTTCATTCACATCAAGGGCCCAGCAATTCTCTTCGTCGAGGTAATAATTCACCTGAATGGCATCTAGTTCTGAAATGGCAGCTGAATACAGGGGATACTGCGGGATGGGGATCATCACTCCTGTTCGAGATCTCCCTCCTCCCGAGACAAGGATCTTTAGAATCGTCTGGAAGAGTATAAGGATAACTTTTAACATCTTAATTTATTTAAGAAGCATCTGTCTGGTTGTTGTTTCCCCCATGAAACATACCAAGGAGCCTATGGGGTATGGCACCTAAAAAGAAACAACAGAACGGCTTCTGTAGGTCCCTTAAAGTGTTGCAAAAGAAACAGGAAGCTGAAGAAAATGCTCAGCTTCAGGAACTGGCCACATCTCACATCCCTGGAAGACCACCAACTCCTGTATACCTGCCAATAGCCAAGCATTCAGGAACTGTTTTCAGGAAGCCCTCAGTTGCAGAAGTGAGTGGAAAGAAGGCCTTTTCTGTGTTTGCACCCTGTCATTGAACCCCTTCCCAAGGGAGATCTGCTTGGCAACTGTCAATTTCCTTTAGGCTCCAGACAAAGTATGACTCATTCATTCAGGCTCTTGGTAGGTAATTTAATGTGTGGAGAGGTTTTTTGTGTTTTTTTTAAAAGCCAACATCACTTTCAGTTTTTACAAAGAAAAGTGGGATGAGAAAGAACTATTTGCTCCTTCTCCCATTGTACTAGAACTCACCCAAGGCAATTAAAATTGAGCGACCAATTCAGGACTGACATACAGAAGTATAATATATTACTCAGCTAATGCATGGAATTCACTGCTATGAAATACAATAGCCACTTTGGCTTTAAAGAGAAAATAGAGAAACCAAAAGGAGGATTTTTCTATCAATGGCTACTAGCCAAGACAGCTCACAGGAACTCCCAGATTTGGAGTGTATCAGTCATTGGGGGATAACCAAGATTGGGGGGGGGGGAATATGCACTGCCATTGTATTCTACATGCAAGCTTCCCAGAGGTATATACCTGGCCCCTGTGAAGGGCAGAATAAAGAATTCAGGACATCTGTTCCAGCAGAGTATTTCTCATCTTTTTAATGTATAGCACACCAATGCCACCAAAATACTGACCCACAGTTGGTCTCTGCCTGCAGCTGACAGCTGTGGAGGAATCCAATTAACTGCTGGCTTTCATTGATAATGAATCTAAAGATGTTCCTTTCTGGTTGATGAAACAGAAGTTACAAGTGCAGCCAATCACAGTGTAGTGCATGTTTTCTGGCAAAGTTGGACATAAGCAGCTCATTGTTCCTGTGGCCACTCCGACCAGCTGCCAGGGCAAAGACCAAGAACACTGGATGAATCGACAGAAAACTGCAGAGCCAAGAAAGTGCTGCAATACCAAACAGTGCCAGAGGATGGCATTTTAATTAAGTTTTACAAAGCAGCAAAAATGTGCCTGGCTGAATAAAAGGGAAGGAGAAGTTTGCCAACAAGGCAAATATTGACCTTTTGAAGCAGCCACACAACACACTGTATACTGAAGTGGAAATGGATTATCTGCTGTTGCTTGACGCAAATGATCTTGGCACTACCATACACACTTGGTTACCTAAGTGGGAGGGAACAGTGTTGCAAAACGATGAGAATTTTAAACTAGAATTAACTCACATTTTAAAGAACATGCTCCTGATTCTGAAGGAGAATCAGCTCTTCTCCAATACAGTCTCATTTGGGGAGAAAGAACACAGCTTGACATTTGCAGAGAGAGTGTCTGCTTGAGTAAATGCTCAGAAAGCCAAGGGCAACAAGAAGCATGGCTTCTGTGACCCACTAAGATTATAATCCCTGTTCATAGATTTCAGGTGAAGAACTGGTGGGTGGCCTCTCTTCCTCATTCATTTAAAAAAACATGTGAGCCAGGTGCTCCCATGTTGATGCACAATTTCTGTGTTTTATCCACTGTTTTAGGGGAAGAGAAATTGTGTGTGTGGGGGGGCTCCCCACAATCTGGTTCTGATGCAGAGACACCAGCTCACATATTCTTTTATGTCCATAGTGGTAGGAAGGTGCACCAGATCTCTCTTATGCCATGAGAACTGCTGCTGATGTATGCTTTGGGGTTTTATCTCTCCATCTATGTCATCCCTCAGGTTTCCCCTTCCAATCTGAAAGCTACAAAACACTGCTTTCAGAATAACTGGTGGCAAACCAAGTACACCAACACCCATTTGGGAAATCTGCCCTAATCATTCCAGATTGCGGATTTCAGATTATACATGTGTTACGTTACTGCAACACAGGGGTACACCAAGAGTACACCTACGGCAATGCCATCGCTAGCTCCTGTTGTCAGGTATATGTTATCTGGATCTGCAGGAACCCCTCCATCTCGTCTTTCGATATAGGCTGCTACATCTTCACGGATACAGGTCACCCCTTGGCTGGCACTATAAGAACCTGTGTGGGGAAGGGAAAATATCAACAGAGAATTGTGTTCAAATGAGAAGGTGCCTTACAAAACTCACAAGGCTCTTAACAGTTTTGCATGAAGATCCCCACTAAACCAGACGGACTCAATTTTCAAAAATGTTTATCAGAGTCAGATGCAATCCGATACATACATGCACACCCAATATATTGTTTACTCTTTCTGAGATGCATTTGCCTGCATGTTAGAAAGACTTACAACTGGCACTTGGCCTTTACAAATGTTCTCGTAGAGCAGGGGTGCCCAAACCCCGGCCTTGGGGCCACTTGCGGCCCTCGAGGCCTCTCAATGTGGCCCTCAGGGAGCCCACAGTGTCCAATGAGACTCTGGCCCTCCGGAGATTTGTTGGAGCCCACACTGGCCCAACCCAACTGCTCTCACTGTGAGTGTGACTGTTTGACCTCTCACGTGAGCTGTGGGATGAGGGCTCCTTCCACTGCTTCTTGTTTCACGTCTGTGATGCAGTTGCAGCAGCAAAGGAAAGGCCAGCCTTGCTTTGTGCAAGGCCTTTTATAGGCCTTGAGCTATTCATTCATTAATACAAGTTCATCTTTAATATATTAATTTATGTAAACTTATGTAAATTTATTCAAATTTTAAATGTAAATTAATTCTTTTTTCCCTGGCCCCCGATGCAGTGTCAGAGAGATGATGTGGCCCTCCTACCAAAAACTTTGGGCACCCCTGTTGTAGGGCATCAAAGGAAAAAAAAAAAGTTCTATCAGATCAATTGTCGATGTATACTTGAGAGAAGCAAACCATGTCGAATGCAAATGCTTTCCTTCATCCTACTTTAAGCCAAGAAGGTTCAGCAGCATGTTGAATTAGTTGTACACTCATCTCTTCAGCCTCCACCAGCCCCAGGCTTACTACCTTCAATTGATCTCAGAAGGATGAAACCTTTTTCTTATGCAAGTACGCAAAGTTTTATATAAAAGATACAGTCTTGCATGGAACACATCTCAGAAAAACAGAGGCAAGCCCCACAGAAATACCTTTGAGATCACACAGTCATTTTTGTGTGCTCTGCTGACCCAGATGGAGGCTTCTTTAAAACTAGGCTTCTAGCCCTCATGATTGCAAAGAGAGATTTACAAAAGCTGAATACAAAGTGAAAGACCAAATGGCAAGTCTAACCAGTTGTATACCTTCCAATCAAACAGTCTTTTATTGCATGATATTAGGGGAGCTAATACAACTATCTGCAAAAGCATTTTCCTATGTTCTCAGGGAGACTGGAAGCTTACTTTTCAAGAAAACAAAACAGCAACCTATGCTCATAGAATTGTTCCTGTGCTGGACACTGAGATGCCACAATGTAGAGCAAACACCCCTGAGGACTGGCTTGCATCCATCTCATACAGTCTTACTTCCTTATAATTCTAGTTAAACTAGTTTTTAAAGCTGAATCAATATTAGGTATGCCTTCATGGTCTAGGAAATTAAATAAGTGGGCGTGAGTAGGAGGATAAAAAAACACAAGTAGAAAGACAGACAGATTTGCTGCATGGCTACTTAAAACTCTGGCTAGGCTGACTTTACTTGCCAGCTGGCTGGTGTTACTCAGATATAATGTTAAGTAACAGGAAACCTTAACATGCAGATTTTCACATTTCCTGATAGACTGCATGGAAGAACTGTAGCTCAACACTTTTCCAGACAAACATCGGTCCTAGAAGTAGGGTCCTATCTCCCATACCAAAAAAACCCCAAACTCATCCATGTTAGATTAATATATATGATACTCCCTTACATTGTGTCAGACCGCTGATCCATCTAGGTCAACTTTGTCTATACTGATTGGCATTTCTCAGGGTGTCAGAGAGCAGTCTTTCCTAGTCATACCTGGAGTTATAAAAATGCATATTGATGGCAGGAAAAAGAGGCTGCAGTATTTGTGCTTCACTTTAAAAATCAGGGTGGGATGAGTGTAACATACATCAGTCTTGTTCCTGTGCCCCTCACCCATAGCAGCCTGCAGCCACACAGTCTGATCATATCCTTTGGCTCCCTTGATGCAATATAAATTCTAACCCATGATGGCTGCAAGCCCACACACTCTTG
Source organism: Tiliqua scincoides (assembly GCF_035046505.1). Classification (NCBI taxonomy): domain Eukaryota; kingdom Metazoa; phylum Chordata; class Lepidosauria; order Squamata; family Scincidae; genus Tiliqua; species Tiliqua scincoides. The sequence continues at coordinate 33,451,894 of NC_089829.1, forward strand.
GCTACAAAGAGAGGCATTTTTACTTCTTACTCAGTATGCTTAGGATGTCCTTAAGTGCCACTGAGTTCAGTGAAATGTACAAAGCAAATCTACTAAAAAGTATAGTATAGCAACCTAAGCAGGTTTTGTGCTACAATTGTGACCATTTCTCTATCTGAAACGGTCTTTTTGTTATAAACTCATAGCATCATTATCAAGCAACTAGAATCAGGCCTCTTGTAAGATGCTGATCTCTTGTAAAATCTTGTTGTCAGCTATTTTAAAAAAGCATTTTTGCACTGGGTGATACACTGAAGGACATGCAGTCTGAAAAATGCAACAAGTTTAACACACAAAAGTAGATGGGCCATAAAACAGCTGTTGAACTTCTAGGCGCTCTCTCTCTCTCACCATAAAAATCTAATCTGGAACAGGATTTGTTCACGCATCACAATCTAGGGAAAACTGGGTTGGAGTTGGGTGGGGATGAGTCTATAAAGCAGCAATTTTCAACCTTTTTAGTCTCACAACCCACTGACAAGGTACATTTGTCAAGGCACACCATGGTGTTGGTGGGGGGCTCACATTCCCAATGGTCTTACTAACAAATGACCCTCCCCCAAACTCCCAAGGCATACCTGCAGACCATTCATGGCACACCAGTGTGCCATGGCACAGTGGTTGAAAATGGCTGCTGTAAAGTGTAAAAGTGATAAGCAACAGGTCATGGTGTAAATGCAAGCAGTCAGTCACATTTACATCAGAAGAACCTAGAGTGAATGTATCTGTTAGCCAGGTGCAATTCATCCTTGCATTTATTGCTTTCACAGGTCATGATCTGATCTAAAATTCAGGCTCCCACAGCCCACTTCATGAAGTACAAAGGTTTGTAGGAGTGGTATTAAAGGCAAGTCACAACCAGAACACACATACAACCAAGCACAATCTAGCAGGTCCAACTGACATATATCCCCAACAACAAATGCCTTTAAGATTTGTACTTAAATTCCAAATGCTAAAAAGAAAAACAAAATCATTCAGTGCTTCAGGCTAACTCACAGAGTGATTGCAGGGTAGAAGATAAAGGAGGATAATTGATGGTTTTAAAAAAACAAAGAAATTATTAGAGAACAATTAGAGAACAACAAGACAAAGGCAGGGTAGGAGAAGAAATTGGGAAAGGTAGGGAGATGGGATGTGATAGACAGTTTGGCACAATGAGAGGATGCGGGGACAAAGGAGCGAATAAGCAGCCCATCCTGGGGCATTCCGTGTATAATTGCTTTTATGCGAATGCCCGAAGTCTACGAGCAAAGGTGGGAGAACTGGAATGTCTGGTGACAAGGGAAAATATTGACATAGTGGGCATAACGGAAACCTGGTGGAATGCGGAGAATCAGTGGGATACCGCAATCCCGGGCTATAAACTCTACAGGAGGGACAGGCAGGAGCGTGTTGGAGGTGGGGTGGCCCTTTATGTTAAGGAAGGGATAGAATCCAGCAAAGTAGAGATTGAAGGTGGGTCCGACTCCACAGTAGAATCTCTGTGGGTTAAATTACCAGGCTTGAGCAGCGATGTAATACTGGGGGTGTGCTATCGTCCTCCAGACCAGAAATCTGACGGGGACCTTGAAATGAGGAAACAGATCAGGGAGGTGACAAGGAAGGACAGGGTTGTAATCATGGGGGACTTCAATTATCCTCATATTGACTGGGTCAATTTGTGTTCTGGTCACGATAAGGAAACCGGATTTCTTGACGTGCTAAATGACTGTGGCTTAGATCAGCTAGTCACGGATCCCACCAGAGGACAGGTGACTCTGGATTTAATTTTGTGTGGTACGCAGGACCTGGTTAGAGATGTAAACGTTACTGAGCCATTGGGGAACAGTGATCATGCTGCGATCCGTTTTGACGTGCACGTTGGGGGAGGAATACCAGGCAAATCTCTAACAAAAACCCTTGACTTCCGACGGGCGGACTTCCCTCAAATGAGGAGGCTGGTTAGAAGGAGGCTGAAAGGGAGGGTAAAAAGAGTCCAGTCTCTCCAGAGTGCATGGAGGCTGCTTAAAACAACAGTAATAGAGGCCCAGCAGAGGTGTATACCGCAAAGAAAGAAGGGTTCCACTAAATCCAGGAGAGTGCCCGCATGGCTAACCAGCCAAGTTAGAGAGGCTGTGAAGGGCAAGGAAGCTTCCTTCCGTAAATGGAAGTCTTGCCCTAATGAAGAGAATAAAAAGGAACATAAACTGTGGCAAAAGAAATGTAAGAAGGTGATAGGGGAGGCCAAGCGAGACTATGAGGAACGCATGGCCAGCAACATTAAGGGGAATAATAAAAGCTTCTTCAAATATGTGAGAAGCAGGAAACCCGCCAGAGAAGCGGTTGGCCCTCTGGATGGTGAGGGAGGGAAAGGGGAGATAAAAGGAGACTTAGAGATGGCAGAGAAATTAAATGAGTTCTTTGCATCTGTCTTCACGGCAGAAGACCTCGGGCAGATACCGCTGCCTGAACGGCCCCTCCTGACCGAGGAGTTAAGTCAGATAGAGGTTAAAAGAGAAGATGTTTCAGACCTCATTGATAAATTAAAGATCAATAAGTCACCGGGCCCTGATGGCATACACCCAAGGGTTATTAAGGAATTGAAGAATGAAGTTGCAGATCTCTTGACTAAGGTATGCAACTTGTCCCTCAAAACGGCCACGGTGCCAGAAGATTGGAGGATAGCAAATGTCACGCCTATTTTTAAAAAGGGAAAGAGGGGGGACCCGGGAAACTATAGGCCGGTCAGCCTAACATCTATACCGGGTAAGATGGTGGAATGCCTCATCAAAGATAGGATCTCAAAACACATAGACGAACAGGCCTTGCTGAGGGAGAGTCAGCATGGCTTCTGTAAGGGTAAGTCTTGCCTCACAAACCTTACAGAATTCTTTGAAAAGGTCAACAGGCATGTGGATGCGGGAGAACCCGTGGACATTATATATCTGGACTTTCAGAAGGCGTTTGACACGGTCCCTCACCAAAGGTTACTGAAAAAACTCCACAGTCAGGGAATTAGAGGACAGGTCCTCTCCTGGATTGAGAACTGGTTGGAGGCCAGGAAGCAGAGAGTGGGTGTCAATGGGCAATTTTCACAATGGAGAGAGGTGAAAAGCGGTGTGCCCCAAGGATCTGTCCTGGGACCGGTGCTTTTCAACCTCTTCATAAATGACCTGGAGACAGGGTTGAGCAGTGAAGTGGCTAAGTTTGCAGATGACACCAAACTTTTCCGAGTGGTGAAGACCAGAAGTGATTGTGAGGAGCTCCAGAAGGATCTCTCCAGACTGGCAGAATGGGCAGCAAAATGGCAGATGCGCTTCAATGTCAGTAAGTGTAAAGTCATGCACATTGGGGCAAAAAATCAAAACTTTAGATATAGGCTGATGGGTTCTGAGCTGTCTGTGACAGATCAGGAGAGAGATCTTGGGGTGGTGGTGGACAGGTCGATGAAAGTGTCGACCCAATGTGCGGCAGCAGTGAAGAAGGCCAATTCTATGCTTGGGATCATTAGGAAAGGTATTGAGAACAAAACGGCTAGTATTATAATGCCGTTGTACAAATCTATGGTAAGGCCACACCTGGAGTATTGTGTCCAGTTCTGGTCGCCGCATCTCAAAAAAGACATAGTGGAAATGGAAAAGGTGCAAAAGAGAGCGACTAAGATGATTACGGGGCTGGGGCACCTTCCTTATGAGGAAAGGCTACGGCGTTTGGGCCTCTTCAGCCTAGAAAAGAGACGCTTGAGGGGGGACATGATTGAGACATACAAAATTATGCAGGGGATGGACAGAGTGGATAGGGAGATGCTCTTTACACTCTCACATAATACCAGAACCAGGGGACATCCACTAAAATTGAGTGTTGGGCGGGTTAGGACAGACAAGAGAAAATATTTCTTTACTCAGCGCGTGGTCGGTCTGTGGAACTCCTTGCCACAGGATGTGGTGCTGGCGTCTAGCCTAGACACCTTTAAAAGGGGATTGGATGAGTTTCTGGAGGAAAAATCCATTATGGGGTACAAGCCATGATGTGTATGCGCAACCTCCTGATTTTAGGAATGGGTTAAGTCAGAATGCCAGATGTAGGGGAGAGCACCAGGATGAGGTCTCTTGTTATCTGGTGTGCTCCCTGGGGCATTTGGTGGGCCGCTGTGAGATACAGGAAGCTGGACTAGATGGGCCTATGGCCTGATCCAGTGGGGCTGTTCTTATGTTCTTATGTTAAATTGATGTTTTATTTTTTAAAGTTTCAGCCACAAGAAGGTAGACAGAGATGGGTGTCCCCTCCCCCAGTCTACTACTTGAGACAAGTAGATGATTGCTTCAGTCCAGCCCCATCCTTTACTAGGCACAACATTTGAGCACACCCAATCTCTGATTGACTGAGTCACTACTCCAATTAAAAAAATATTTACTTTTTTCCAAAATAGTTTTATTTTTGTCTTGCTCACAAAATACAACACAGCTGACAACAACCTCAATGGCTGCACTGCAATGACTACACAAATCATAAGAGAATATGGCAAACGAATAGTTTTTAAATCAAACCATAACAAATATTTGTGACCTTACCTACCAACCAGCAGACACTTTAATTTAGGAAGTATCTAAATAATACTGTAAATGGCAAATGTTGATTTCATTCTGTTGTGTTTCTCTTGGAAATACAAATCTAACTGCTCTGTGTTTCTTCCTTATTTTTATAGGTCCTGTCATATGTCAAATAAACACTAATCACAAAAAATTAGGAAATAGCTCTTTTATTTTAACTAAGCCTTTAGAAATGTCATATTGCTTCCTTTCCAGGCAGGAAAAGAGACTTAATTGAGGCTGTCAGGCAATCCTGTTCAGCAAAGGCGCTATTTATATAGAAAAGCAATTCTGTTTGTCCAACATAGGGATGGGAGGGCTATGGGATTGGATTGATTTAGTGTGCATAAGACTGTGTCCTTATTGGGAATAAATCCCATAGCAATCAGTGGGGCTTCCTTCCTAAGAAAAATGGCAAGAATTGGGCTCTTAACAGCAGATCAAGCTGGTTGCTGGTGATGGAGGGGCAAAGAGAAGGTTAAAGTGATGCACAAGTTGTGTCTCTAAATATCACTCACACATTCAGGTAAGCAAGAAATTAATGACAAAGGCAGGCTTCCAAGAATCCCTGTGTTCATTAAAAAAACACAACAAAACACATGCACTGATTTAAAAAAATTAAAAGGATATCCTGATCATCATTAAAAGACCACAGAAATAAGGTTATGTACTAGTGTACTAATGTACCAGAATTAAACTCATTACAGCAGAAGCCACACTATTAGAAGTATTAAAAGCCTACCTAAGCTGTTTCCTCCACAGTCTCGCAAGATCCGTCTTGCTCTTGCCTTGGAGTCCTCAGGGAAGCTTGGGCTGTCCAACAAGTTTGGGTATGTACAAAGTGCAACTACCTGCGTTGCCCAGAAAAAAAACAAAAAACACAACACTAGTTATTGCTTTATCCTGCTTCCCAGTAAAAAATGTTTTACAGAATACTTTGCAGTCCCTTCTGTTATGTTAAACAGAATTTCCAAGATTCCTACTCTGTCCAGAGTACCTGGATGACGGCAGCCACTTAAGACCAAAATGTCTAGTTTTTTTAAATTAAAGTTGTGTCTTGGGCAGAACCAGACTTCAGAGTGAATGACAGATCAAGAGGTCAGTTTTTTATAGCTGTTAGGGCCTCCAGATCCTCATACAAAAGCAGATTACAATTCAAGGGATAGGTGCTTGCCCTTTGTTTAGGGTGGCCAAGTTCTGAAGTAACCAATCTAGCTGTCGCTTTTGCAGCAGCTTGGTTGACTAATCATTTTTTATTTCATTAGATTTATGCCCTGCTTTTCCTCAACTGAATTCAAGGCAGCGTGTACAGGGTTCTCAATTGGTCTCCTATCTGTGTACTGAGCAGACACTTACTTGCTAAGCTTCTGCGTTATGTACATTCACCCTGTGCTCAGACTGCATCTCAGACCCCTATTAAAGCACCAGATTCAGGACAACCTGGGTTCTTCCCCATGCCAACTGCACATACCTACCTTTGCTCTGCTTCCTGATCTTTTACTTTCCCTCTCCTATGGTATCCAAGGAGTCAATTCCAAATGATTACAAGTCAACACTAGCAAACCAAATTGTTTCTTGCTGCAGTTTCCAAGCATGAGAAATAATGCATTTATGCTGCCTTTAGTGGCAATAATTGCACCTTGCTCACACTGGCTGCGGGAACTCTTCCCCATGTGGACAAACAGGAGCATTGCTGTGGGAAAAAAAGAATCTGCAGTGGCTCAAGAATGTCTTACCTGACGAAGAAAGGTGATAGGCTGCTGTCCCATGGCGTGTGCATCGCCAATATTGGCCTTGATGACCTCCGTGAAAGGCTTTTTGATTCCCTAAGGTGAAAAGGGCGTAAACAGTTAATGAAAGCTGTGCAGAAGCAGGTCTAATTTGGAGAATGCAATGTTTGGCTTCTATGCACATCATCCTTCGCAAGTCATGCATTTGCCGGTTGGTGGATCTCCACAAAGTCACAGAGTTCAAGGGTTCATACTGCAATCAGGAATTTAAGAAAACAAACAACCCACCCTTGCACTGAGAAGCATTGTACAGCACTTGACTGGGGAGAAAAATGTACCTGCCAAGGCAGAAGGACGAGTAAGCAATTAGTTGCTTCAATGCCTTTTTAACCTTTTTCTATGGGGAAAAATAAAGATTCTCAGGCCATCTTAGGTGACAGTGTCGCTACACAGAGATATTGTCCCTGGATCCAACCCATGGCCTCCCTGCTCCCCATTATATCCTCTTCCTTCCCCTCCTGCTGACTTAGGTGCTATGGCAGGTGATGGGAGAGCTGACATTGTGTGTGGGAAGGGCTCAGCCTGCCCACTGGCATCCTGGCAGTGCACTACTGAGCGTGCTGTCAGACAGCATTTTATTGTGCTTTTTCAGCAGCTAGCGCTTGAGGAAAGCGCATTCCACCAGTGCTCACTGCCCATAAGATTGGGCCATGTAGCACTTATTTACACTGAAAGCTTCTTTTGTGGCTCTGATCTCTTACAATTTCATACTGTGCTTGGTACAAAAGGGAGTTCTGGGAGCTCCTGCTATTAAAATATACTAATGCCCCATAATCTCGGCAATCTACAGAGTCAGTGGTTTGGCTTTTTAACTACATATTCAATTATTTTTCCCAGTGACAATGAAACTTACTGTGAGAAAAACTGATGGACATTGACTTGCAACTCCTTTCAAAAACTAAAAATCATGTGAGGACATCTTGCCTAGTGAAAGGTTAACAAACATTTATAATATTTAATCAGCCCCTGAAATAACAAACACTTTTTATCCAAATAATTCACTTGTTTGCTTGTTCTTAGTCTCCCCTCAAGAATGATAAAGAATGGAATTAAGAGCATGTTTTTATTTTCCAGAGAACCATCATTGGAGATTGTTAATGTAGCAATGGCTGCCACGGATACAGGGTTGAAGATATTCAAGACATGCAGCTCAGCACACTAAAAGCATGTTATTACAGATGAGACAACTCAGAACCCCTTCCTGTTCAGATCTGAAGCACAGGCAATAACGCAAGGGCCATCCAGAAACCAACAGTGAAGAAAAACACCACTCAGAGATCCAATTTCATTGATGTAGGACCTCTCTGGGAGAAAATCTTCTGTCATATTAAAAGGACTTAATTTCTGAGCCAAAAGTAACATGCTGGAATACAGGAGGGTAAGAACTTCTCCTGGCTAGGTTTCTTGGCATGGCAGACAGAAATCCAGTTGATGAAACATCCCACCCACCCACCCACGCATGTCAGGAGAAGCTTCAAATCTGCTTTTTAAATGCAGAACAACTGTCTTTCAGGCAAAGGAGCTGTACAAGAAAGAGCCATTGATAACTCTAAGACAGAGTGCATTGACCACTTGCAGTGTCCTCTCCTTTCTCTCACCCTTGAATAAAAACCAACTAGTCCCAAAATTCATTTAGGATTAGAGAGAAAAACTAGGTCAGAGGATGACAGACTATCCTCAATCAATACTCTGGGTCACTAAACACTGGGCCCTACCATTTAACCTTCAGTAATTAAAATAAACTTTAATCAAACAGAGGTGTCCCAATTAAGCATATGCAAAATATTAATTTTCATGCAACCACTTAGGGTGCAAGCCTAACCCCTTAAGTCAGTGCTTTCCAGCACTGGCATAGCGGTGCCCATAGGACATGTGCTGCATCCTGCAGTTGGGTGTCACTCACGGAGGCCTCCTCAAAGTAAGGGAATGTTTGTTCCCTTACCTCAGAGCTGCATTGCCCTTATGACAGTGCTGGAAAGCACTGACATAAGGGGTTAGGATTGCGTCCTTAGTAGCTTAAAAGAGGCATTCTCCTTCCTTTTACACATACAAAACCCCTGTTCCAAGATGGTGCTGCTACAACACACCATTGAGAACAAAGAAAGGAGCCTTCTCATTTTAGAACTATTGGTTTATTCACCTGCAGGTTTCACATTCGATTAAGCAACTAAACTCAAATGATTAACCAACAAAGATTCCTATTGCAAAGTTAGAATGTCTGAAACCAATTTCTAAGTAACTATGCACTCTAAAACTGCAATCCTTTGCTATATGTGGTAATAAAACAAATTCACTCAATGAAACTGAGTCCACACACACAGGATTGGGCTTCTTCTCCCATGAGAACAGAAAGTCAATTTAAGCATGAGTGGATTCAGCATTCCACTAGACTAATACAGTTTTTTTTTAATGCACTAAAATTACCTACCCTTGGGGCACCAAAGCAACCAAGAACCTTAAGGCCTGAATTAGCAATTTAATCTCCCGTTATCAAGAAGCTCATCACAGATACAACTGCCTTGCTTGTCACACCAACTGCAGCTTGTGTTGGTGAGACTTGTGTGTAATTCAAGTTGACAAGAGCTGTCATGGAAGGGGGAGGATGACAGAGCCTAGATATTGACCTCAAGTGGCACTAGATTTTACTTTGATGAGTTGTACGGCTTCCTATAATGCATGATGTAAGAAGAGTATTTCATAACAAAATCCAATTCGAAAGGACAAGCTTGAGAGTGTTTCACAAGTTGCCTTGGGCTACAATCCTACTTACCTAGGAGTAAGCTCCACTGAACAAAATGGGACTTATTTCTGGATAAACATGGATAGGATTGAGCTGCTAATTTAACAAAAATAAATGCAGACCTGATCTTCTGTTGAGACAGTACCATGGAAATCTAGGAATATTTGAATATTTTAGTTGTAATATGCTTTTGCTTTTAAAACGTTATATAACACTTGAGAGATGTCAATGTACATTACCCCTTCTATTAAGGCAGCTTTGAAAGAAGACTGCTTAATTTGGATTAATTTGCAAGGCAGAGAGGGAAAAAGAAAGCCTTGGATATTTTAGGCTGTACAACTAGTACACTACATTCTTCTGTAGAATCAATGGATCCAACATGAATATAGAAGATTTAGCATGGGGACCACACTGCATATCATTAAACAGAACATGGCTATTGCAATCTTTACCAGAACTATCCATCTTATTGCTGTTAGGGGAGAGATTATCCCCTTTCCATGAAAAGGTCTGAAGAACAGAAAAATCTGAGACTCCCAGCCAATAAATCCATTTGTCACTTACAGGTTTCCACTGGTATGAGCCCTACAACCAAAATACTGCCGCATATTCATGGTCATAGCCATGAAATGGCCCAGAGAGACTATTTGACCAATATATACTGTAAGAACAGGGAGAAGGAGCAGAGCTAATATATTTATTAGGTACACATTTACAAGGCAGGGGCATTATTTGTTATGAAAAAACAAGTAAGATTCTAGATTCTGGTTGAGTCTTGTCTTTGGCGCATTTCCATGTATGCACTCAAGAGAATTTCTTCCAATAAAACGTGAAGCACTAAATACTTTTGGAGCTGCTCCAAACAAAACCAGCCCAGACTCATCCAATCTTTCACATCTTTGGGTGGGCACATCAGTTCTTCATTTAGCCCAGAAAAGCCCCTTGTGTGTTGATGACATATACAAATCTTAAAGAATACACTTCCCAAGGCAGATGCATCTCATTTCTTTTCTACACCAAGCACGCAAAGAGTTTTCTTAGGTATTCCCAAAGGCAGGTTTCTACAGTAACTTTTGTCCTTCTTTTGAAACCATGCTTCTATACAGTATACACCAGTGGTTCCCAAACTGTGGGTTAGGACTCACTGATGGGTTGTGACTTGATTTTTGGTCAGCCAAAGAACATAAGAAAAACCCTGCTGGATCAGGCCCAGGGCCCATCTATTTCAGCTTCCTGTATCTCACAGTAACCTACCACATGGCTCAGGGAGCAGACAAGGTATCTTGCTGCCACTCCCCTGCATCTGGCATTCTATTTACCCTTGCACCCCCTCAACAAGGACACCAGACTGCACTTGGGTTTAACTTGGGCCACTTCATTAAACACAAGTAACCAATTTTTAAAGCATGAAACCTACTGAACACACCTTACCTCCCTTACCAGTCTGGGGTAGGGAAAAAAATTGCCACCCATGGCCTATTCAGATGATAAAAAAAAATTCCTACCCAGGCCTCATGATGAGTGACCTGCTAATCTCAGACTGTACGTACCCATCATGCCTTGTAACTTGTGATGGGGTTTTCCTCCAGAAATCTGTCCAATCCACTTTTAAAGGCATCTAGGCCAGACACGAACTCCGACACTCTTTCTCTCGATACCGTGCTAAAGAAACGCATCGGTAAAGCAGCTACCACATTTTCCAGACTCACAAAGAGAGTCTGGTCCAACAAGAAGCTGACAGAACATACCAAGATCCAGGTCTACAGAGCTTGCGTCCTGAGTACACTTCTGTACTGCAGCGAATCATGGACTCTTCGCTCACAACAGGAGAGGAAACTGAACGCCTTCTACATGCACTGCCTCCGATGCATCCTTGGCATCACCTGGCAGGACAAAGTTCCACAGTCCTGGAACGAGCTGGAATCCCTAGCATGTATGCACTGCTGAAACAGAGACACCTGCATTGGCTCAGTCATGTCATGAGAACAGGCGATGGCCGGATCCCAAAGGATCTCCTCTATGGAGAACTCGTGCAGGGAAAGTGCCCTACAGGTAGACCACAGCTGCAATACAAGGACATCTGCAAGAGGGCCTTAGGAGTGGACCTTAACAGGTGGGAAACCCTAGCCTCTGAGCAGCCCGCTTGGAGGCAGGCTGTGCAGCATGGCCTTTCCCAGTTTGAAGAGACACTTAGCCAACAGTCTGAGGCAAAGAAGGAAGGCCCATAGCCAGGGTGACAGACCAGGGACAGACTGCACTTGCTCCCAGTGTGGAAGGGATTGTCACTCCCGAATCGGCCTTTTCAGCTACACTAGACGCTGCGCCAGAACCACCATTCAGAGCGCGATACCATAGTCTTTCGAGACTGAAGGCTGCCAACTATAAGGCCAGACACCATCACCACCTCCTGGGTGATGGAAAGGGTGCTGTCCTACATGGTGGAAAGAACAGATAACTAATTGCCTCAAGCTCAGAGGCTATTCAAAAACCAGATACTGTAGCTGCTAATTATTCTGCAAAGAGCTCAGCTCCTGCAGTTTGCAAGCTTGTGTAAATATAGGGAGATACATGTTTGAGGATCTTTTTTCTGGTAATTATTACTGATAAAAATTAATATTTCCTTCTAGATCTTTTTTTTTTTTTTAAGTCTAGATGGGTCCCAATAGAGTGTCATTTTAAAAAGTGGGCCCCAGTGCTAAAAAGTTTGGGAACCACTGGTATACAGCGATGAACCATCTTTGAAACTCAGCTAATTATTATTTTGCCATATGGCATAAGAAACTGGTATTTGAGGAAAAACAAGCCTGAACTCCCTATACATGCACAGATTAAGGTGCACAGTTTTTTGGCCATTCATTATTTAGCTAAGTGAATTTTTGAAAAAAAGCCTCTCAGGTTGTTTATATATAAAATGAAATTGAGCTGAGTGTCATTTGTGTGCTGTTGATGCCCCTAAACCAAATATAGACCCAATATACGTATATTGGATTACACAGGTTATATTACTGTTGTGAAAGATGGTCTTCTGGCCTTGTAGGCAGCTATGGTTGGGGCACAGCGTGTAATGGAGGATTCTTCTGGCTACAGCACATTTAAGAAGAAGCCATGTAATGTTTACAGTCATGCTGCAGATTTACACTGGATTCACAGCATGAATGGCAACAAGCATTTGCTACATATGCTTTTCCTCACTTTGTCACTGTGTTCTTGCAGTGAAACTAACTTGACTTTCTCACATATCATCCTCCCTTCCAATATATTAGGGTCAGTACATATGATTTGACTTGAGCATTGGAGGGATAATTATGCAGCTCTATAAGTGGATTGCTTTGCCAGTAATAACAGTCTGTTGAGCTAAATGGAAGAGGAAAATAATTTCTATAGGCAAAATATTATACTGAACATGTTCGAATAGCTAACTTTTCTAGATATAGATTTAAAAATACAACAGTTGTCAATTCTGGTTTATTCCTCTTTACTCCCTACCCTTGAAAGTATATTCCCATTTACTTCTTACTAGCTAGATGTACACATGCCTCTGTGCAGGAAGACTGAAACCTGAGAACACAAGAGCACTAAAGTAAACTAAATGTGAGATGGTACTAGGCTGAAATCTAGGCAGCAACACTATACACCAGCAGTTCCTAAACTTCTAAAAGGGAACTCTGAAAGTCTTGCAGGGGTGGGGCAGGGGGCCAGTGACTAGGAGCAAGGTGCTTTTAACTTACCTGGGAGGTTGTGCTGGCCTCTATCAGGGTGTAGGAGCCCCTTCTGCAGGCTTCCCCACTGCTGCAGATATCTCCAATCTGAGCTCACTTCCAGTTCCCAATCAGTTTTCTGTGATCAGAGCTAACTGCAGCAGCAGGGAAGCCCGCAGAGGAGTCTGAGAGACCCCTGCAACCTGCTAGAGGCCAGTGTGACTCCCCTCCAGGTAAGTTTAAAAGCCCTTTGCTCCCAGCGGCAGCTGTGGTGCCGTCAGGGCATTTATTTCTGGGCCACTACCCTTTAGGGGCAATGGCCTTCTTCCAGTTCCCTTGGTGGGTCATGACCCATCAGTTTGGGAACTGCTATTATATACACTTTACTGGAACTAGCCCTATTGTATTCAATGGGATTTACGTCCAAGTGTAGGATTGTGCTATAGGTCTAGTTGTTCTCATCAAACTAGTAAAGATGGAAGATCATATTGTTGATATGGGAGAGCCAGGATGTCAGTTTACCAGCTCAGTAAGAACTAGGTCTTAACCCTGCTCCATTTAAATATGATTTTAACTAGCAGTGTTCACTGACTCTGTGGGAATAGGAGTTCCTAAACTGCTTAAAATTATTTTGATATTGATTTGAACTCTACAGAAAAAAAATCAAGGCATGAAGACCCAAAGACTCCTTCCTTAATAAAAGACACAAACCAGGTTTGGTAGAAAACAGAGTGACTTCTTCCCTGCGTCACCATTTTGTGTCATCTTAAAGACAACCCAATTCACTAATGCTTTGTCTACTGTGTAATCTCAAAACAAACATGCCAATATGGTTGTTGGCTGATACACAGGAACTGATGATTGCTCAATATCTTTGCAGAGTAATCACCCATATTTTACTACCATTTAGAGGTAGGTTTGCACCATATGATTATGGATATGAGCTATACATGATCAGCAGTGCTGGGTTCATCCACAACCAATGCTGTAAACACATGGGGAGCCCTTAAAATGCTCTACTAGTGCAAGATGAATACACTTGAAAGATTTGTACCACGGAATGTTTTGGGAAGAAAGGGAATTGGCTTTTTCATGGATCTGGAATCCAAGTAATGGTTGCGGGTGCAACCATAACGATCCTGAACAAGATCTAGTGATTCAAATAATGGGATCAAGAATGTGTAAAAATGCGGCTTTGAGAAAAGGGTTCAAAACAGTTACCTTTGAAAAGGGTTCAGAATTTACTTACACTTTCAAAGAATACAGTCCTTTTTAGACAGAGCTCTTACTCCATCTTGAATGGACTCCAGGTTAACTAAAACAAATACCTTGAACTTATAGTGGTAAATGAACCACTAAGTGGCCAAAAAATGACCAATGAAGGGTCTTGTGTCATTTTAAAGATTAACAGACTGTGCAAAAACTTTGTTGCAACAGATTAACACAGTTAACTCTCTGAAAAAACTGAATACTGTAGTTATAAATTACCCTGTTATGTAAGGTAATTGAAACCTTGATTATATTAAGAGTGTAAAGAAGGCAAGAGAAAAGTAAATACTCTTCAACTAAGCTGATGACCACATTCTTATGCAATGAAAATTGTACAGGTGATGGGAAATAACTGCTTGTTTCTTCAAGTTTTTTTCTTAAAAAGGGTTTACCAAGAGTGTTACAGCACTATAATTGAATGGTTGGGTTCTGAAGATTGTACATTAAGGAATTAAAAAACCAGAATTCAAAGGTACTTTCTTTCAGTCTTCCAAGACCACCTTTTGAAAATAGAAACCCAACATGTCCAATGTTGTAAGCAAGCAAAAGGAAGCTTTTTGAATACTGTATCTCAAATAATTACTGGAAAACAAATATGGGAGTTCATTAACTTTAAGACAACGGAAACTGTTATCACCCCGATTATAAACTCATTTATGTGCAAGGAAAATTCCACTGAACTTACTTTAAAGTATAGAAAGTTGGGGCTGTAATTCTAACACACTTACTAAGGAGTAAGCTCCACTAAACTCAGTGGGATTACTTCTGAGTAAGCCTACATAAGTTTACACCATATATAAAACTTACATCCAATTGAAAACAGTGTTTGAGCACAGTTCAGATCAACCTGAGCACAATCAAAGTCTCCTTATTTCAAAAGAATGCAAGGATAATTTTTATCATGTTGTGGCCATGGGAGATCTTCAATTTTCCAAAGAAGAATGAATGATTTACTCAGCCATGTTTCATTTACAGACAAGGGATTCAGTGGACAGAGACCTTCAGACATCCAAAAGCCTCTTGTTTCTTCAAATCTATCCTTTCTGTCTTGCAGCTCCTTTTGCTTGGAACAGTCTTTCAGAAGACTTCTATGAGGTATCCTCTTTTACTTCCTTCAAACCTTTTTCCCCATCAAATCTTTGGCACGACCCCTTAGTTCTCATTCACCAGCATAACAAAGTCTGAATAACCAAAATAATCACATTCTTTATTTCTACCTCTACTTCTCTCTCTCTCTCCCCCCCCCCTTCAGATTTTAGAATGCAAGCTCCTTGGGGCAGGCCCACAAGAACCAAGCACACAGATGGCTCTCTCTCTCAACAGATATTTAAAAGATAAGAGTTTGATTTGAGAAATCAGGATTCAAATCCTAGCTTTGGTGCCGATTTATTGTGTGGTCCTGGGACTGTGCTCTCCCCTCAACCTCAACTTCCCATCAGGGAAACTTAAAATAAGTTTAAGACACAATCCTGTACATGTCTACTCAGAAGTAAGCACCACTGATTTCAATGCAACTTCCTCCCAGGTTAAGATGCACAGGACTGCAGCTTTAGGGCCAAATCCTATCCAACTTTCCAGCTCTGGGGTAGCTGTGCCAATGGGGTGTGCGCTGCATCCTGTGGTGGGAGGATAGTCCCTTATCTCCACAAGGCAAGGGAAGATCTGTTCCCTCGCACCAGCGCTGGAAAGTTGACCACGATTGGGCCCTTAGCTGGCAAGGCTCTTGTGCTGGTACCAGTTGCAAACCTGCCTCTTACAAATGAAAAGTGAATGCCATGGAAGTGTCAGACAAGCACCAGATGGCCTGAAAAGTTAGGGGGGCCAGTTCCAAACTTTCCAGGGCAATTGCACCCCCACCCACCCGCAGCAACCGAGGGGAGGGGAGGGGTGGGCCGGGAGCGGAGCCAACCCCTGGAACCCATCCCAGCAGCCTGGGTCGGCCTTCTCCACGCGTCCGTGGGCCAATCCTGCAGCGATTGTCGTCGATGCCCAGGGGCGTGCCTTCTTCCCAGCACGCGAGCGGGCTGGCTTTCCTCGCTCGCCCCAATCAGGAGCTGCAGCGGCGGAGGAGTGGCCCGGGGGCGGCGGCCCGGGCCGGCTGCAAGATCTGCAGGGCGAAGGGGAGAAGAGCATTGGTCAGAGCCCCGCGCCGGGAGCTCTGACCAGCATCTCTTGCGCCCAGGTGCCCAGTCTCGGCCAAGCCATCAGTACCCAGGAGACATCAGTGGCCACGCCGGGGCTTCTTTCCCAGCACCGGGGCATCCAGCCACCCCTGGACCCTTCCCGTGCAGCCTTCCCAGCGCCTGTACATCCACCCATACCTGGACCCTTCCCATGCAGCTGATTCATTCCACCCGCGACCCACCCACCCCTGGACCCTTGCAATGCAGCCTTCGCAGTACCTGTGCATCCACCCACCCACCCACCTAAACCTGGACCCTTCTCATGCAGCTCATTCATTCCACCCCCTACCCACCCACCCATACCTGAACTCTTGCAATTAGTGGCATAGCTAGAGTGCGTGCAAAGCACTAAGTGTTGCAGGGAGCCTCACCGCAGCTTGCAAGGGGCCCCACTCCCTCGGAGCCATTCTAGGCAGGGGATGGAGAAAAACGGAGGCATGCAGTGGCATAGCTAGAGGGGGTGTAGGGAGCTTCATCACAGCATTCAAGGGGCCTCCTCCTCGTCCCCTTTGGATCCATTTCGGGCGGGGGGAGTCGAAGGAGAGGGGGTCCCTTGCACTCTGCGGCGAGGCTCCCTGCAAAACTTAGTGCTTTGCACCCCCTCTAGCTACGCCACTGATAGCAATGCAGCTCATTCATTCCGCCCCTGACCCACCCACTCAGCCAGACTTCCTACCTTCCGCAGCTCCTTTTCGATCTCGCCCGCTTTCAGCACGATGGGCCCCCGCACGGCGTACTCCACCGCTTTCACCTGGGGGTTCATGGACTCCAGGGTCAGGATCTTCTCCCGGGTGGGTTTTTCGTGGATCTTCACGGCAGAGGCCTTGGCCGCGCTGCTCCAGCGCACCGGCCCCTCTTTCCCTAGGAGGTCACCTGGGGGTTTTTGCCTTCGGTGCTCTTTGCCACCAGACACCAGAGAGGCGAGAAGACGCACGGCCGCCTCTCTCTGGTCATTCTTGCAGCCCGGGCGGATGGCGGCTTCCCTGGCCAGCCCCGAGATGCGATGCATGCTCCTAGGAGGGTGTGCTGCCTGCCTGTCTCTGGGCAAAGACAAGGGTCCTCCCCACCTCCAAAGAGGAGCTCTGCTGGCGACGCTCAGAGGGATGTGAGAGGCACACGTCGCCCAGCCGGTTACCAGTGCATGCTCGGCTCTCCTTGCAGGCTTCTAACAACTTGACTGCAAGGGGGCAGAGTTGGCTCTTGCAAGAAAGCCTAGGAGGATCTCACCCAATGAGGAGGGCAGCCTCCCATTGCAGGAAGGAGGGTCTCCAGAGCGCTTCCCTGCACAGGCGAAGTCCCATTCATCCAACCGAGCCTCCAGCAAGCACCACCGCGCGCTCTCCAGCCCTCTGCCCACTTTCCACTGTCCTTTATGAAGCTCATAGATTGCACCAGCCAAAACCTCATCGCCGCGCTGACTGCTGGGGCTTGTGGTTCTTCTTAGCCCCACGGCTACGCCCCCCGCAGCATGAACCTGGGAAAGAGGAAACTACCACACCCAGAAGCCCCACCTTGGAAGCATCGCTGGCTGAGAACGCGTCCTCGTTGCGTTGCGGGTGTAGGATGAAGAGGAATCCCGCGAGGAATTGGCTGGTTGGGTGGGAGATACATGGGAGTTATTAGTTCTGCTGTGAGATGGATGATAGTGTACAGGAATACAGTATACAAGTAGCAAGGATCTCACTATTGCTACTATAGCAAGAGATGTATAGCTGTAACAAGTAATGCTACATCTATACACCTCTTGTATACAAGGAGCAAGAGATGTATACAAGAGATGTATACAAGTTACAAGAGATGTACAGATGTAGCAAGTAGCAAGAGATGTATACAAAAGATAAGTAGCAAGAGATGTATACAAGTAGCAGGAATCTCACTCACAACTTGTGGCAAACCACTTTATACCATCTTGCAAAAAAAGAAGGTGGTGACAGACTGGAACAGATACATGTAATTGCAGGACAAAAACCTGTGACTCTAAGGCTGCAATGTTCAACATAATTATATGGTAGTCAGCCATGTTGAACCCAATGGGATTCTTTTCTAAGGAAATATAAGTTTCTGGTGATAAGCACTGTAAAATGTTTTTTTCTCCCTTACACTTCCAAGTTTTGCCTAGTTTGAAATTTGTCAGTGTTGCTGGAAAAAAATAAGGTTGATCCTGCAGTTAGACTAGGGGTCTCCAAACTATAGCCCAGGGACTACATCTGGCCACAAGATTTTATCCGACCTGCAGCAATTATTTTTTTGGGCAGAGCATTTGATAAGTTTTGACATATTTACTCATTAGATATCACTTCTCAGTTTTAGCATGACAGTGTTTCTTTGTAATTGTCACATTTCTCTTTTGTTCTGACTCATTTCATGCTTATTACAAATAAGATCCAAGTAAAACTTATTCATTCATTTAAATTTCATTCATTCATTTATGGAACTGATTTTTTTCAACCTGCAAAAATGTATAAAATATGCAATGTACTGAATAGCTGAGAAGCTTGGAGATCCCTGAGTTGGATAGCCAAAGCCTCATGTTGCTTAATCCAGTGGCTTTGATATTAATTTACATATGTGAAGTTTGCACAACATGTTAAATGACTTGTCCCTGTTTTGAAAAAAGAACTTGCTTAGGGAATTTCCCTCCTGTAGCTGTGTTTAGGATCACAAAGCCTAAGGCTTAAAAATAACCCTAAACTGTTGCAATAGCAATTGTATGTGGGAGAACATTTATGACTCTGTGTGGGCTTACCACCAATGATAACAGTCCTGAAACATTTGCGCAATTGATTGGGTCTATTTAGCATCAGTGTTTTTCCATTCTTCTTGATCATCTTTCTGCAGTGGTAAAGAACCATGTGGCCTTACCAACTTATACAGAAGCTTGAGTGATGTATGGAAGAGAGTGCAGTTTTTTGTGTGTCTAACAAGAAAATAGTTAATAGAACAGTAATGCTGTTCACCATAAATGATAGGTGTGTACACAGATCTAAAGTGTGAATCATGAGTGGCATGGAGAATTACCAAAGCTAACACATGCCACTCATGATCCATGGAGCACATGACAGCCCTCCAGGATATTAAGACATTTCTTGCAAAATCCAGTGCACATGTTTGAAATTAGGACATGTGACTATGGGCCCAATCCTATCCAACTTTTCAGTGCTGGGGCCGCATCAATGCAGCCCTGAGGTAAGAGAACAAATATTTCCATACCTTGAGGAGGCCTCCATGACTGACCCCCCCCCCCAGCAGGATGCAGCACATGCCCCATTGGCACAGCTACATCAGTGCTGGAAGTTTGGGTAGGATACAGCCCTAATTTGGTTATGGTTTAATATAAATGTAGATGCTTTTATTTCCATACATTTAAGACTTTTTCTTATTGAACCATTTTTAAGTTACAATTCTATATGTGCCTTTCTGGGAGTAAGCTCCTTTAAACACAATTGGAATTACTTCTAAGTAGACATGTATACTGCACTGCTAATCAGCACACTACTACCTATGGTCTGATCTACGCACTATTTAAATAGAAAAAATTGGATTTAAAATTATGAATACATAACTATTATAGTGCTAAACATAAATGTTCTTTCTTTGTTCTGGATTACAATCAGCCTTGGCATTGTTGTGAACAGTTTTATCATCCTTTTACTATCTAAAAGCTATCTGGAGTTCCTGCCTTGTCATGTACAGGTATGTTGATAATCTCTCTCCTGTTGCATCAGAATTGCTTGCAGACCATGCTGCAACCTTTTCAAAATGCAGATGTAAATAATCTGTGTGCCCTAGTTTTGAAATTTACTTAATTACTGAAGGATGCACAAAGAACCTGCTTGTCTCTTCACTTGACACAAGAAGCAACATTTTAATATCCTTGCAATGATTCTGTTACACTGTTGCAGCTCTGCAAACTTCAAAAGTACAAAGTTGCACTGAAGATTTATCACCCTTTTTGGACTGCTTCTGAAATCTGTATATGCAAAAAAAAAAAATTCACAATTAGATATTCCTTCTTAGTATTTATTTAGATTAACAGTGTGCTATACAGTGCATTGAGCTGACATTTTCCTGCCCTGATAGTTTTATAGTGGGGACAGACAGAGTGAGGGAAGAGATAATACATATGAGAAAGTTAACTAATGGAAGACAGCCTATAGTAATATTTAAACAAACAGCACATTTACAGCACCCTTTGAGGAGGGAGGGGCGGTGCTTGCCCAGAATGGGCTCTGCCTGGAGCAAGGTAAGAGCTCTGGGTGCCTGTAAGGGCCTTTGGAGAGGGGGGAGGCATGGGGGGGAGTGATGGAGGGGGGGAGGTAGGACCAGTGAAACCCTGCTCTGTTGGATCCTATCCTCCATCATCTGCACTGGTAAAATAGCTGGTGCAGACATAAGAAGCCCAATTGTGGGGCCTGGAGCTTTCCTCAGGGGAAGGGGACAAAAGTCTCCTTCCTCCGAAGAGACCTCCAGTGGCCCCATCAGGGCCACTGGATACAGCAGTCGACATTCTGGTGTCACCACACTTGGCGCCACTGGGGATAAGATTAGCCGGAAATTCAGTGGGACTTACTGTTAGTAAGTGTATTGGAATCTCGGAAGAGCTGGCAAGGAGGTAGCATGTGGTGTCAGCAGCGGCCCCTTTAAGGGTAAGGCCTGGGCATTAAGCAGAGTGTGTTGCACAGCTGGAGCCCCTTGAAGGCAATAGGGCCCTCAGGCATAAAAGCATCTGATGAAGGAAGAGTTTGGGGTGGATAACAGAAGGAGGAAAGCTTTAGGAAGGAGACTGGATTAATGACTAATGCACTACTGGAACTGCTGATGGACTGATGTGTGAATAGGCTTTGGAGGCTGCTGGAGATACTGAGATTGGTGTTTGGCTGCCAAGCCCAAGACTTGTGGAGGACCAATGTGCTGTTGTAGTGGCTGGAGGAGCTGCTGGCAGGAGAGGGGAGGCAGTAGGACCTCTGCAGGTTAAACAGGCAAGCTACCCTGGTGGTGGGGTCAAGCAGTACTGTAAGGCAGAACTAGGGTCATTTTTGAGGAAAGAAGGGTAGCTAATTAGCTGAAAGTGGGCATTAATTCTCCAGGCAGAGCTTGGACTGGGAATCTGGGAATATGCACAGTAAGTGCATACAATTGCTTCCTGAAAGGAATAGTTGGCTTGGTTAGAGAAGTCATATCGAGCAAAAGAGGTAAAAAGAAAAGCATTGTTGTGTTTGAATGCTAGCTTGGCTGCAATGAATTACATGAAGACTGAGCACAGTATTTGACTCTTAAACCTCTTTTGTACTACACAAATAGTTGCCTTCCTCTAGCTGTTAAACAGATGGGAAGGGAGAAGTGAAAGACAGGATTATAAACAAAATAAAACAATGAAGCATTAGTGATGTAAGTAAATAAAAATATACCTAAAAACATTTTTTTCATATTTATTGCAAAATGTCTTTGGTACAGAGGGGCATCAGCTGAAAACTAGCATATAACTCTGCCCACAGCTCAGATGTTGTTGAAACAAAGCTCATTAACAGTTCAACAATTAGCTTTTAAGCCTGCACTCTTATTTTGGAATAACCACATTGAACTTCAGAGACCTGATTCTGTGCAAATCTGCACAATTTCTGGCTGGATATCTCATTTTGAAATATTGTTAAACATTTGAACACTTTGTTTCTTGGGAAAATGTTTGTATTGCAGCATATTCTGCTAGGAAAAATCTCATCTAACCAAACAGCCCTTCAGCTATAGGCAGCTCCATTCACTTAAAAAAGCAAATTCCAGGCTTGTGTAATTAATGCCTGAAAGGATTTTTCTTTCATGCAGAAACCAAACTCCCACTTTTCATGTCTGCATAGTTCAGTTCAATGTCTTTGGCTGCATCCCAGTTTAGAACAAAGATGCTGTTTTGTTTTGTTCTGAACTTAGGACAAGCAGCACAGATGTTTAAAAGACATGCTATAGTCTGTACCCAGTATGTGGGAAAGAGAACAGTTAATATTGGAGACATTATAGGTCCTAAAAAAGAAACCCACAGAGGTTAATTGGTCAGTATTGGTAACTGATCTGCCACTCAACATTAACATGCTGGAAAGTCCTTTGTTCAAATCTGTTTCATCAAGGACTTATAGCCCTATGTGTGTCTACTCAGAAGTAAGTTCCATTGAGTTCAATGGAGCTTACTCCCAGGAAAGTGTGAATAGGATTGCAGCCTGCCTTGGTTGACCTTATGCAAGTCAAATCACAGCCTCAGTTTTCCCTTTTGTAATAGGGGAATGATAGAGTAAAGCCTTGATTTAAGGATCACACAGCTATGTGGTCAAACTTCTGAGTAGATGTGCAGAGGATTATGCAGTAATTCTGAATTATTTTGCTGGGAGGTCAGTTTATTTTTCGGAAAGGGAGATTCTCAGGTTTCTATTAAGATGAGCCCATGTTATTTACATTGTCCTGCAGATTCAAGTATCTGTCAACTTCCTCCATTTTTGCAAACACTACTCCTGTTTTTATAGAGCAGTCAGCTGTTAAAAGTAGTTGATGTGCAAAAGTCATTATCCTTGAATAACCCCCTAGCTTGTTTTCACAGAGAGAACTCACAAAGACAGCCCTGCTGAAAGGATTCCTGAAGAAATCATTTCCACCCAGATGGCCCTGCAGCAACCATAGTACCTGGTTGCATAAGGAAGTTATTTGGGAGCTACACTGAGGAGACAAGACTGAACTTGCCTACATTTGATATTTTGTCTGGGGTGATTGTTTTTCCATTTTAAGTGAAGGAGTTCACTTCTATTGGTATTAATCCACATGATTTCAGAAGTGATTTAGAATGGTATATATATTTGAGAGGGATGAAGTTTAATTGTTACTTCAGTACAAAATACTAAGCATTTGAATAGAGCATAAAGGTGTGTGTTCTTGCTAATGTCCTAACAATATTTTTCTTAGAGAGGTTTGTAATCTCCATATTGCAGCTGGGGGACTGAGCCATCTAGTGAGTTCATGACCAAGGTGAAATTCAAACCCAGGAAGCCCTGATTTGCTGGCTGCTCTATTGCAACACAATCCTATACATGCCTACTCAGAAGTGAGTCCCATTGAGTTCAGTGTGGTTAGAATCCGATCCATACTTATCTGGGAGTAAGCCCCATTGACTCTAAAGGGACTTACATCTGTGTAGACATGCATAGGATTGGCCTCAGAGGAATATATAACTGGGACCTGTTATGATACTTTGTACTTTATTATGGAGTTTTGTAAGTTGCTTTGGACATTTGCTTTAGCATGTGAAAGGTGGGATATACATTTCTCAAATATTGAACATTGCTACATTGTGCTACATAACTACATAGTACATATGCAATTATGTGCATACTCACCTAGGAGAAAATCTGTGCCTGTGAGAAATGCCAGATTTATTACCCCATGGTTTTTTCACTTGATGATCGGAATTTACAATTCCTCATGCACTATTTTTCTTTCACCTTTGTATCACAACTTGTGGCCTAACAAGCACTGTAAATGCAAGAGGTAGGAGTAGGACAGTACACCCTTTTATTTCAAGTGTACACAAGGACAACACAAATGGAATTGAAAATAAATGGGATGGGCATTTGGCTTTTACAGTATGTTTAAGGTCTTTTATTATTAATTATAATTAACAGTATTTATATACTGCTTTTCAACAAAAAGTTCACAAAGTGGTATACAGAGAAAAATCAAATAACTAATGGCTCCCTTATTGTGCGGTCTTACACAATTGTAGTACGTGTCTAGTCAGAAGTCATTTTCATTGTTGAGTGGAGCTTACTCCCAGGAAAGTGTGTATAGGATTGCAGCCCTAGACAAATTTATTCAGAAGAAAGGCCCACTTTTATGCACGTGGAAGTGCGTAGGATTGTATTGTTGTACAAGCTGGACAGGATACAGCATTATCCTATACAGCTGGACAGGATAGTGTTTGTAGTTTTTATGTTGTCGTGTCCTACATTTTTATTGGGTGTGTCCTACATTTTGGGTCACCTTGTCTTTTGCAGTTATGACATCTGGTCATGCTGTAGCCTGTCCAACTTGTCCCAGAATACAATCCTACATGCATGTCTACATGCATACAATTATATGTAATATAGTTTTACATTTAATAAGCATTATAGTGTTAAAAGTAATTACTTATTATTAAATTTACAACCATAATTTATCACATATAATTTATTGATTACAAGAAGGTTATGCACTGCCCTCAGAGGCCAGCTTACAGGGAAAAGGAGGACATTGGGGCTGTAATCCATCCATACTTTTCTGGGAGTAAGTCTCATTGAACACAATGGGTCTTACTTCTGAGTAGACATGCATAGGCTTGGGCTGTTCTTTTCCTGGACATGAGGCTAAAAACAGAGAATATGTCCTGGGAGAAGTGGACATCTGTTCAACCCAGACAGGGAAGAGAGGGAAGGATCAAAATAATTGTAGTACTGTAAATGTACTGTATCTGCTTTTTTGTAGACTTTAGTGCATTCATTTGTTTTAAAGATTGTATCTTTATAAACAATTATGTCTGTATCTTTATTTATAATATTGTGTGAGTATACATGGTGATATGCACAGAAGTGTGTACTGTAGTGGTTGCATTTATTGACAGCCCAATCCTATGCATGCCTACACAAAAGTAATTTCCACTATAGTCAATGGGGCTTACTCCCAGCTAAAGTGTGGATAGCCACACTTACCTGGAAGTAAGCCCCATTGACTATAATGGAACTTATGTCTGAGTAGACTCTTATGTATGACTTCTCTGAAGTCCCATTATTGTCAATGGGGCTTACTCCCAAGTAACTGTGAACAGGATTGTAGCCTTAGAGCCCAATCCTAAATATGTCTCCTCAGAAGTAAGACCCACTATAGTCAATGGGGCTTACTCCCAGGTAAGTGTGGATAGGCTGGCCTAAGTGTGAACTGTGACTCAAACTGCTAAATTCTGGTTCTTTTTCTTTATTATTATAAATAAATGAAATAAACACACACGAGAGAGGCTAGCTCCTCCTCCTCCCTCGCAGAGCATTTTCCCGCCTTTTTATCTCAGCCTTCCCCTCCCCCACTCCCACCCACCTCCCCAACCGTCACAAATAACCGTCACTGAGGTGACTTGCCGCTGCCCTCCCCCTTTTCCCCGCCCTTTTATTTGGTCAGCCAACCGCGGGTCTGAAACTATAAGCCCCGCCTACTCCGTGAAGCTTGGAGGAGGCGGGAGGAGTTGGGTGTGGCTTCGCGAGGCTGAAACGGCTTCCTGGTTCTGTTTCGGAGCGCTTTGGTGGAGCTGTGTGGGCGCGCGCGCCGTTCCCTCCCTCCCTCCCTCAACCCTGCGCGGGCACGCGCTTGGAAAGCCGGCGGCGGACGACGGGTCGCAGCAGCTGTGCGCGAGCCGCTCAGGAGACGGGCGGGTCGAGGGCGCGTGCGCGGGGAGCTGGCTGTTGGTGGCGCGAGGGCTGCGTTCCATTCGAGGTGGGAGGGGCCGCTCGCGCTCTCTTCTTTGCAAGCAGCAGCCGCAGCAGCAGTCGCAGCGCGAGCAAGAGAAGGAGCAGGAGCATGTCTGCAGGCAGGGCCAAGAAAGTGAAGATGGCCACCAAGTCCTGCCCAGAGTGCGACCAGCAGGTGAGGCAGTGCAGTGGCATCCAGCTGGCAGCCTTCACCTGGCTCAGGGGTTGCCAGGGGTGGAAAGTGGGGCAGGACGTTAACTGTTGTACCCTACTGCCCTGTCCACACTGAGCAGCTCGCCTCTCTTCTGAACTGTCCAGGTGTGTGTTGCATGCAACGCGTGGATGCAACCTCGGGATGCTGGAAGGGGATGTGTCAACCTACCTTGCAAGCTTTCTGCTGATTGCATCCACTGCTGCACTGAATTAATGTTGGCTTTGCAGGATCCTAGCTTTCCTGGGCTTGCATTGCTCCCCCCCCCCGCAGCAGCTGGAGTGGGCTTGCATTGCCCCCCCCCGCAGCAGCTGGATTGGAATTACATGGCCCCCCACAGCAGCTGGAGTGGGCTTGCAAAAAAAAAAGGGGGGAAGTGGGGTGTCTGGGGTTGATGGTTGAAGCTATAAATAGGGACACTGGTGCTCTTAGGGTGTGCTGGGCAGAGGTGGGTTTGTTTGGTTCTTCCCCCACCGCCAAGAGATTGGTGTATTCTGAATAAGGGCACCCAGTATGTTCCATTGAGGTGTTTAGCTGTCAGAAGTGGCAGACCTAAAATGAAGGGACCACCCAAGTTGCAATGCTAATGTTCCTCTGATGAGTGGGATTAGGGGCTCAGCAGCTGAAGCTGAGATGCTCTTGCCCTCAACCAAAATTGCATTGGTTTATATCTTGTTTTTGCTTGCACTTTTTGGTTTTAGCTTTTTTTTCTCTCCATGATGCCTTTGGGAGATGCTACCACACTTTTGTCAATAGCATATTTTTTTTTTACATCTGCAATATCTCGAGTATATTGTTCCAGTTGGGCTCTGCCAGCATTCCCTCCATCAACAAATGTGGGGGAGTGCATGAGGCATTGCATCTGTGTGAGGTCTATTGCTGGCCAGCGCACCATGTGCTTGGTGGGTGGGGTGGAGAGAGGCTGGGGAGCGTGACCAGGACAGCTACCCAGAGTGGCTCTATATACAGTACTTGCCTTTGAACCCTTGCACTATAGCAGGCAGTAAGCTGTCTTTTCATTCTGAAGAATGGAAACTACAAAGCTTGTATGCGTACCCCCAAAGCATTAGTATAACAGTGATATGTGTTTAATTTCTCCTTGTAATAATGTAGGAAAGGAAGAGTGTGTTCCTCCTTCTTCTTGCATCTTGACACATGTTAAATGTGGCAATTTTTTGAGGCAAGGGGTTGCTTATTGCTGTTCTTACGCCTGCTCTGTTTTTGTTCAAGAGAATATTGAATTTCTATTTCTCTAACACTTTGCAAGCTGACTGGGTGACCACTTTAAAAAAGCAGGAATATACGGTACATGTTCATTAAATAAGTAAATGTGGTGTGTGGGCACATCTGCTTGTTGCTGTCACTTCTGATTTATTTACTGCTATTGTTAATGGGATAATCACACAATGTCCCTTGGATTTTGGTGGCTGTGATGTACATAGTCTTTTTTAAGATGCATGTTTGCCCTGTAAGTTAGCATGCGTGGGTGCAGTGGTTAGTGTAATGGTTAATAAGATGTTGGCTAATAAATAACAATATCTATTCATGACATGGCACATGGCACTTAATAGACAATGAGAGGATAAACCCCTGCCCCATGTAGCTTACTGTATACCAGTGGTTCTCAAAAGTTTCAGTCTCCAGGGCCCTTTATACTCCTAAATGGAGTCTTGAGAAGCCCTGCAAGTACATGTGCAGAGTTCTTGGGCACCTGAGAGCACTGGTGCATGCGCGAAGCAGTTGGTAGCCACTTATGGTGTGCTTGTGGAGCCCCTGGAGGGGTCTCAGGGAGCTCCTAATAGCACACTTCAAGAAATCCTAGTCTAGACATTGATAAGGGGGGAGGACAATGGAGGGGAAAGGGTTAACTGGAAAATCATGAAATTTTGCAGTTGTTGCTTGAAGTGCAAGAATACCAGTTTAATGTTCTTCAGTGCATTTAGCTGCATACTTGGAGAATGTGCTTGCCCTGCAGGAAATGTATGAATGTGTTTCTTTGAGCACCTATGTACACACATTAGGGAAAGCGGGAAATCGGCCCACTGGTGTGTACTTGGGCATTAGACATGGGTGTTGTCCATGCTTCTTGTGTGTACTTTGGGAAACATTGGTCTGTACACAGCAGATGTTTTTGTCATGTAACTGTATCTGCCCTCTCCAGCTTTCTCTTGAGTGGGGGCTACTTTTAAAAACTTATCCAAGAGGGTGCATTTAACTTAACGTGGGAAAATTATTCAGAAGGGAGTGCGCTCAATGGTTGGTGTGATGGCTTGTGGCCCTATAAGGCCTTGTTTTGCTTGCCCCAATGAGAATCCTCCCAGAGTTCATTTATTTCTCAAGTCTCCCGCATCAAATATGGCTATTGTGTGTGCTCTTGCTCTCTCTGCAGAGGATGGCATCTCCTCATGTCCCTGATTTGATCCTTCACCTTGTGAAACAAGGCAGGTCACTTCCTGTTCTCATTGCATGTGGAGAACACTCCAAAGGAGTGTTCAATCCTCCTTTGGAGAACAATCCACTCTGCCCAATTCTGTTCTTGCCCAAGAAGAGCCTATCTTGTTTTGCAGCTCTGCTCCATGCTCTTTCAATAGGAGACTGTCTTCACTCAAGCACACCAAGAAGCCAGGCCTATTGGCTATTGTGCTTTGAATGGGGTTAGGGTTGCATGTTTATGCAAACATCTCTAAGTCCTTGTAGTTCATTTCCTCTTAACGTGGCCTTCCTTGCCTTCTGAGTCATCCTGCTTTGAAAGGAGAGGCAAGCTGTCCTTGACAAGACCAGGCAGCTGCAACAACAAAATTTACCTGTCTGGCAATACATGCATCTTGGAAAAAGCAATGGTTGCTGGCAGCTGGTTGGGGGCTGATGTGGATCAGAATTTGCAGAATTCATTCATCTTTCAAAAGGCTGGCAGTCCTCACAACTAGGTCATGACCTTACTTTAGAAAGGCCATGTTGGAGTAGAAAACGTGGTTGAGTGGCAAAGGTGAAAGATGAATAGAGAGGGGAGGGAGAAGGACAGATCTAAATAAGTAGGCGAACATGCAGTCCACTTCTAATTCATATATAAATTTTGTTTCTGTTCTTTTAACTTAAAGTTGTATTTTGGATCCAGGGAAGGTTGAAAGCTGTTGATATATAGCTTAGAGTTGTGACCCACAAGTTACCAAGCTGTTGCTACATGGATGTTGTCATAATTCAGTGTGTTTATTCTTGCAGTAGCATTGAAAGTTAGGTGTGTTTCATTTTTGTATTATGCAGTAATTGCTTGATGCATTTCTGGTTTTTGTTCATATTGAGCAATGGAACCAGGCTAGCCAGTTTCATTCATTTTCATCCGATAATGCACTGTTGGAGCAGACAGCAGATGGCCTTGAAAGAGTTCGTACTACTGACAAAATAAGTTCAAATATTATATTACAGTAGAAGGGTTTCTTCTGTGGTGGGATCCTTGCTAAAAACATATCAAATGTATCTTTTTTTAATGCTGAAACAAAATGGAACACATTCTGACATTTTAAAGCTTTCGCCTTTTTCAGCTTTGAACTGCGTGTGTTTGATCAGAGTTTACAGTTTGTACACTAACTGTGCAGACCCTTATTGAGACTGACAAATGCGACTGGACATAAAATAGCATTTCTGGGTAAAACTAGCCAGAACCCTGGTTTTCATAGATGATGATGATGACCACCACTAACAAAAAGATGGATTTGGCTAGCTGTTTTTGTCAGTGTATTGAGGAGTGAGTCATCTTCTGTGTTTGCAGATTAATTCTTAGAAGTAATGTGTGCTGAGGACTTTGGAGAATTTACAGCTGCATTGTTGAAAAATTCTGGGGTGCTTATGAAAGAGGCTTTATAGGGTGAAATACATATTTTTAACTCTTACATCTGTAAAAAGCATTTTACTAATTGGGCATTGGGATTAAATAGAACCCAATTTACTAATGACTTTAAAAATATGCAGTTTTAAAGTCATTTTTGGCTGCTTGCACGGGGAGGGGGGCTCTGCTTGCACACAGGATTATTATGTGCCCTTATGCTGACAGATGTTACTGATTTGTGCTATGAATTTGTGTGACACTCTTGAATCAAAATGATCAGTGTAGTTGGCATAAAAAATTTGGGAGAAAAAAACACATCATGTAGGCCCACAAATAAGTGGCAGAATTTATTGGGAGTGTAAAACTCATACCAGGTGACTTAGCAGCCTGGAAAAATGAGTCTCTTGATGGTGCTAAAAAGACATTTAGGTAGATGCAGGTAACTTTTCCTGGGGAGGAGAATTCTGCAGCCTCTCCAGAGAAGGCTCCCTCTTCAGTCGTCAATATTAGTTATGGTAAATTTTATGCTAGTCTGTTGGTAACTGGCAAACCCATGAAGCATGAAAGGTAACTCTAAAGATTACTGATGTTTTCCTAGAAATTGCAGCATAGGTTGCTGTGCAATGAGAATCTGTTTCCATTGGAGTGAGTAGTCTTCATGTTTGTGTGTATTAGTTCATAAGCAGTGGCACTTAACTACTCTGTACTGTATCAGAAGCTGCTTTCAAAACTTGTGGTTGGTGGGGGGGGAGAATAAGGTGTCTCTTCTGGTTCTGTTTCTGTGGATATGGGCATCCACTTTTGATTCCCTTGCTCTCTGCAACATTGTATGGAGGAGAGAAAGCACTTATAAATTCTTTAGCTCATGCAGAGTGCATTTGTGTAGTGTTTCAGAGAAATGCATTTCCAAAATAGGTTTTTTTGGAGAAAAGATGTGAACGGAATTATCAATGTGAGTAGCTTTGAGGTATTGCCCCATTGGTCGTCTTCTGATATGTAGTGAATGGAGTCCATTGTTAACAGCAGGAAGTCTTGGCAGATACTGCATACTTGAAGAGCAATAATCTGCTTTTCCAAGAGTACAGCTCATAAATGTGCGTCTGTGTGAAGTGTTGCACAGGAAGTACAGCCCTGCCTCTGGCAGTAAGAATAACTCAGTGTGATGCCCACAGTGGAAGAATTTTCCTTTTTCAGATTAATGTAGGAGTTGCGGGACTTTTCCCCCCTTTTCCTAGTACTGCTTGCTCACAAATTGAAACTCCCTGTGCATTGGGTGTGACTCCAGTCTTGTTTTTTTGTGTGGGCCTTGTTAAAACAAATTGATTAAAGCTAACTGCAGTTAGTGACGATACAACTTGTAGCAACTGGCAGGATAGGCTTGTAATGTGCACAATGCTCCTTATTTAAAACATGTAATTAATAACTGAGCCTTAACGTGGCTTCCTTATTGCGCAGTTCATTTATGATTAGGAATATGTTATAAGTCAGTATATGAGATGGGCAGACTGTTTGATCTCCAATGTTCCATATAAGCGGGTAGCATGCACAATACAGCAGATGCAATGGTGAAACTGTGCCTAGACTGTGTCATTGCAGGTGGGTGGTTGACTATTTGAAATCTTGCCCAGATAACTCTCTCTTACTCACACACATGCATAACTACTGCACATAGGAAACTGAGATTCTAGGAAGTGGATTCAAGTTGATTTGGGGGGGGGGAGATATTTTTTTCTCCCGCAGTGGGAGAAAATGAAGATGCTGTCTCTCTCTGTACCATGTTAGCTATACCATGTTAGTCTGTGTGTACCGTGTTAGTCTGGTGTGACATCATCTATATGTGGCCTACATAGTCCTCCCAGGTTTCAGGTAGGGGTCCTCCCCAGCCCTATAGAGATACCAAGCATTGAACCTGGGGTTTTTTCCTTGCAGAGCAGGAGCTCGAACACTGAGCTTACGGAAGCAGCTAGACACTTTATCACATGATCTGACACTTATCCCAAGGCTTCCATTTGATTCTAGGCTTGTTTTTTGATCAGATGCTTATTTTTTTTTTAAACCGACATCTTGACAAAGCATTGAAATGTGTTAAAACTTCAAAATTCTTTTTTGTCCTCAGGTTCCTGTTGCATGCAAATCCTGTCCCTGTGGGTACATATTTATTAGTCGAAAGCTCTTGCATGCTAAGCGTTCAGAAAGGCCGCCATCCTCTTCAGGTATAATTCAATTTTATGGATTTTCTCTTACATCTTGTGTAAATATTTCTTTAGAATGTTTTCAGACTATGCCCCAAGTTAATAAGAGAACCTGTGGAAGCATCCTTGACTGGAAGAAGAAAAAGACTACGCTGAAACAGGCAACTCAGCTGTTTGATTACTCCTCACCTTGGATTTGGGGAGAAAAAGCTGGGTTTGCCTTCCCTTGGTAGTCCTGCTTCAGCTGAAGGAACACAACAGAACAATTCACATTATGTGGCAGCCTCACAGTAATACCACTCCTGTCTGTCCTAACTGTGTTTATGTACTACTGTATGCTAGTACCAGTGCTCTAGCCCAGGGGTTCCCAAAGTGTGGGTTGCAATGCCTTAGGACAGTGGTTCCCAAATTGTGAACTGCACTGGTAATTGCGAACAGAGGAGCATTGGATACCAGCCAGGGGAGCTGTGGAATCTTTGCGAAAAACTTGCTGCCCTTTACAGTGTACAGTAGGGGTGTCCAAACATTTTGGCAGGAGGGCGTATGTGAGAGTATGTCTTGCAGTAGCTCAAGGCCTATAAAAGGCCTTGCACAAGGTAAGGCCAAGCTTTCCTTCGCTGCCACTGCTGCATCACAGACGTGAAACAGCAAGTAGTGGAGGGAGCCCACAAGTGGCCCCTGGGCTGGGGTTTGGGCACCCCTGGTGTATAGGATTGTAGCCCTAATTGGGAGCTGTGGCCAATGGCGCAGTAGGTCAGGGGGGTTGCTAGTTGAAAAAGTTTTGAGAATCACTGCCTGAGGGTCATATTTAATCTTGTGAAATATCATGAGAGTTGGGCACTACAAACTTGAATCTCATGTGATTTAATGAGATCCAAGATGGCAGTGCCCAGCTGAGCCAGGAAGAAGAGGCTGCAGGGGCACCATGAGCCCAGTATGTTTGGGAACTCCTGCTGTAGTCTCAGCAATGCAGTAGTTTGCTTTTTCCTTGCTTCTGAAATCAACCAACCTTCTCCTAACTCTGTTACATGTTCGAGAGGAAGATATAGAACCTTGTACCTTCGGAGTGCATGAGGCCTTTGCATCTTTAAACTGTCACACATTCCTCACTCCAACAATTGTTAACAGGGCAACTTGAGAACCAGGTAGTGCTTCCTTGGAATTGACCATTTTGAGTACTTTGAAGGTGCATGTTGAAAATGGGCCAGTATCATGGAAGACTTGGGCTAATGGGGGATTTACTTTGTTTCACTGCAGATACTTGAGCATTAGCTTATCACTTCCCAGGTAGTCTTCCTCTATACCTCTCTTTTAGGCTAGCTCCTATTGGCTGAATTATTTATTTTTCTTACTTCCTGTGGATACCTCTTGTGTGTGTTTTTATGTGGATTTGGCAATGTGGGGATTGCTGTGGATATGGGCAGATGTTGATTGGAGGTTATTAATGTCTCTTATTTTTAGTTTGAAAATAACTTGATTTTTGAAAAATTGTTTTTGTCATGAAGAGCTACCACTCATTCTGCACAAAAAAAGCATGTGGTGGAGGTAGCTGAGAGGCAGATGGCTCTTGTTGCAGTCTGACAAGACTAAATTCCAGAATTAGAGAGCCAGTTCTTAGCAAATGCCATTTCTTTAATCTCTTGATGTAGAAAGCAAAAGTGAAGCCAAGAGAAGACGAACAGAGAGAGTCAAAAGAGAGAGGATAAACTCTGTAGTCAATAAAGACTTGGAAAACAGGAGAAGATCTAGATCCAACAGCCATTCTGACCACAGTAGGAGAGGAAGAGGGCGTCCAAAGACAGCCTCAGCCAAAAAGCATGAAGAAGAAAGAGGTATGAGAAATGGATCTGTTGCTTGACTTTATCATGATATGAACGCTTGATTATGTGACGTGGTGGCCTTTTTGGAATGAGTAGAACTTCCTGTTTGCCTTGGGGACTATTTTCTTGCCTCAATCATTCTAGAAGCTGTTGTGAAACAGAAAGAACCTTATTTCTTTTGAGAAAACTTTAGTTCTATGTTTGGGCAGGAATGGCTTAAAAGGAGAGATTGAATACTTGGTTAATGCAATGCTTTTTCTTCTACAGAGAAACAAGAGAAAGAAGTCGACATGTATGCAAACCTGTCTGATGAAAAGGCTTTCGTATTTTCAGTGGCACTGGCAGAAATAAACAGAAAAATCATCAACCAAAGACTTATTCTCTGATCTGCCCAGCACAAAAGCCTGCAGTGGTGCTTAATAAGCCAAGTAATGGATTTCAGAAATTCGATGGCTTCTCAAGCAGCAAGTCCTGACATTGGCATCAGCAAAGCCCACACACTTTCCTGGCTGAAACTTGGTTACTGATGCTGTTTTTGGAGCTTATAGATTGTGCTGTTCCGGCTAATTGTCAAGAAGCAAAGCAGTCAGCACTTGGCCTGGAAAAAAAATTGAAAGCAAACATCCTTTTAATTCTTCAAAGGCAGCTTCTAGGAAAATGCACAGAGTTTGAAAGCTTTCTTCTTTTGAACACTCGTTTTCTAGACCTGCTGCCCCAATGCAATATGTTAATTAACTTAATTTTCCTTTACAGAGTGTATTCCAGATGTTTACCTGTTTTGAAGCATTCATGTATTTAGGTATGCTAACCTTTTAATAAATTGGTATTCTGCTGACAATGCAGACTTGGTTATAGAAGGAAAAAAACCCCACAGATCTTTTTTGGCATAAGATTGAATTACCATTGTTCAAAAATACCTAAGCAAATGACTTGTGCTCAGATTAAGTGTGATGTAATAAAGTAAGAACGGTTTTCCAGATGTGTAATGCATTCTTGCTGGTTAAAAATGGATCATTATTTAAAAGAATGCTGTAATTTTTTATTGTGTGAAACAAGGTACTGGATAGAATGCCTACCATGTTTTGGCAAAGTATGAAATAAGCTTATTTTGACTTTATATCTAAGTATTCTATAGTATGTCTGCTATGTTTTTGGAAAAATATTGCCCACAGTACCTTAGATTCACAATATGCTGAACTCTGTAATCTGCAGAATAGCTAGGAAATGTGTATGGGTGGTTTTTGTTTTATGCATTGTCCTGAACTTTTTGGCATGCTATAAACAGGTGTTCAACCTGTGGGTTGTGACCCCAGTAGGGTCATGAAGCCTCATGGGGAGAGGTCACGGCAACCTTTCAAAGCCTGTGCCAGACAGGGCTTGGATCCATTCCAGAAATGGTATTGCCTTATGCAAACTGAGTTCTTGACATAATCCTGCACAGCCTCTTCTCTCA
Source organism: Tiliqua scincoides (assembly GCF_035046505.1). NCBI lineage: Eukaryota > Metazoa > Chordata > Lepidosauria > Squamata > Scincidae > Tiliqua > Tiliqua scincoides. The sequence continues at coordinate 33,487,147 of NC_089829.1, forward strand.
GTCTTGCCCCCACAGCTCCTAAGGCTGGCCCTGCTCAGGCTGCTACCTCACAGAGTTGTTGTGAAGACACAAGAAGTAAGGGGAAATGGGTTGGAGGGGTGAGCAGATCGGGTCCTGGGAGGGGGGAACAGTGGTGGGGCCCTAGCCTCATACTTTATATATTGGGGTTGTGGCACAAAAAGATTGAACACTGCTAAAGAATACCTATATTCTCTATTCTATATAGGTAGAATATATAGGTAGAATTATAGGTAGAAATATATAGGTATATATAGAATATAGGTAGACTTCTATGTAGGTAAAATATACCTATATTCCTATAGAATATATACCTATATTCTATATAGGTATAGGTGTATATATAGGCATTTATATAGAGTACCTTAATTTCATTCAATACCCATAATTGGTGCACCAATGTTTCCTGTAGTGTTACAAAGTGTTAATGACAGATGCACACCCTTAATTGTTGGGAATCTGGTAGCTCACGTTTTGCTGTTCATACTTTGGGGATAACTCTAGCGTGGTGTGTCCTCAGCAACCCGATGACCGCGTATGGAACTGCTTCAGTTTTCACACTAAATGGGACCAATATCTGCTTTTTTTATTTTACATGTGAAGTTATGCCCCAGCTTTATGCTTCTAAAGAAGGCCCCCCAAATGACTTATATCACTGGAAAACAAATACAATAATAAAATGCAGCAAAATATGTAAAAACAATCTCAAAATTGCCAATTAAATTACTAAAGAGCATGAGGAAGCAAATATATATATATGGTGGTGTTATTTAACTACCCACCTGCTTGAATGAGCAAGTCTTGGCTAGCAGGTGAGGAGACACTAGTGAAGAGGAGTTCCAAAGGTTGGGGATGCAATTGAAAAAAGGTTGTGTCATGTCTGTTTCCTCTCCCTTGCCTTGGCAACTTCAGAAAGTAGTTTAGGAACAGCATTAAACCCCTACTATCAGAGAGAGACTAACTGGTGATAGCAGCAGTTTACAGTGTCTAGAGTAGCAGGATATACTGCACTTGTAATGCTGGTGAAAAGAGAAGTAGCATGTTCTATGATTGCAAATAGATGTTGCCTTACAAGTTTAACTGCTTTGAAAGCACAAGGAGGGCTTTATGCAGCCCGATTGAAAGGAAGTCATGAGTAACTTTGCACAGATACTCAATTTATACCCCACTTTTCTCCTAAATGGGCACCCAAAGAGGCTTGCAAAATATAAAGATATAATAATTAAAGATAATACAATACAACAGTACGTATATAATGCAAATCCCTACATTAATGTTATGAAATGCTGGGGTTTTGCTTTTTGAACTTTTTTGTGTTGAATTGAATATTTTGATTACCCAGTCTTCTAAATAGAGCCTTGTACTACAACCTAGGATAATCCTCTAGGAGAAAATGGAATGGCCCTCCAGAGTCTTATTCCCTAAAAGAATTGTCCATTTTAGTTAGTCTTTCAGACATTACAGTAGGACTCTCTGAAATCTCATTAGAAAACTTTCTGAAAGGTTGTGTCTGATGAGGAAGTTCAGTTCTGTGATGACAACAGACACTAACTACCATTTCCGCAGGGCTCCCTTCCCCTGGTCTTTCCTGCCAGAGTCCTGTGGGTGTTGCAACTTTATGCTGGAATTCAATTTTGAGAAACGGTGTCCTTAACAGCCTAGAAGAAAAGAATGAGTAGACCTTCAGAGAAAACATTCAATCCACAAGTTAAAACTGATACAAGGTTTGCACAGCTCTACACCACAATCTTAGGCATATCTTTGCAGAAGTAAGTCCCATTATGTTCAGTGGGACTTAACTCCAGGATAAGTATGTACATATGGATCGCAACCCTACTCTTCTGTATAGTGTCTGCATTTGTAGCAGTGGCTGTGTTTCGTGACAGCATTTTGCTGCACAAACTGCCAATATTCCAGGTTTGACCTTACAATGGATTTGTACAACGGCATTACAGTATTAGCTGTCTTATTCTCAATGCCTTTCCTAATGATCCCATGCGTGGAATTAGCCCTCTTCACTGCTGCTGTACATTGGGTCAACACTTTCATTGAGCTGTCCACCAGCACCCCAAGATCTCTCCTGATCTGTCACAGACAGCTCAGAACCGATTAGTCTATATATAAAGTTGGAATCTTTGCCCCAATGTGCATGACTTTGCACCTACAGGTCCAGCCTTGCTATACGCAGATTTGACTCAACACGAATGGCCACTGCAAATGAGAAGGAATGTGCTGAACCCTGGAGAAGGGCAAAAATGCATCCCCTTTAAAATCAGTTTAAAAAACTGATCAGTCCTTTAACAATAGGTTAGTGAGAGAGAGAGGGGGGGCAGCTGGCTGATAATCCATCAATACTTCTCACTCCAGGTGACCCCTCCCTTCCCCCTGAGCTTCTGAAAGAAAGGTGATCACTGCATTGGTGAAGGGAAGGACTGAGTGAAGCGCCTCTGTAAGCACTTGGAGGACTGATTGATGGATTGTCTTCTTAATGACTCTTATCTTACATCACAAAGGTCAGCCAGGCTGTTGTTAAATTACCAGAGCAAAGAAACTTTGTTTTTTAAATTGATTTGCTATAGTGTGTTTTTTTGCCATCCACCCGAATAATGAGGCTCAACCTGTACTTAATGCATCTGCCATTTTGCTGCCCAGTCTCCCAGTTTGGAGAGATCCTGCTGGAGCTCTTCACAATCTCTTCTGGTCTTCACCACTCAGAAAAGTTTGGTGTCATCTGCAAACTTGTCTCCAGGTCATTTATGAACAGGTTGAAAAGTACAGCTCCCAGGACAGATTCTTGCAGCACGCCACTTTCCACTTCTCTCCATTGTGAAAATTACCCATTGACACCCACTCTCTGCTTCCTAGACCTCAACCAGTTCCTAATCTAGGAGAGGACCTGCCCTCTAATTCCCTGATGGTGGAGTTTTCTCAGCAGCCTTTTGTGAGGGACCTTGTCAAACTCCTTCTGAAAGTACAGATAAATAATATCCATGGGTTCTCCCATATCCACATGCCTATTGACCTTATCAAAGAATTCTAAAAGGTTCGTGAGTCAAGGCTTACCTTTACAGAAGCCATGCTGATTCTCCCTCAGCAAGGCTTGTTTGTCTATGTGTTTTAAGATTTTATCTTTGAGGCATTCCTCCATCTTACCTGGAACATACATTAGGCTGACTGGCCTATAATTACCCGGGTCCTCTCCTTCCCTTTTTAAAGATTGGTGTGACACTTGCTATCCTCCAACCTTCTGGCACCATGGCCATTTCAAGGGACAAGTTGCATATTTTAGTCAAGAGATCAGCAACTTCACTCTTCAGTTCCTTAATAACTCCTGGGTGGATGCCATCAGGACCTGGTCACTTATTGATTTTTAATTTGTCAATTAGGTCTGAAACATCTCTCTTAACCTCTGTCCAATTTAGTTCCTTGGTCAGGAGGGCCAAGTTCAGTTCTCACCACTGAAACAAGCAGGGCAAGCACTTGCTTAGTTATATAAGAACAGCCCCACTGGATCAGGCCATAGGCCCATCTAGTCCAGCTTCCTGTATTTCACAGCGGCCCACCAAATGCCCCAGGGAGCACATCAGATAACAAGAGACCTGCATCCTGGTGCCCTCCCTTGCATTGACATTCTGACATAGCCCATTTCTAAAATCAGGAGGTTGCGCATACACATCATGGCTTGTAACCCGGACTGGAGAGAAGGTCTTTTTGATGGTAGTACCTTGGCTGCGGGTTGCTTTTTCCAAGGTACAGGAAGAAGAGGGATGGAAATGTATGGCCTGCTGATAGCGGGCACCCCTGCCAATCTGCTATTAGAGGGACTTCTCAGTTGGTTTCATAGGTGGGCCATCTCTCTGCGCTAGCTTTGGCACTGCAGCTGATGTTAAAAATACCATCATCCTTCTCTGCACCCTCAGCAAAAACTTTGGTCTGTGTGTGTGGTACCACTTCTGGCTTTGACTATTGCATTCTGCCCCTCCCAGGGCTCCTCTTGTCTCACTTCTCTCCAGAACGCTGCTGCTAACGTTGACTTTTCTTGTCAGTGTTTCTCTTTGCCGCAGGGATGGCCAGCTTTGCTTTTACTGCAATCATGACAAAATTCACAGATGAGAACAACTGAGGCTTGGAGAAAGTCCTGAAACATCACCTTTCATTTCTCAAACTTGGCATTAATAAACTTCCAACTCAATTTGTCATTGCACCCTTTTGTTGCTAGGTGGCATTGTCTTTCCAAGAAAGCCATGCTGCTGCTTTGTTCTGGCACAAGGTATTTTACAGCTTGAAGGGGAATACCAATGGGCACCCTCTCCTTTTTTGCTCTGTTAAAATCACACTCCCAATTCCTTCCTTCTTTTTCAGTTCCTTTCTTTTTCTTTTGGAAAAGGGAGAAAGAATCGAAGCAATATGCTTCTTTATTACCTTTCTTCCTCTGTAGACCAGCCCAGTGTTTCTCAAACTGTGGGTTGGGACCCACTGGGTGGGTTGCAAGCCAATTTCAGGTGGGTCCCCATTCATTTCAATATTTTATTTTTAATATATTACAGCCCAATCCTATTTTCTGCAGAAGCGCGCGTGGCCTCTGGGACACCAAGTGCCTCTGGGAACTAAGTGCCAGGTAAGGCACCATGAGTTCAGCAGCAGGGAGAGGAAGCCAGGGCCCCATACACCGCCCTTCTCTTCCCTTGAGAAGAGGGCAGCAAACCAGTGTAGGGTTTTTTAAGTACCCCTAAATTAAAAAAAAAAGCTATGCAGTCAGACAGCCAGCAGCAGGGCGGGGGCTATCCAGTGTTTTGCATCGAGTGTAACATGTATGACTACATGCCTCGAGGGCATAAGTCATGGGTGTGTCCTCGGTGCAAGGAGCTCCAGGATCTCAGGGAACGCATCCGCTCCCTTGAAGCCTTGGTGGGTGACCTGGAGAAGCGCAGGCAGGCAGAGAAGAACCGTGGGGAGACTGTCTGGAACCATCTAATGCACAGCCTTTCTCCATTAGCAACTCTAAATACAGAATGTGAGTGTAAGTAAAATGACACCCTGCACTGCCTGAAGCTTAATTCAGGGAGGCAATTCCGTTATCAATCAGCTTCTCAAACCTTTCAGCTTTCTCTTTTGCCAGACACCGCCCTTCCCTTGAAGCCTTGGTGGGCGACCTGGAGAAAAAAAAATATATATATATTCCTGCTAGATGATGTCATTTCCGGTCATGACATCACTTCTGGTGGGTCCTGACAGATTCTCATTCTCAATAGTGGATCCTGGTGCTAAAAATGTGAGAACCATTGGACCAGCCTGTTGGTGGTAGGGGTTTTCTTCTGTGGGCTTCCTCTGAGAACTGACTTGCAATCTGTCTGCTTCACTCTGCATGGCAAGGCTGCCCCTGTCAACTGTTACTTGCTATTAGAGGCAGAACATATGCTCCCCCCCCCCAGCTGACTGAGCCTTATGGTTCCTTCTCTCATTCTTTTGAAAAGTCCAGCAGGAGAAGGAACCAAAGGGAAGGAAGCCATTAACACTTTGCTAATTGCTTTTCCCCTCCCCCCTTCCCACAACAACTGCTTGTATTTCAGTGGTCCAGGGCCACTTTGCTAGCCACCCAGCAGAGAGGAGGTCTGTCACGGGCTGCTGGTGAAAGCAGTCAGTCAGGGCGGTCAGAGATAGCACAGCAAGAAGAGGCTGTCAGGGAAGTTGAGCTTTTGACTGGAGTGGAGTCATCTTGACCTGGCATCGCTGAGGGCTTAGGTTTAAGATGCTTACTTGAATGACCAGAGAATGGACAGTTTATTCTATGATTTGGTTAAAAATTTGCAGGTTGCAACCTGCAGGTCCTCCAAGGTGCTCGCAGCAAAGTCCAGCAGACTGCCAGGAGATGTGCTAACGACTACTGGCTCCAGCTCTGTTCCGAGATACAGATAGCAGCTGACACGGGCAACATCAAGGGGATGTATGATGGTATCAAGCAGGCCCTAGGTCCAACACAGAAGAAAATTGCCCCTCTGAAGTCTGCCGCAGGCGAAGTCATCCAGGATCGGGCGCAGCAGATGGAACGCTGGGTGCAGCACTATTCTGAGCTATATTCCAGAGAAAATGTAGTCACTGAAGAAGCGCTGAACAACATTGAGTGCCTGCCTGTGCTGGAGGAGCTTGACAGTGAACCAACCCTAGAAGAACTTCACGTGGCCCTGGACTCCCTTGCCTTTGGCAAGGCACCTGGAAAAGACCGCATCCCTGCTGAAGTCCTAAAGTGCTGCAAAGAGATCATCATCACTGAGCTGCATGAAATCCGTTGTCTCTGCTGGAGAGAAGGTGGAGTACCTCAAGACATGAGGGATGCAAACATCATCACGCTGTACAAGAACAAAGGTGACAGGGTTGACTGCAACAACTACCGTGGCATCTCTCTCCTTAGCGTTGTAGGAAAGTTGTTTGCCCGAGTTGCACTGAAGAGGCTCCAGGTACTTGCAGAGAGCGTTTATCCAGAATCACAGTGTGGATTCCGAGCCAACAGGTCCACCACTGATATGGTATTCTCCCTTAGACAACTGCAGGAGAAATGCAGGGAACAACGACAGCCACTCTTTATAGCCTTCATAGATCTCACAAAGGCTTTCGACCTGGTCAGCAGGGATGGCCTCTTCAAGATTCTCCCCAAGATTGGATGTCCACCCAGGCTCCTCAGCAACATCAGATCCTTCCACAAGGACATGAAGGGCACTGTTGTCTTTGATGGCTCCACATCAGACCCCTTTGACATCCGAAGTGGCGTGAAGCAGGGCTGTGTTCTTGCACCAACCTTGTTTGGGATCTTCTTCGCTGTCCTGCTGAAGCAGGCCTTTGGAACTACAACAGAAGGCATCTATCTCCGGGCCAGATCAGATGGAAAGCTCTTCAACCTCTCCAGACTGAGAGCAAAGTCCAAAGTCCAGCTGAAATGTCTGCGTGACTTCCTCTTTGCCGACGATGCAGCTATCACTACCCACTCTGCCAAAGATCTCCAGCAGCTCATGGATCGTTTTAGCAAGGCCTGCCAAGATTTTGGACTGACAATCAGCCTGAAGAAAACACAGGTCATGGTTCAGGATGTGGACTCACCTCCCTGCATTACAATCTCTGCACATGAACTGGAGGTTGTCCATGACTTTGTGTACCTTGGTTCAACGATCTCCGCACTCTTTCTCTCGATACCGAGCTAAAAAAACGCATTGGTAAAGCAGCTACCACGTTTTCCAGACTCACAAAGAGAGTCTGGTCCAACAAGAAGCTGACGGAACATACCAAGATCCAGGTCTACAGAGCTTGCGTCCTGAGTTCACTTCTGTACTGCAGCGAGTCATGGACTCTTCACTCACAACAGGAGAGGAAACTGAACGCTTTCCACATGCGCTGCCTCCAACGTATTCTCGGCATCACCTGGCAGGACAAAGTTCCAAACAACACAGTCCTGGAACGTGCTGGAATCCCTAGCATGTATGCACTACTGAAGCAGAGACGCCTGCATTGGCTCGGTCATGTCGTGAGAATGGATGATGGCCGGATCCCAAAGGATCTCCTCTATGGAGAACTCGTGCAAGGAAAGCGCCCTACAGGTAGACCACAGCTGCGATACAAGGACATCTGCAAGAGGGATCTGAAGGCCTTAGGAGTGGACCTCAACAAGTGGGAAACCCTGGCCTCTGAGCGGCCCGCTTGGAGGCAGGCTGTGCAACATGGCCTTTCCCAGTTTGAAGAGACACTTGGCCAACAGTCTGAGGCTAAGAGGCAAAGAAGGAAGGCCCATAGACAGGGAGGCAGGCCAGGGACAGACTGCACTTGCTCCCGGTGTGGAAGGGATTGTCACTCCCGAATCGGCCTTTTCAGCCACACTAGACGCTGTTCCAGAACCACCTTTCAGAGCGCGATACCAGAGTCTTTCGAGACTGAAGGTTGCCAACTTGGTTAAAAATTTACCCTTTGAGTACTAAGTTCTCTCCTCAAAATCCCATACTTATTCATATTTGTGTTCATTTTTTTGATTAAATGTATGAATCTATATATCAGATGTGGCATCTATAGTTGCTTGCTGTCTTCCCGACATCCCCAAAATTAACCGTGAAGCAAGATTTTTACAACACACGTTCTGAAGGAGTGCAAGATGGCTCACTCTGCTTATATAAACTGGTGCTTCAGCGCAGTTGGGTCATTCTTTGATTTTTTTTTTCTTTTTTGCAGAAAGATACCAGAACACACAGTCCCACCAGTGTACCTGAGGTGGTGGGGGCGGGGGGGGGACAAATGCCCCAGCAGGCCATCTGGTGGTGGGCTGCCATAACCTCCCCCACCCTGCCTCCCATTTCCCCCCTTTCCCTTAAAGTCCCTTTACAGGACCTTAGAAACAGTGATGTTGCTAGGGGGTGCAAGGGGATGTGGGCCACACCAGGTGACGCGCACTGGGGGGGATGTGACACCACTACTCAGCAAAATTTTTAATATCTTGGTATTTTTGAGTAATACCATCATGGTATATATCGATCCGTAATTTCATGCAGAATACAATGAAACAAACCACATTGAAATATCTTTTTTCTATCAAAAGTGAGAGCCAAAAAAAAAGCAGGGGCAGAGCGATGGTACATCACCGTGACCACTGCTCCAGGTATTGTCCTTCCCACTGCATTTCGAGGAGGTCCATCATAGGAGTGATGTGCTGGCCTCCCGCACAGGTTGACACAAACTTCAGTGATGCCACTGCTTAGAAGGCTTACTGAGGCCTCCCAAAGGCCTAAAAAGGTCACTTCTGGTTTTCTCAGAAATCCAGAGCTGACGTTTTTTGGGCCGGGGGGGGGCACAGGGGCCAAGATCGCATTGCACAGTTCTGTTAGCAAACAACACCTCCTGCCCAGCCATAACACTTTATAATACGCTCTTCTGCCTTGCAAAGAGAAAACTGGTTTGCAAGTCTCCCTGGGCCCACAGAGCGGTGGAAATGAGCCTCTGCTTTTTGAGATGACATCTCCGCCGAAGGGAAGTGTCTTCTCCCAGGACAGCCAAGCGGGGTGGGGTGGGGGAGACTAAGTAATTGTAATTTTGTTGTTTTGCCAGAGGAGGCTGTAATGCGAGATGAACGCCAGCTGGCTTTTCCCATTTGTGTCCCTTGAACTCTTTCAAAAACCTGTTTTCTCATTACCTGGCACTTGAAAGTGCTCCTGTGTCTTTCAATCCCACTGAGCTATAACCGGAACAGTGCTGGAATATCATTACTCCCCCCCTTTTATTGACACACAAAACAATTTATGGGCCAGGAGACATACTTGCATTCTCATCAAGAAATGCAGAATGCAAACAATGCTGTAGATTTCAATAGTGCAGAGACACCCACCTCTCTAACTTCCACCAGTGCTGCTGCCAGGTAGGCTAGGAGCCCTGGGACAAAGCCTTTCACTGTGCGTTTCTATACTGCTCCCTGATGTCATATTGAGTGTTAACACTGCCAGGTGTTGTCCCAGCCAGGTCAGCTCTCTGACTGGCATATAGGCCATTGGATCTTATTCTCAGGTAAGTGGGTAGAGGTTTGCAGCCCTAGGCTTAGGACTAGGGGGAAATGCAAAATATCAGGTCTGTAAGTTAACCCAGTCCAGTCTCCAGCAGTAACTTGAAACAAAATTCTAATGCAAAATTCTAATGCAATAACCTCCTGTTATGGGCCAAATCCATTACTGGTGTAAACCCTGCTTCAGTCAATGCTATTCTGCAAGAGAGGAATCTGTCCTGATTTTTACCCCTTCTCCTTTCTTAAACCAAACCAGTCTGAAATATACCGTCCCTGCTGATGCTGTCATTGTGGGGTTTAAAAAAAAAAAAAAGTCAGGAAGTTTTAAATATGGAACCCTTTTGGCTGTGGGAGATTTCCTCTCTCTGAGTAAGAGATGCGGGAGACAAAATAAATATCAATTATGGTGGGGAGGGTGGTGGAGCCCTGACCTTTTACTCTAATCCATTTGGAGTGAACCACTGATTGAAATATCCTCGTGCCCAGACAGTGCAATCAGAGACACCCTAGTTACCGCAGGATGCAGGAGACCTTCACAGATTCCTAAGTATTTGTACTTTTGCATCTCTCTGATCAGAGAGTGTTGTAAGGGTCTTTTACTGAGGATTTCATCCACCTCGTTTTTCTTCTCCAGGCTTGCCTGTGCGGTCACATCTCTTCGTGTCTTCTGGTGCCACTCCTGGAAAGTGCTATATGCTGGTATCCAATTCTAATTTGGTGCATGGATGGAAGACGAATGAAAGGGTAGGTCGCTGCCAGTGGAATGAGTCAGTTGGATTTTCCTTGAAGCGGCAGGAGTTTCTAATGTCTCTTTCAGGGATTAAGGATATTTCGTTGCTGCCTCGGGTAACCCTAAATGGGAATCTGGTTAAGTCATTCTCAGCACAGAAGCAGATATGGGGAAGGATGAAAGAAGTCCAGAGGATCAGAGCAAGACTCCTTCTGCCAGAGAAAGGGAGCCTTTGGATCCACTCAAAAACTTGAGGGTCAGATGATCCTTCTTCAGTGTCTGAATTATTGCACTTAGGACCAAGAACAGTACAACAATTCAAAGACAATGACAGAGGATCACTACTCTGTAATCATTTGTCTCCAGGCACAAGCCATACTTTCTTATATACCTCTCTAGAGTCAGCTGAGGTCTGCTTACCTGGAAGTTGTGACATCTGACCCTGAAACTTTTGGGTGGATACCAAGTTTCCCTTTCCTCCAACTTGTGGGAAGTTGGGGATGAAATATTGTTAAATGAATCAAAATTCAGTTGATTTCACAGTTGATCTTTTAAGGCTGCAAACTGTACCTGTTTTATGCATTGCTTGTTATCTCTGGAGACGACGATGGTAACAGGTTTGTAATGTCCAGTTAAAGCCTTCCAATTCCATATGTGGTTGCTTTCTACACCCACCATCCCTGGAAAACGTCAAAAGAGAGAGATGAGTTTTGCTGGCAAAAGAGAAAGCTGAAAGGTTTGAGAAGCTGCTTGATAACGGAATTGCCTCCCTGAATTAAGCTTCAGGCAGTGCAGGGTATCATTTTACTTACACTCACATTCTGTATTTAGAGTTGCTAATGGAGAAAGGCTGTGCATTAGATTGTTCCAGACTAACTGCCAGGTTTCCTAACGGGGACCCTTGCGGTCATGCAAGCTTATCCTTTGGCATTAGCAAACTTGAGTGTGCATTTGCCCCTGTCTTAATGCCACCGCTTTTCAATGTACTGAATAACCATGCTCCTTGAAAGCAAATGATTGACTTGCTTCTAATTATCTCCATCAGAATGGGGATGTGCACTCATCAGTTTATCACTTTTGTATTTTGCCCTTCCTTAGAGGATCTTAGTCCAGATGATCTGTGTTGGTGTAACAATGACTAACAGCAGGCTCCTATGCATGTCTACTCAGAAGTAAGTCCCATTGAACCTTTCTCCCAGGAAAGTATGTATAGGATTGCAGCCTTAGGGATGGAGCTACATATCAGGAAGCTGCCAATTTGAATTGTACCTAGGATACTGCCTGTCCATTCACTCAACTCGTATTTTCTAACCTTTTGTATTTTTTGCAAGTACCACTTGCATGCCCGATCTCGTCTGATCTCGGAAGCTAAGCAGGGTCAGGCCTGGTTAGTACTTGGATGGGAGACCACCTGGGAATACTGGGTGCTGTAGGCTTATACCATAGTCTTTCGGGACTGAAGGTTGCCAACCACTTGTTCCAAATCCCACCAAAGATAGCAGCCATGCATAGGACTGGGCAGCTTTCCCCACAGTTAGAGCTTCATTCTGCAACCTCCTTCCCCAAACTGTGCCTTTTTGGACCAGGCAGCTGCGGAGCCCCCACCCAAGACATCTCCACTTCCAGCAGGGGTCACATCAGGCAGGACAGTGGAGCCAAGATCAACTAAATTAAAATGAGTAATATTGAAATTAGAATTTTCACAGAATTAAACAATAGTTGATGAATCAAATGAAACTTAAGCTGCAATCCTAGACACACATTCCTGGTAGTAAGCTCCATTAAACTCAGTGGGACTTGCTTCTGGGTGGACATAGATTGCAAAATCAGTTAACTCTGCATATGAAGAGGTATTCTCACCCAGGAGGGAATGTCTCTTCTAAGATGTCATCTGCTTTGATACATATATGCACCATCTAAAAACATGCACTATCCTTCAAAATTATTGTTTCAGCTTTCTTTTATGCCCAAAACAATTGCTGGCATCCTTCAGTCTCGGAAGACTATGGTGTCACGCTCTGAATGGTGGTTCTGTAACAGAGTGTCCTCTCCAGTGTGCGAAGCCTGGGTAAAATAGGTATGGAGGATAGGCTGTTACCCATGCAGCAAATCCCCCCTCTCCCCATCGCTGAAATGGTCCAATGGAAAGGCAGAGGCCAATACGGTTGGTTCCAGCAGCGTTGCAGGAGTTGCCAGAACGTGACTGTGTTCAGCCATGAACTGCCTCCGGGGCTCCGGATTTTGCCTCGAATTTGACTCCTGAAGCCTTTTCCATAACTGGATGTAGCCATAAGGCAGTGGAGGTTTGGGATCAGAGTTTTCCTTCTCTCAGATGAGTTGCCTTCCCAGGCTGACGAGTCCCATCTACCCGGTGGCTGTTTAGTCACCTCTTATGACAAGTACAGCCAAACTGAGGGCCTATTCTTATCCCCAGCCCCCAGGGGTTAAACCCCCAAAACAATTGTTTTGAAGAAAAAAATACTTTGTAAGCTGCAGCAGATATGGTCTTAGAAGAGGTATATATGCTTTCTGGAGTGTGAAGGAGAAACACCTCTTTGAAGATGTGTTTGCCATCTGCAGTTTCAAAATTATGTCAAAAATACTTTTGAAGAAATGTGTTTCCCAATGAAACAGGGATGCCATTTTATTAAAATACAGGTGGTCCTGATGGATAATCACATGGTTGGCAACCTTCAGTCTCGAAAGACTATGGTATAAGCCTACATATGGGTTTGAAATAAAAAGGAAGGTTCTTTCTCTCACCCCCTCACCCCTGAAGCCTTTTCCATAACTGGATGTATGGGGAAAAGATGGAAGTTACAATTAGACGAATTCACAAGACAAAATAGGGTAATACTCTTATTAAAGGAAACTAAAACAGTATTTCCAAAACTATGGATCAGGACCCACCAAATGGGTTGTGATCTGATTGTTGGTTGGGTCATGAAACTGAAACTGACAAGCTGATAGCTAACAAGGTAAATGTATTGAACCCTATGGACAACAAAACTGAGCTGGATATGCACGTTTACTCATGAGTAGGTAAATGTGTCTCAGTTCACTTTGAAGGGCAGACCAAGAGGAATGCAACACCACCAGAATGGCCCTGACCTGATTAACCAAGGCACCAGAAAGCACTCAAGAAGGATGTCCCCCCCCCCCCAAACTGACAAGGAAAAATGTATTGAGCTCTATGGAAACTGAAACTGAACTGCAAATGCAAACAAATGTGCCCAACTCTTATTGACGGCCAGGCGAAGGGGAATGCAAGCCCATCTAAATGGTCCCAATCTGATGAATGTGGATTTCAACAAATGCTCCAGAAGGCAGCCCTCCCACCATAGTAATAAGGAAAAAACAGAGACTTAATTTTGTCAAGTTAGGTGTCCTGATAGGGTGTCATTTTATAAAGTGGGTTCTAATGCCGGAATGTTTGGGAACCACTGAACTAAAACGTCACAAAACATTAAGCAAGCTAATGAGTTATCCAGAACTCTTATTTAGGCTGGATGTTAAGCAAGACAAAGGAAGAGTGATGTACCCAGAGACCCTATCTCTGGCATTTAATCCTTGTTCGCTCTGCTAAACCAGGCCAGTTCTCTTATAAGGGAAGCAATCGTCCTACTGCAACTTCTTTTGCATATCCAATAACTAAGTTATAAAGGGGAATTTACCACTGGGGGGGGGGGTCTGTCTCTGGAGCATCCTCCATTTGCAGTATAGCTGTTATCAGCAGTTGAGGAAGTGAGCTGTAGGAATAGAGATAGAAGCCGAGACTTAGAGATAGGGAAGTGACTGAAATGCCTGTTCTAGTGGCAGATAAGGTGGAATGTCTATTTTGGCAGGAGTGGAAAGGCTTTGGTTCTTAATTCAGTCAGGGACTGCTGGCTACCCTGGTGGTTTGCCCAACAAGGCCTGGGGGGGGCGGAAAATGGGAGCGCTGTATCAAAGATCTGCATTGCATAAGTCTCTTCCTTTGAGTATGGGAGGATCTTGCGTTTCCGATTACATAAAGAAGTTTGCGGTAAGTGAATAATTTGCTGAAGAGTTTTAAACCATTATTTTTGTGCTCCCTGTCATATTGTATTCTGCTTTGTCTTGAACATCAGAGAAGCAATTTGTTTTAGAAAAAATGACAAGGGATCTATGGGTAGGTGTGTCCCTATCCAAAATTTATCTCATGTTACTTATTGGGTCTTCATTTTGTTCCCACTGTCATAGAATTTTAACACACCATTTTGTTGTTTTCTCCTGGGGTTTATTGTTTTAGTTTGGAATACATCACCTTTTGTAAACGGAAAGCAAAAGGTGCTCAAGGGGTTGGAGAAACTACTCTGCATAAAGGTTTGGCTTTTTAATTCAGCAAAAAGTCAGCTAAGGGGGAACTGGACAGAGGTTCATGCTATCATACCCAGAGTGGAGAAAGTGGACAGAGAAAAGTTGTCCTCTCTCTTTCAGAATCTTAGAATCCTGGAACATCTATTGAAATTGACCCCAGTTGATTTTACTGACTGCCACTTGACCAACAGTGAAGCTCTTCACACAGTTTGTGACTAATCCACAGAATTTGCTGCCACAAGTTGTGGTGCTCACCACTAGCATAAATGGTTTTAGGAGGGGATTAGACAAATCCACAAAGGATGGGTCTAGCAGTGGCTATTAACCATGATGGCTAAGTGAGACTGTAAATTGAATTGGCTGTATTCTAGTATTTATTATTAGCTGGTATAAGAATATACCATTACATTAGCATCTTTGCATCTCTGGTCAGGACATAAGAGAAATCCTATTCAATTTTATATTGAATATTCAGATTCCCAAATAGATATTCTGATTATTAGCTATGCTTGGCTGTCTGACCTCAAATTCTGCTTTTCTATTGGCTGACTTTCTGTTGCCTTATTATATTGGGCTGATCAGACTATGTAAGTATAGGCTTGAGGTTGGCCCAAAATGAGCCTGTTTCTCCAGTATTTTGTTTTTCCCCAAGGTGGATGACAGCAAAGATTAATCACAGACCTTTCTTTGCTACTGATAGGCCTCCATGTTGGTCCTTGATTTCTCTTCCATTTTGCAAGTTGGCAGCCATTACATCAGCAGGCTCTGCTTTGTATCTAACCTGATAAAGTAACTGTATATAAGTGCATTGTTGTGTGTTCTGTGCTTTCCAATAACAGCAGTAAGTTCCAGGCATCTTCAACTGGTGGCTCAAAACCCAGAAGTGAAAGACTTAGGGTGGACAAAAGGAGGTGGTACTTCACACAGTGCATAATTAGTCTGTGGAATTCATTGCCACATGGTGTGGTGATTGCCACTCACTTGAGTGGCTTTCAAGGGGAATTGGACAAAGTTATGGAGGCCAGGACTATCACTGACTACTAGTTATTGTGGCTATGAGCTAGGTCTAGGTTCTGCCTCTGAATACCAGTTGAAGGGGAGCAATGGTGGGACAGAAAACTGCCATTTTCTCTCACTTGGGATGCCCTAGAGGCAGCAGGTGAGCAAGTGCAGGTAAAGGATGGTACACTAGATGGGCATGCTTTGGCCCAGTGGTGTCACTAAAGGGATGCAGGGAATGTAGGCTGTAACAGGTGACACATACAAGGTTGTGTGTGACAACACTACTAGCCAACATGTTTAAATCTTGGTATTTTTGAATAATACCATCAAGTTACATATCATTCTGTGTGTAATTTCATGTGGAATGCAATGAAACAGACAGCGTCGAAATATCTCTATTCTATCAAATGTTATAGTCAAAAAGCAAGTGGGGCGGGGCAATGGTGCATTACTATGTCCACCACCTGAAGTGTTGCCCCACCCATTGCATAGGAAGAGGTTCATCATGGGGGGTGATATGCTAGCTTTGAAAAGTTGTGGCAACCTTTCGAAGCCTGTTTCTTACAGAAAAAAAATGGCTCAAGCTTCACTCTCATTTATTTTACATAATTATCCATGTCCAGGGCCAGCGGGGTTGGGGGAATTGGGTCGGGGGGGGGGAGCAGCCATGGTTCCCCAGCCTCATCTATCTATCTATCTATCGGGGTTGTGACACAAAAAAGGTTGAAGACCACTGCTTTAGGGCTTAGCAGGTGATGAGCAAGGACCTTGTAATTTGCTCTCCAAAAGATGTTCAGAGTGACTTATTTTGAAAGTAAATAGTTTGTGTGTTGCTTCAAGAGCAGGGAGATGTGGGTTTGTCATAATGTTCCCTGAATGACTTTGGGTCACCCAGTCTCTCTCTCTTGTCCAATCCTACCTTACAGGGTGGTAGGGAGGCGGAGCCATGTATATTGACCTGAGATCCCTGAAGGAAAGAAAGATGGGATAAAACATGATATAAACAATAATGATGGATGTTTTTCTGGCTTGAGTACTGAACTAAGACTGGAGAAGCTTTGGGTACAAATCCTTGCAGTGGTGACCATGCAGCAGGAGGAGGATAAAATGGGGGAGGAACCATGCTTGTTGCCCAGAGCAACTCAAGAGGATTCATTAAAACAACAAGAAACAGTACTCAATGCAAGTCAAATCTGAAAAAGCCTGCTACAGATAAGCCTCCCTAGGTCGGAGTATTGCAAAGTATCACCCCTGAAAATGGTTTGCAAGCTGCTTTTGGCCTCTCTCTCCCCACCCCACTTCTTATCTGCAAGGCAGGGATAATAATATTCACCTGCCTTGCATCATGGGATATAAAGGCTGGGAAGTTCTTGAAACATTTTGATGTGATGTATGCTAATTTCAGTGCAAGCCTCCTGCCTCTCCAACCCTTACTGCTGCCTTGCTTCCTCTGACTGAAGGATGACTTTTTCTTCAGTCGATGAATTATTCTTGTATGTGCGAATGACGTTCAAAGGAAATGTCACAAAGACCAAAGTTGGCCAATGAGCAAGCCAGACAGCACAGAAATGATTGTGGGAGATCTGAAGGTGTCAAAAGGGATACTGGTTCTGAGAATGTGGTTGCTTACTAAAGCCAGTGTGAGCAAAAAGGCTTGGAAACTGGACACTGGCTCTGTAGAAAATGCTCCCCGCTGGGGTAATTTGCAGAGCACGATGCTGTTGGAGGCAGAGAAACAGATGGAATGCCCAACCCTTTGTAACCACATGGTGCACAAAGGCACCAGGTCTGGCCCAAGGCCTTCCAGCACCGGAGGCGGCAAGTCAAATGCTGCCACCCCACCTGGTTATGCTCTCCCTCTGCTCCTCTCTCACTTCCTGGAGAGGAAGAGAAAGGACATGAGAGTGGTAGTGTGTAAAGCATCACACTTTCTCTTTTGCTCTGTTTTCCTCTTCCAGTCTAGGGAATGAGGGGGGGAGCAGCAACAGTGATAAGTGGGTGGATGGAGGTGGGTCCCCCTGCCAGTCGTCTGCCTGAAGCAACCATTTCAGTTAGCCTCACAAATGGGCCGGGTTGTAGATAGACTGTTGAACTGGACCAGCATGCCCAACTCTAATGTCCCTAGTTCTGGTTTCTGCAGTGCTACTCTGGATCAACAATGCATTTTTCAAGTATTAATGTGTGATTTTAAAAAAAAGTTATTTCCAAGCAATTCCCCTCTCTGGTGTTGTCCTTCAGCCTTCTGAAAGACCAAAGAGACTTTCTTTTATCACAAATGGCTGCTTCCCGTTTGTCACTTTGCCATTTGAAGACAGCTAATTCAGGGCTTGTGTGAGGTTTTATTAGAAAGAAGAAGTGTGCTGAAATGTTTCTGAATATGAATGAAATGCATCTGTCTCCCTTGTTGAGATCAGCATGCAAAATAAAAAGCTCAGCACTGATGCAATGTCCTGAATTAGAATGATCTACTTCACAGCCATTGTTCAGATAACTGTAAAACGAACAGTGCAAATCTATGCACTACTCAGAAGCAATCTCTATTGAATTGAGCAGGGCTTACTCCTAGGTAAGTGTGTTTAGGATTGCAGCCATATAGTGTATGTTAACTAAACATGTTTACTCAGAAGTAAGTTCCACTGTATTCAGTGGGGCTTACTTCTAGGAAAGTGTCTTTAGCCTTGTGCTTCAGTTCTAAACACTCTTGCATGGGAGTAAGTCTCGTTCACTTCAATGGGTTTACTTCTGAGTAGTAATGCATAGGCTTTTGCTGCCAGTCAGTCATACTGTTGGCCACTTGTCATAGATATCGCTAGAAGAATGAACAAGGGATGTGCACTAATAGTGCCTAACAGTTTTTACCTCTGTTTTTTTATTATTGTCAATAAGAATAATCATATATAGGTTCAACGTTGTTATACACAGATTTGACTTGGCATGAATGGCCACTGCAAATGAGAAGGAATGTGCTGATCCCTGGAAAAGGGGAAAAATGCATCTCTTTAAAATCAAAGATAGTCATGCAATTGATCATTCCATTCTTCAGCAGATCCATTCAAAGGCAGGGGGCTCTTTGCATTTCTGATTGCTGTCTGCCTCTCTACAACAGTAAGAAAAGCTGTTTTTAAACCACAAGTGTAAAGGGATGCACTTTTTAATTTTTAAAAACTGCTTTTATTTAACACATTTTATGGTATCAGTAGGGAGTCCCAGAATCAAACCCCTGCAGATGTTGCTGCAAGACCTTATTCCATTAGGAGCAATGGAGGGGCAAGAAACCTGAAGTGGGTCTTTAAATCTATTTTTCCACTGTTCTTTTATTCATGGATTTTTTTTATCCATGAGGGGGGTTCCAGAACAGAACCCCAGTGGATAACGAGGGATGACCTGAACTGCTTTTCAACAAAAAGTTCACACAGTGGTTTACACCATGCAAAGCAGGCAAAATGGATGTTTTGGGCACTGTGGTAGATATTGTTAGTGCTAGTTGTTGTGGTTGTCATCATCATCAGTATTCATATACTGCTTTTCAACGAAAGTTAACAAGGTGGTTTACAGAGAAAATCAAATAATTAATGGTTCCCTGTCCCAAAAGGGCTCCCAATCTAAAAAGATGCAGAAGAACACCAGCAGACAGCCACTAGAAAAGACACTGCTGGGATGAGGAGGGCCAGTTACTCTCCCCCTGCTAAATAAAAGAGGAGCACCCACTTGAAAAAGTGCTTCTTATTCAGCTAACAGGGTCAGTTGCATTTAAAAAATAATCAGTAGGAAAATAAAGTGCAAATCCTTTTCTTGAGGTCTATTGGATTAATAATTTTGCTGTTAATTGTGGAAAGAATTTTGACTTGCTATGCTGGGTGTTCTTTGCATTGTGTGTGTTTGTGTGTGTTTTTACACTGGGGACTCTCTTGGCACCAAGGAAAGAATTCAGTTTGCGTTGTTTCAGTTGTCAGAGGCATGCTGGCACTAGATATGCGCTTCATATCATTGTCATTACGTTCTATTTTTAAATCCCAATTGCCAGCCAGCCTCAAGCATGGCAGGGCTGTGTGTCAGCCATTGTGAATGTGTTCATGTTTGACAACACTGGTTTTTGTCAAGGCTCACTGTGATAGACACAAGTCAATTTCTTTTGACTTGTGAGATGAAAGCATTTTTGGGTGGATTGGTTTGTTCCCTCAGTTTTCCCTGCTGAGTAGAATAGCTGACACAAAATTCAAACTCTCTTATTCTCTGCGTGAAGACCTATCATGCAGCCATTGCCAATTCTTGACATGCTTGGTTATCAACAGCCTCTCAAGGAAGGAATTTTAACATGACGTCAAGGAGGCCCATGGGGAAAGGGGGACAAGAAACACTCCCTCAAGTCCACTGGCAATTTGCCATAGTTATAAGCACACAGTACAAAAACAGATAATGGACACTGGAAATAAAAGTTTCACATAGCAGCTAATCAAAGACGTGTGCCCAGAAGGTTCTAGAATGTTTCCTTCGGTGCAAAGTGGCTAAAGGTTATGGATATTCAGACAGCTGTCTTCTAACTTAAACTTGTAACTAGGGATCCAACGTCATCTTCTCCGCTTGAAATGTCTGGAAGTAATCTGGAATCTGAAGATGGGTTTGCAAAGAGGCCACGGGTTACAAAAGGAAACAGTTTAAGCACCATGGACAAAAAGCTGAACCTTCTCAATGAAAAAGTTGACAAACTGTTAGACTTCCAAGAAGACTTGACAGGAAAACTGCAGAGGTTTAACCAAGAGATTGATGACTTAGGAAAAGGCCTCCATGGGCTAAGCATATCACAAACAACTACCGAACAAAGAGAGGGGGTCAAGAAAGTTCTAAAGTCAGAGGATGGCATTCATCAAATGGATATCCAAAGCATGTGCACTGAGATTTTAAAGCTTATGAGAGTGACATATCAAGATGCTTCAAATTACAGGGAGAAGCTGGAGAAGATAGAGAAAAAGGTAGACTCAGTGGACAAGGTTGTGAAATGTTTGGGAGAAACCTGCAAGAACTCCAAGGGGGTGGACTTCATTCTGGAAGGGGGTGTCCCTTGGAGGAAAGGGAATCTGGTTGAGATCTTAGAAAAGGTTGGTTGTATCGTTGCTCAGTATTTTTTCATTCTACCATACTGATAACTTCTTTTTTTGCAATTTATCCTCTACTTGCAGGGGTCATCTAGATTGTTGGGCTTCAGCTTCAATTAGTGCAATGGTTCTTAAACGTTTTGGTCTCTGGAGCCCTTTACGCTCCTAAACAGAGACTTGGGGAGCCCCAGAGCACCGGTGCACGTACAGAGTGGGCAGTGCTGAGCAGATGGTGGCCACTTATGGTGTGCTCATGGATCCTGGATGGGCCTTAAGGAGTCCCAGGACTCCTAAGAGCACACTTTGAGAAATACTGCACTCTGATCAATCACCACTGTCCCCCCCACCCTATTTGGGTTTCTTTAAATGAGAAGAAGAAAGCCAGAAAAAGTAAAATATGAATAAGTGTGAGAGTAACTTTTCCTATTCGTCCCAGCACAGTGTCTCTCTCAGTGGCTATTCTTGTTATCCCCTTTCTGTCTTTTTAGACTGTGAGCCCTTTTTGGCTAGGGAACCATTTACAAATATCTTTTTTTGCTATTGTTGTTGAAAAGCAGTACATTAATAATAACAGAGAAAGGAGAGCAGGATGACCAGATACAAAAGAGAAGGTGGTTCCTATATATTTAGTAGGTGTTTAGGAGAAGATATTTTGGTAGTGATGTTTTTTTTCATAGTCTGTACAATAATATAACATAGTCTGTAAATATGTCATAATGCATATAGTCTGTACAATATAAGACTTCCAAAAATTCCCCTTGCTGTGCAACTACAACATGCCACCACTGTAACTTCTTCATTTTGCCTGGACAAGCTAAAGCGAAATTGACATAATTTGGTGCATATGATACAAAAAATTGATCATGAGTTCCATGTCACTTTGGGGATTTAAGAGAAGGTCCTTTATTTCAAAAAGGCTGAAGACTATTTTGGACTCTGTCACATCCTTGTGTCTCTCCTCTGAATCCTTACCAATTTGTCAACATTTTTTGTTTTATATACATGGTGGTACCCAGAACAAAATCATTTTTTTATATCCTATTTCTCGTTTCCAAAAACGAGTCCTTTCAGCCGGCTTACTGTACTACTCTGAACTGATCTGATCTGTTAGTGCCGGTAATACCAGTAATTCTCATATCTTATTCATCAAATTAATTTTTCAACATGCTTCAGATTGTCTGATCAGATAGAGAGCAAGTTGAATTCCTAAGTGAGGGTATGGGAATAAAAATATTGCTGTTCCATGGAGTACAGGCTAGATCAGGGGTGTCCAAACATTTTGGCAGGAGGGCCACATCATCTCTCTGACACTGTGTTGGGGGCCAGGAAAGAAAGAATTAATTTACAATTTAAAATTTGAATAAATTTACATAAATGAATATATTAGAGATGGAACTTATATGAATGAATGAAGGTCTTGGAATAGCTCAAGGCCTACAAAAGACCTTACACAAAGCAAGGCCAGCCTTTCCTTCGCTACCACTGCTGCATCACAAACATGAAACAGCAGAGGGAGCCCTCGTCACACAGCTCAGATTAGGTCAGGGGTGTCCAAAGTTTTTGGCAGGAGGGCCACATCATCTCTCTGACATTGTGTTGGGGGGCCGGGGGGGGGAATTAATTTGCATTTCAAATTTGAATAAATTTACATAAATGAATGTATTTGAAATGAAACTTATATGAATGAATGAAGGTCTTGCAATAGCTCAAGGCCTATAAAAGGCCTTCCACAAAGCAAGGCTGGCCTTTCGTTCGCTGCCACTGCTGCATCACAGATGTGAAACAGCAAGCAGTGGAGGGAGCCCATGTCCCATAGCTCACACGAGAGGTCGAACATTGTGTTGGGCCAGCGCAGGCTTCAGCAAGTCTCCAGAGAGCCAGAGGCTCATTGGAGACTGGGGGCTCCCTGAGGGCTGGATTGGGAGTCCCTGAGGGCCGCAAGTGGCCCCCGGGCCAGGGTTTGGACACCCCTGGATTAGGTGGAACAGTTGTCCTCATGCTGAGAGCAGTTGTGTCAGGCCAGCACAGGCTCCAGCAAGTCTCCAGAAGGCCAGAGGCTCATTGGAGACCGGGGGCTCCCCGAGGGCTTGATTGGGAGCCTCTGAGGGCCACAAATGGCCCCAGGGCCAAGGTTTGGGCACCCCTGGGCTAGATCAAGTACTGATTAAAGTTGCACTCCTATACACACACCTCTGTGAACTAAATGAGCCTTACTTCTGAGTAGACATGTCTAGGATTGCACTCTGAGTTTTGAGGGCCTATTCAAACAAAAAGATTAACGTCCATAAATGGGTGCAAAATGTTTAAGGCTGATTACATATATAAGAGACCTTCTCTTCTAGCTGGTATTGTGTCAAAGGTTCATTTGTGCAAACTTCCTGAGACCTTGTCCCCATTTTGAGCTGGCTGGAGGACCTGGGGCAAAGCCCCCAAGCTTGTGGATGATGGTAGGAGATGGTGCCTTCTTCCACCTTTCCCATTTACAAATGGGAAGGAGGGGGAAATCTACAGTGACTGGGTGATAGCAAGAGATTCAGGGGCTGAGCTTGTGTGGTTGGGTCTTCTGAGAGTTCAATGAGACCTGCTCCTGTGAAATCATGCTTGGGATTTCCTTGTATGCATCAAATTGCATTACATTCTTCAGACATGATCATTGTTCATCCAGGGAATGTATCTTTGTGCAATGCTAGCTCTTTGATTATATTTTGTAACAACTTGGAACCTATAAAGGAAAATGCAAATAGGAAGAGTCAGGTAGTTTTAGAATTCACTGAGTTGATCTTCTGTGCCTGTCCTAACGGTGTCTCTATCCTCTAATTGCTTAGTTATAATCTCCTCATTCGTTCACTTATTTCTTTCTTTATGAGACTTCTGTCTTTTCACACAAGGGTCCATGGTCAGTTTTTAAATCTAAGATGGAAACTCTTCCCCTCCCAGAAATGTTGGTCTGCAACGCCCTAGAAACAGCTTGTGCTGTGTTTCTTATTTTGTTGGACCAATGCACTTACCGAACATGTGACTTTGAATGAGTGGCTAAATAGTGGGGTGAACAAGGTCCATTTGCATTTTATTTATGTGCTTTATTGGCTAGTGGAAAAAGGGTTGAGAAATGGACACTTGAACAGGCCTCTTCAGCCACATGCCTTGATGGAGTTCACATCACTCAGAAAAGCAGATAAGCCCAAGCCAAATAAGTGAAAAGGCAATGTTGGATGCACAAACAAGTGGATTCCTGGGAAGACTCACATTGGTCAAGAGAGCCTAACAGGTTAGACCCCCAGTTCCAAGATGCCTGCATCTTTGATAAGGATCTACTTGCATGATGTTGTAAGAGGAAAGATTGTACCTGAATGGAGGGGAATGGAGGATCTGGCTCAGTGATCGAGTATGTGGTTTGCAAGTATGGGATTCTAGGTTTAATCCCCAGAAGATCCAGGTAAAGGATCCCAGGCGAAAGGGCCAGGAAAGATCCCCTGCAACAAGGGGAACTATTTATTCATATGAGTCTGTGCAATGGTGACTTCAGTTGGCCATATCAGGCAGTAGCACAGGGCCCTCCTGGCTAGTCTAGTCACTGAGAGTACCAGCAGCAGTGTTAGAGCCAGTGTATCAGGACTGTAGGGAAACCCGTGCAGGACATGTACAACGCCCTCTACTATAAGTATACAGGCTCTAAAAAACCAGATGTATTGACAACAGTTTTGCAGAACCCATCTTGGCTTGTTTAATGAAAATAAATTGGAAAAGGGAATCTTTTTAACTTAATAATATTGGACTTTTCTTGTTTTTTAGCCTAAAGATAAACCAGATGAGAAAGGTGCAAAAGGAAAGCATGCACCTGCCTCTAAAGGAATCCAGGCAGAAGGCAAGAGTTCCTTGGAAGGTATTAATAGATGCATCCCATTGAACAAATCCCATGCCAAGCCATGGTTTACACCAACCATAGTTAATACTTCAAACCATTATTTGTGTTCTAGATGGTCAGGGAAACCAAGGTTGATATGATTTTCCTCTCCTCCCTGCCTTTCCTGAGAATCCATGAATGCTTTGCCAAACTGTAGCATAGTTTGTCAATTCAGTGGTGGACCTCGCCAGCCCTGTGCCCTGGGACAGGATGTTGCTGCCCCCCCCAAGTACAAATCTGCCCCTTGCACTTACCTGGAGCTTACAGAGCCTCATGCCACTCCAGGATGCTTTGGGGAAGCCTCTCTGAAGTTCCTCAATACTTTAAACTGTGCTTCCGTAAAACCAGAAGCACAGATTCTAATCCTGTCGGGAGCCTCAGAGAAGCTCCCGCGGGTCGCACCCAGGGCATTTGCCCCATCGACTAAGTGGGAGGTCTGCCACTGTGTCAATTGAGATGGAATGTCCATTTTTTTCCAAACTGTGATTAACAAACCAGCTTCAAACCATAGTTTTAGATTGTGGTTTGACAGGCACTCATAGACCATGGTCTGAACCTTGGTTGGTTCAGACATCTTGACAAACCATGGTTTGTCTTTGCAAACCATGGTTTGGCATATGTCAATCATTTCTATTTTTAAACTATTAGGAGTCAGAAGCCCTTGCTGATCTACTGCAGATTAGATCCAAATCTTCCTTTAGTCCACTGCTGTCTTAGTATGGCAGCATTTTTGCCACTTACTTTAAAATGTATTCAAGAGCAGGCAGCTGAACTTTGCTATGAATCTTGTCCTCATGTTTTCCGAAATGGCATCCCTGGCACCAGAAAATGTGAGGGTATCATATAGGGGAGGGAGGTTTGCAATCCCAACATTTTTCAGACTTTTGATTTTGCAAATCCCACCCATCACCTATTGGTTCATGCTAATATTTTCCCTATTAACATAATTTCTGCTTCAGCAACCAAAAGGGAGAAAAAGTTGGATGAACGCGATGGAGCATGTGAAAAGGTGAACTTCGCTCATATGGTCCTTTCCAAAACTGATTCTAATCCACCCGTGAAAGAGAAGATGGCACAGCTGGAGATCACAGAAGTGTCTGGACAGGCAGATAGCTCCAAAGGGTGCCAACAGGATCTCAGCGCTGTGGTCCAGAAGGACAGTGATCTTCCCTGCATAAGTAGCGGCAATCCAGCTGGAAGCCAAAATATGGACAAAACCCTAGGCCTGGAAGAACATCCTCAAAAGCTCGTCAGTCAAAAATCAAAGGGCTGTGAAAATAAGGTTTCTCAGCTTGGTGCACCTTCCAGAGAAGTGGTGCCATCCAAGTCTGGTGGTGAAGTTATACGGACAAGGTAATGGCTTAACTTCTTTATTTTCTAAGCTTACATACTGACAATATAAGAAGGGTCTGTGCTGGATCCTTCCAAAGTCCACTTAGTCCAAATTACACTCTCTTCTAGTTGCTCCCTAGTAACTGGTATTCAGCTGCTTATTTCCTCTGATCCTGGAGATGCTATTTTGCTGTCCTGGCTAACAGCAAATGATAGACTTACAGCACAACCCCATGCATGTCTATTCAGATATACTGAATTCAGTGGGACTTACTCTTAGGTAAGTGTGTATAGGAGGATTACAGCCTTTGGCATCCTCCATGAATGTATCTATTTGAATTTGACCCATTCAATAGGGATGGGCTCCTGAGGCTGGATAATTCTTACTTTTACATAATAACAATAAATTAATTAGCAATTATACAGCCCTTTCAAGTGTTTGAAGTACTTCACATGCACTGTGAGGTTATATTCCTTACCACAGCCTTGTAAGGCCAGTATTTTTATCTCCAGATGCAAGGGAGGGCACCAGGATGAGGTCTCTTGTTATCTGGTGTGCTCCCTGGGGCATTTGGTGGGCCGCTGTGAGATACAGGAAGCTGGACTAGATGGGCCTATGGCCTGATCCAGTGGGGCTGTTCTTATGTTCTTATGTTCTTATATGCAAATAGGAAAGACTAAAGCCAAGAGGGAGTAGCTTGCCTAAGGCCACTTAGTCAATTGAAGGCAGAGGTGAAATCCAAACCAGAGATTTCCTGATCTGTAGCTCACAGCCCAATCCTAATTCTAGTCCTGCACTGAGATTCAATGGGGCCAGTGCAGCCTCTGCTGCATCCAGTGTGGGAACAGAGGCAGCTGGAGGCCTCCTCGGGGAAAGGGACATTCATCCCCTTACCCCAGTAAAGCCCCTGCAGCCTCTGTGGGGCTACTCAGATCTGCACCAGAAATATCACTGGTGCAAATCTGGACTGCCCTATGTCAGGCTTTCAGGCCCAGGAGAAGGGAAAGGATGTGGTGGTAACTGTGGCCACTGTCTCTGCCCCCCAGGCCTGAACTGCCCCCTCCCCATCCTCCCTGCCATGTAACACCTCTCCTTGTACAACCCTCCCTTACACTCTGCTGCTGAACAGAGAGCCTACCTGCTCCAGTGGGCACAGGCCTCCAAGTGTCATCGGCAGGCTGGTGGGCCTCCATATTGCTGCAAATGTGCCTTAAGTCACAATTGTAGCAGTACACATGCCTGTTCCACTGATGCTAGTTGGCATAGGATTGGGCTATAATAATAATAATAATAAAACAACTTTATTTGTATCCCACCCTTCTCCCTGAAAGGGACCCAGGGTGGCTTACAACATGTTAAAACAATTTTAAAAAGCATAATTTAACACAGATAAAAAATATTAAAAAACACATTAACAAAGGTCATAAAAACAGTAGTCAGAATAAAGTCAGAATAAAAAGAGCATAAAACAGCAAATCATAGAGGAATCCAGCCTGTCAAAAAGAAACTAAAAGATGTATAAAAGTGTTAAAAAGGCCATGGAATCAGAAGGCTTGTTTAAAGAGCAGGGTCTTCAGGCTTCGCCGAAAAAACTCAAGAGAGTGAACCATTCTCAAGTCAAGGGGAAGGGAGTTCCACAACGTTGGTGCCACTACTGAGAAGGCCCTATTTCTTGCCACTGCCCCACGAACCTCCTTGGGCAGTGGCACTTGTAAAAAGGCCTTCTCTGATGACCTGAGAGGACGAGCCGGATTGTACGGGAGTAGGCGATCTCTAAGATAGCCTGGCCCAGAGCAGTATATGGCTTTAAAGGTCAAAACCAGCACCTTACCCACTGCACTAGTTGATTAATTCTACAATTAAAAGCTGAGTTCCTGATGATTTTTCAACTGGTTCCTCTTTTGTATTTATGGCTTTGGTTCTGGCTTAAGGCAAACAAGAGATTTCAGATTTGGGTTTAGTTCTCCTTTACTGGACAAACCTCTCTGAACTCATTTTTGGCCTGCTTTCCTGGACATATTGTTCAAAGCAGAGAAAGAATTGTAGATAGCCATGTTGGTCCATCAGGACAAAAAACAGAAGAGTTTTGATTAGGCAGTTTCTTGATTGGGGCGAACTCAAAGATCACAGAGAAGGGTCTAAGCTAAAATATGTTTGCTTTGTAGGATTTCAATCAACGTGCAAATGAGCGGTGCTCAGGACAAGATGCTGAAGAGTAAAGAAGGAAGTTTTGGAAGCAAGAGCCCTGAAGTATCAGCCCCTGTCTCTCCTTCCTTGGGAGGTGAAGGAGCAAAACATCGGCCAAACTTTAATACAACAAAGCAACCCTTTAAGAGTAGCTGGACTGACCCCGCGCAAGAAATAAAAGGACCGAAGGCTTCTAAAAAGCAAGGTCAGCAGATATTTAAGCCTATAGATCAACTGCTGCCTGTCAGGACAGAAGAAAAAGTAGAGATGGAATGCAAGACGTTGTATCCGGGGTCAGTTACAAAGGACTCTGGGAAAGATCTGGGAGGCATAGAGAAAAGCCTGAAGGAAACAGCAAAGATGACAAAAGACTCTATGAAGGATGGCAAAGCAGAGCTTGTGGAATTGGACAGCACAACCACAGGGAGGCAGGAAAGGAGATCCAGTCAGTGCACAGGGAAGCCGTCAGACAATGCCCCATCAATAGGGGCCAGCAAAGTGGAAGAAGTGGTAATTGGTGAGTGTCTGTCTGGTCCATCTCCCCCCCCCCCTTGAAAATAATACCTGATGCCCTAGTTTCATCAGGTTTTAGAGATACTCCTAGTTTCTAAACGTCTCATTTTGGAGATACAGCACAGTGTCATTAGTGAATGGTTCAAGCGGCTTCCTTCTGAGGAAGGCTACACCATGGTTTCCTCACAAGGAAACCTGCTTCAACCTTTCTCTAACAAGACTAAACCACATCTCCTAAACTAGATGCGATAGGGCAAAACTGGTGCCATTTTTGGAATCAGCATCCCAAATTCATATAAAACCACCAGAAATTTTTGAGGAAAAAACAGTTTGTCTGACCTCAATTTCGCAGGCCAGTTAATTAATTAATGTTTCTGTATTGTGTTTGTGGCCTAAATATACAGAGGCTTCTCCCTTGAATGTGGTTTATTGTCTTCTGCTGAGTGGTAATAGCTTTCCAGTATTTTTGGCAGGGTTTTTTCCAGCCTACCTGAAGATACTAGGGATTGAACTTGAGTCCTTTGGCTTGCAAAACAGATTATTTAGCACTGAGCTACAGCCTCACACACCCCCATATTTATTTTTCACACTTTTATATCATCCTTCCCCCAGGGTGGTGGTGTGCATGGTGCCTTCCCTCCTTTTATCCTCGCCCCAACCCTGTGAGGTAGGTGAGGCTGGGGTGAGTGTTTCTGGAGTTGGACTTAGGCCGGAAAGATCCAGGTTAAGAACGTAAGAACAGCCCCACTGAATCAGGCCATAGGCCCATCTAGTCCAGCTTCCTGTATCTCACAGCAGCAAACCAAATGCCCCAGGGAGCACACCAGATAACAAGAGACCTCATCCTGGTGCCCTCCCTTGCATCTGGCATTCTGACATAGCCCATTTCTAAAATCAGGAAAATCAATTCTAAAATTTAGAAATTTATTTCTAAAATAAAATCATGTATTTCTAAAACACATACACATCATGGCTTGTAACCCGTAATGGATTTTTCCTCCAGAAACATGTCCAATCCCCTTTTAAAGGTGTCCAGGCCAGACGCCATCACCACATCCTGTGGCAAGGAGTTCCACAGACCAACCACACGCTGAGTAAAGAAATATTTTCTTTTGTCTGTTCTAACTCTCCCAACACTCAATTTTAGTGGATGTCCCCTGGTTCTGGTGTTATGTGAGAGTGTAAAGAGCATCTCTCTATCCACTCTGTCCATCCCCTGCATAATTTTGTATGTCTCAATCATGTCCCCCCTCAGGTGTCTCTTTTCTAGGCTGAAGAGGCCCAAACGCCGTAGCCTTTCCTCATAAGGAAGGTTCAAATCCTGGCTCAGCCATGAAGCTTCCAGGGTGACTTTGGGTCAATCCCTAAGGTCATCTCAGATGTTTCATGGCTGAGCAGGGATCTGAACCTAGATCTTCCAAGTCTAACTCCAGAAGCACTACACCATCCTGCCTCTCCGCTATTGGTGTAGTACCTACACCATGCTTATGTTAAGAGTAATTGGAGATGCCTGTAATCTTGGGGAAGCACTTGGGGAAGCGACTGTATGGGAGGAAGGAAATCAAATGATGTTCAACTGTTTGTCACAGCAGATAATCCTTACAATTGTTGTTTCTTTCTCAGATGACAGTCCCTCACCTCCTGCTCCTTTTGAACATCGAATTGTGAGCATCAAGCAAACAGAGTTGACTGCATGTTACTCAGTGTGTCATCACGAGGTCTTGGGAGGGTGAGTCTAACTATAATGGGCTTTGATGAGCTAACCATTCAAAGTCTCCTGGATCCATTAAAAAGGGGGGGGGGAAGAGTTCTGCTTGTTTTAGAGTCTGTCCATGGACTATAAATATCAAGAAATCAAAAGTGACTGTGCTGGTAGAAAAGTCCACTGACCAAAGTGGGATCACTCTTGTCTCTGAATCAGCCATTTGGTCAGCCCTCCTAAAAGCATCATCCTAATTGGGGTAGGAATATCAGAAAAGTTTTGTTTTTAACATGCTGATTCTCAGACTCCTTGCAGGGTGCAGAGCACCTGAACAGAGGGTGAGAAGTTGTAAAGGTAGTGGGTAGGATCCTGAAACAAGTGGAGTCTTCCTCTCCATACCCCACAAGGACTGGATTGCCCCTAGAAGAAGATCCTCACTGGTCCTCACTAGGTTTGTGGGAGCAATTGCATGTCAAGTTTAGAAGAGTACTTAGGAAGACCTGTATGGCTTAAGGGAGGGATGTGGTCTGTGAGGTGGTCCTCTTCTATTTCACTGCTAATGTTCCTATATAACAGCTATTATGAGCCACAGATCCTTGGATGTGGCAGCAGAATGCATGTAACTGAGCTTGATAGTGTCTCTCCCAGCACTCTCAAGGCCAAACTAGTTGTGACAAAGAGATTCTGTGATTGGAATCCCTAATATATTTTTTTCAGGGCCGGCCCATCCATAAGGCTGACTGGGACAGTGTCTCAAGTGTCAGATTTTCAAGAGGCACACACCTCCACTAGTCTTCCTCCTCCCGCTCAATGGATTGCAAAAGGAAGAGAGGAATAGTGAGGAAGAGGGGTTATGGAGGAGAGGAGTGTGGTGCTCTGAAGCATCAGAAATACATTGAACACAGTGGGATTTACTTATCTATAAGCACACAGAAATCATGCTGTAACTTTACAGTGAAATCTTATACATACTTACTCTGAAGTCAATCCCACTATGCTCAACGGATTTACTCCCATGTAAATGTGCATGGTTTGCTCCCAAGTAAGTGTGCACAGGATCAAAGATTTCATATGTTTGCAGAATTGGTTTTTATTTTTCTCAATCTAGAGCTGTGTTTCTCATACTTGTCAGCCTTGAGAGCCCTTTATGCTCCTAAAAGGAGTCTTAAGAGGAGTCTTGGAGTCCCAGTGCAAACAGGGCAAGGGGCAGATGGTGACCACTGATGGGGTACTGCTGGAGCCCCTGAAGGATTCTCAGGGAGCCCCAGGGCTTGTAGGAGCACACTTTGAGAAATGCTGACCTAGAGATTCTAATGTAGGCATTGAGATCTTCTGCCCATAGTTTTTTTTTTATCTAGAAAATTATAAGCTTGCCCCAAATATCCATGCTAAGACAGCTTTGATCATGCATTACTGAAGGACAGCAGGCAAGGAACGTACGGTTATGGAACCAAAACAGACCTTTGGTGGCTCGTCATTCCATTGTGAAATGGAGGAATACAAATGGGGTGTAATATTTTAACGTAAGCACTGAACAACTGGCTGGAAAGATCAAGCTTAATCCTCCCTAAGCTGGGAGAAAGAGGAGCTCCTGGACTCCTGACCGATTCCATTCGCTTTGTACCAGGTTATTTTTAATTGACGATAAGAATAGTCGTTCTCCGGAGGCATCTGTAGCGAGTCATCTCCTAAGCCGTTTTCTCTTTGGGATTCATTATTTGTCTTCTCCATCCATCAACAGGGGGCGTTTTGGTCAAGTTCACAAGTGCACAGAAAAGTCAACTGGACTCTGCCTTGCGGCCAAAATCATCAAAGTGAAAGTAGCAAAAGAAAGGGTAACTATATCCTCTTTAAAAAAATAAATAAAGGAAGGAAGATCTGAATAGTTCATATTGCACCTGCTGGGCCTTGCAAACCCCGAGGTTGCTCAGTGAAGAGGGATCAGTAATGGCTGACCAATTACCCTGAAAGACAGCTGCCATTGCTGATGACAAGACAGCTTCCTGCCCTTGCTGATCAGCCCTAAAATAACAACTGCAGGGTAGTGTTTACTATGTTGCATTCTTGAAGATTCCAAGGGATGCCTTGGTTCATGCTGGGTAATGAATCCACAACCTTGTGAACTGACTATGTAACCTTGATCAGAGGTGTGCTGGCTTCATCCTGGCATGGCCACTTTCTAAAAATTAGAATCCATGTGATCCACTGACATGTTTTAAATGTGCAAAGGAAGCCACTGCTTTCCTAGATCAGTGGTCATACCTTTTTTCATACCTTTTTTCATACCTTGAGCTCAATAAATAAATAAATAAATAAATAAATAAATAAATAAATAAATGACTGGGAACCCACTGCTGATCCCACCTCCCTCCTGGAACACAATCTGCCCACTACCAGCTCTTGTCCCTGCCCACCCTGTTTCCCCCTACTTCTTATGTCTTCACAACAATGTCTGTCCTTAGGACTATCCTGTGAAGTAGCAGGCCTGAGCAGGGCCAGCCTTTGGAGCTGCAGGACAAGACAGAGTGAAGAGGCTGTGCAGGATTCTATCAAGAAACTCTATTTTGATAAGGCAGTACCATTATTGGATTGGATCCACACCCTCTCTTGCGCAGGCTTTGAAAGGTTGCTGCCACCCACCAAAGGAGGCTTTGCGACCCCATTGGGGCTGTGATCCACAGGTTGAAGAACACTGACCCAGATGATAGCTTAGTGTTGCTTACCTGTTGGCAACTCACCAGGGTCTCAGGCAGGGGCCTCTCCAGCGCTACTGGAGATGTCAGGGACTAAAACCAGGACGGTCTGCATGGAAAACTGGTGCTCTGCCCAACTACGGCCCTCCCTGAACAAAGCATGATATCGTGTTCAGGATCATATATCAATGCCATAGACTGTGCTCCTCAAAGCAGGAACATAAGAACATACGAAGAGCCCTGCTGAATCAGGCCAAAGGTCCATCTAGTCCAGCTTCCTGTATCTTACAGATGCCTCAGGAACCAAACAAGACACCTGCATCCTATTGCCACTCCCTTACATCTGGCATTCAGAGACAGTCTACTTCTAGAACCAGATTGATGCATCATGGCTTGTAACCTATGATGGACTTTTCATCCCTAAATCTGTTCAATTTCCTTTTAAAGGCATCTAGGCCACATACCATCACCGCATCCTGTGGCAAGGAACTCCACAGATTGCACACTGAGTAAAGAAAGATCTTTACCTGTTGACGTCTTTTTTCCTTGATAAAGTTCTATGTGCATTGATGGTGCTACACGGGGAATAATAATAAAATATAAACTGGTCTCACTTAAGGGACCCTGGATTTGGCTGCTTTGAGCTCATTGGAGGGTATAAGATAAAATAACAGTGAAGAGGTAGGTCTCCCTGCTGTTGCTAATGCTAACCAGACTCTTAATATTCCAGGAAGAAGTGAAAAATGAAATCAACATCATGAACCAACTAAACCACGTCAATCTGATTCAGCTTTATGATGCTTTCGAATCCAAGAACAACCTCACCTTAATCATGGAATAGTGAGTCATTAAGACTATCTGAACATTTTCTGAGTTAATGAAACTGTATGTGTTTTTGCACAAGCTGCACACGTCATAGTATTACAAATTATTGTGCCTCCCTAACAAAGGCAGGGTTTATTTTAATTTCTGCTTCCAGGTTCATTTGTGACTGATGGTTAAAAGCCCGTTGCATGCTCGTGCATAATGCATTTTGTGGATTTTCTCCCATCATTTTAATTTCCAGTTCAATCATTTCTCATTCTGAATCTTAAAAAAAAGAAAGAACTGATGATAGGGCCCTACATGTCATGGCAGCTGAACTCCCACTTCTAAATGTCAATCAGTATTGCAATTTTATCCATAGACTACAGTCAACACTAAAATGATGAAAGATCAAATTTAGTTTTGTGAAACTGGTGCTTTAAAATTAAATATGCAAAGTACTGTATTGGTAATATACAATGCAGTTAATACTGACAGTAGCTAATAAACAGATTGGAATGCACAATATAAGATTAAAAACTCCACCGGCTCCATCAATCTTTTTTTCATAGCAACAACTGCTTAACTAACATTGCCATGCCAGCCAGCCCACCACTTCTGTTGATTAAAACTGTTGACTGATTTGTCAAACTCAAGTTGCAATTCTATATGCACTTACAATAGGGAGTGTGGGCCTAATCCTAATGGTCCTTAGCACTGGCGTTGACCTCCAGGAGGGAGGAGGGAAGCCACCAGAGGTTCACTTTGGGGGAAGAGACCAGTGGAGGCCTCCTCTGCCAGATCCTGTCTTCCATGTCAGGCTGAAAAACCCGACACAGAAATTCTTAAGTCTCCACCCACAAAACAGCCAGTGCACACTTGAGAAGCCTCATTGCTGGGCCTGGGGTTTTCCTTGGGGGAAGGGGATGAAAGTCTGAGGAAAGTTTCCTTCCCTCAGTGAAAGTCCCCTTCTCCTTGAGGAGACCTCCAGCAGCTTCCCTTCGCCCGTGGGATACAGCAGTAGCCATTTTGGTGCTGCTGTTCTTTTGGACACGGGGAAGCATGGGATTGGACTGCCCATACTATTAGGCTGGAGCTCTATGTCCATTAACCTGGGAGCAAGTCCCATTGAATTTGATGGGACTTACTGCTGAATAAACATGCATAGGATTGCACTATTAAACCCTTTGGGGCTTAGATGTATACTCTGGCTGCATGGCTTTGGGTGGATAATTGACATTAAATTCAAATTACATTTCTTAAAGATTTAAGCCTTGCAGTTTTGGCTTTGGGATTTGCTGACATATAGAAATCAGCTGAACTAATAAGGAGGTATCTATTTTCCCCTCTCCTTTCTGTTCTTTCACTGAGCTAGTGTCAATGGTGGTGAACTGTTTGATCGAATCACTGATGAAAACTACAGTCTTACTGAACTGGACGCCATTCTATTTACCAAGCAAATATGTGAAGGGATCCACTACCTGCATCAACATTACATCCTTCATCTAGACTTAAAGGTGATGGAAAGTTTGGCTTACTGACTCTGTATCATAATTAGAGTGAATATTTAAAAGTTGGAAGCGCTTCTAAGTAAGGAAGATACAGCATGTGGCGTGTCAAATCTAGTGGGCTCTAAACAAAGCTTGTAAAAAGTCTTGCATAGAAGCTGGTGTGACCCAAAGAAGTCATCCTCATTTGGCGGACGCATATTTTGCATTCTTTTATCAGGCTGGAGGTCTCGCTTCCATAAGTAGAAGAGGATTTCTGCTAGCAGAAGGAAACATTAGGATCCATGCCCGTATCCTCTCTCTTCTACTGTGCCTTGTCTTTTAATTTGTATGCTTGTGGGCGGAGCCTTCAGATTGGTTCAGCCATCATGCCAAACAGTGGTTGGCGGTGAGCTCTGAACTGGTGCCCTGCTCTTCTCTCATGCTCTGATTTCCTTTGGATTTAGCAGCAAACCATCATGTGCTATTATGTCCCAACTGGGCAAACTATGGTTTGCACAACTTGTCATTGACCTGCAAACCAAGATTGCAGTGTGAACTAGATGTGTAATCTTAGTTTGGAAACTTGTTGGTTTGGGTAGAACAGTGAACTATGGGTCGGAATCTGAGTGAGCAAGGAAGGGAGGGAGCATGCAAGTGCAGGTCTCATTCATTACATCTGCACTGATGCTGTCATTCAGGGTGAGCTCTGGGTTTCAAGGGGTCTCAGCAACCACAGAGAGAATTGCTCTGCCACCACCACACAAATGCTATGGGTGCAGAAGTGATCTCAGGGATCAGCAGGGGACTGTAGCAGTTGCCCAAAGATGCTGACCCTTAATCTTACCTAATCCTATGTCTCTAACTGTGTTAAATATGCCCTTTTCTTTTCTAGCCTGAGAACATACTATGTGTGAATTGTACTGGAAACCAGATTAAAATAATTGATTTTGGATTAGCAAGGAGGTGAGGAACACTTTTTGCTATACTGCTGTGATTGTATTGGTTTTCATGCCTTTGGAGGCTAGGCAGGTGATTACTGAGGAAACCTACAGGGCCTTTTCTGTAGTGATGCCCCTTTTATTTATTCAACTATTTCCACCCTGCCTCTCAGTCAAGGATTTCCAAGGTGGCTAGCAGCATAATTTGAAATCATTAGCATGTTAAAATTGTATTTGTTAAACAAATTTGTATTTGTTAAAATACAAAAAAATGCAGTCAAATTGTGAAAGAGACCTGGACAGCCAACAGCACAAAACTAAAATAAAATATCACCAAAGACCAGAGGGAGGAATCCATGGTCAAATCAACCCATTGAACCCCTTTGTTTTAGGGAAGGTATTGATAAGAGCAACAGATTTACTTGAATTGTAATTAGTTTATAGACATTGGAATAGACACTTTTAATAAAAAAATTCTCAAAAAAATCTCTGCCACTCCCACACCTCCTCTTGTGCTTCCTGGATTTGCACAAGGAAAGGAAGAGGGACACTTTTGCACATTTGGAAAGGAAGAGGGAAATGGAGTGGAGGAGGAAGAGAAGGGTGGAGAATAGAAGACTGGTGGGCTAGAGTGCCTGAGACACTCTAGCCTATCACTCTCCTCTGTTCCATACTTCCTCTTCGGCTACATTCCTCTCTTTTCAAAAACAGGGAGTGCACGAAAAGGAGGAGCCTATTGCCTTGTCACTTGGTTAAAGGTTGACATGTGGTACCATAAAGTTCTGTGAATCTGAATAGTGGTGGCATTTGATGCCCTGCCTTTGCCAACCATGTGTACAAGCATATTAACTGAAACATATTTAACGATGACATTTTGAGTCATAATAATGGAATTGTGCATACTATATTATAATGGTTTGATATTATATCATCATATTAAGTATAATTCTTGCCGTAGAAAGTGGGGGGGGGGGTGTCCTGAATATTTCAAATAAACAACAAATTCCCACTGTTGTATATAATTTAAGTGTCCCTTGGAATATTGTTCCATTCTTATTGTCTTTCTTGTTTCTGGTAAAGATACAAGCCCCGGGAGAAGCTGAAAGTTAATTTTGGCACACCGGAATTCTTGGCTCCCGAAGTGGTGAACTATGACTTTGTGTCATTCCCAACGGACATGTGGAGCATTGGCGTCATAGCATACATGCTGTGAGTACACTCCTCCAGGAGCAAAAGGGTATGACAGCACAGGTGTGACAGCACAATCTCTGTAGGAAGGGCCAGGGGATGGCATGCCAAAAACTGCTGCAGGAGCCTGTCTGGGCCCACCGGGGAGTGGATCTTTGTGTTATGCTGACTCCATTGCATGCTTCAGATTGGAGGTGATAGTTGGGGAGGTGGGAATGTCCCCTTGTGACCCCACTATAATTACACAAAATGTAGTAGCAAACCACCAGTCTGAATAAGAACATTCAGAGAATCCTGTGTGATCAGAGTGAAGGGTCAGCAGGTCTAGCATCCTGTTTCCCATAGTGGCCAACCAGATGCCTCCACAGAGCCCACAAGTCAATGTAGCAAATAGCCTCCCTTGCTGTTGCTTCCCAGCAACTGGAATTCAAACGCACTGCTTCAGACCTTTGGGGGGGTTCAACATACCCATCAGGGCTTGTAGCTGTTGATATATCTATCCTCATGCCGTTGGTGATCCTGGTCCCTTTGCCAACCTGGGCCAGGACCGCAGAATGCTGCCCTCTCCCACATCTAGGGGCTTTCTGAGGGCTGAAAACGGCTGTGCACTACTTTCTCTGGCCCCCTGAAGACCTTCCGAGGCCTCCAGAAGGCCTTAAATGTCATTTCCAGTTTTTGCTGAAAAGGAGAATTGAGATTTAAAGACCTTCTGGAGGCTTTAGAAGACCTTCCGAGGGCCAGGGAGACCATGTGTGGGAGGCCATGCATGGAGGCCATGCATGGAGGCCATGTGTGACCTTTCCGGTCCTCCAAATGGTGTGAAGAAGGTAGTGAGAGGTGAGGAAGGTGTTGCCATCCCCACAGGCGGGGTACCCTAGGGTATTTACCCCCTGACTCCCCATAGGCATGGCAGTGTTTCATACATCTATTTCATCCCTTTAAAAGTCAATGGTTGTCAT
Organism: Tiliqua scincoides; assembly: GCF_035046505.1. Lineage (NCBI taxonomy): Eukaryota > Metazoa > Chordata > Lepidosauria > Squamata > Scincidae > Tiliqua > Tiliqua scincoides. Next base: position 33,525,565 of record NC_089829.1, read on the forward strand.
CAAATCTTATGGCATTAAATTCTATAGATAATGGACTGCATGAAGAAGTACTTTTGTATCAGCACAGTCCCTTCTTCGTGCTTCTAGGAAAGCCAACATCTCCCTGCATTTGGAACAGTAGCCTTTTGGGGAGGTGAGGAGTGTTCTGTGACATTCTATGGGCAGGGAGATTACTTTTTTTCCCTTTGTGGGGGAGGATTTAAACAGTGAACCCCATCTCCCAACTGCCTGAAGTAGTATAGGCTAGGATAAAAATATTCCTGTATAATCTTGATTGTGGGAGCTGGTCCCGAATGAGGGTTGCACAGCTTCTGGGGAAACACTTTGCATTCTATTTGCATATTTCCCTACAAAATGGATATATGATGCATAGAGCCATAAGCTTCTCCATGCTGTGCTTTCCATTTCCTGTTCTAGGCTCAGCGGTTTATCCCCCTTCCTTGGGGAGACGGACACAGAGACCATGAATTATATCGTCAACTGCAGCTGGGATTTCGATGCAGAAGCATTTGAGCAAGTGTCTGATGAAGCAAAAGACTTTGTTTCCAGACTCCTCATCAAGGAAAAGAGGTACAGAGATTCTGGCTCTAGGGACTGGTAAGCCCTTGGGGCCCCCCAAGAGACTTATTCCCACTTGAAGTAGTAGATCACCAGCAAGCTCAGAAGCTCCATACACTTGCCTTTTGAATGGAGTGTGGACAGCTAATAGTTTGCAGGGAAATACTGCTAGTACTTTACTAGTGCTTGGTATTTGCATAATGCTTACTGAGCATCCACAGTGCTCACATGTATTATCTTGACGCTGTCTTTACAGCAACCCTGTGAGGTTTGTCAGCATTATTATCCCCCTATTGCAACTAGTGAAGACTGGAGGGAAGAAAGATCAGCTTGCCTAAGGCCCCACCTAGTGAGTTTATGGCAGAGGCAAGATCCAAATTGGAGAAAACCCCAGATCGGCAACTCTGTCTCTTAGCTGGGATGCTACACTAGCTCTCACCGTTCCTTGAGTTCACTGGCCTGAACAAGGACCTCCTGTCTCCATCATCCTCTCTAAATGTCATTTGGTTGCAAAATAAAGATGGGAAGCAAGAGGTTAGGAACAGGGGACTGGCATTTGTTTCTGGATCCATTCAGACTGAACAGCATATGGGAGAGATTGGGATGCAGGCACTCCATTTACAAAGTCTCTCCCCCACCCCCATCCAGTGGCCGAATCAGTGCAGCAAATTGCCTGAAGCATGAATGGCTGACAAATTTGCCAAGCAAAGCCAAGAAATCCAAGGCTCACTTGAAGTCTCAGGTGCTACTCCAGAGATACATGGCTCACCGGAAGTGGAAGGTAAGCCAACTTTGATGATGATGATGATGATGATGATGATTGATGATGATGAATAGTATAGGTCCAACCTTGTTATACACAGATTTGACTCGACACAAATAGCCACTGCAAATGAGAATGAATGTGCTGATCCCTGGAGAAGGGGAAAAATGCATCCCTTTAAAATCACAGTTTAAAAAACTGCTTTTCTTACTATTGCAGAGAGACAGTCATGCAAGGGATTACAGGTATAACTTAATTAACCACAGTTTCCACAGATTTTTCTCAGAGAAGGGCCCTTTAAATTAAAAAAAACAACAACAGTAGTTTAACAATAGTTTAATGTGAGAGAGGGCAGCCAGCTGACAATTCATCATTCTCTTACCAGGCACTTACACAAGTGACCCCTCCCTTCCCCCTGAACATATGAAAGAAAATAACTTTGCTCTGGGTGAAGGGAGCACTCAGAGTGAAACCTTTCTAAGCTCCTGGAGAGAGAATAATTGATGGATTGTCTTCTTAATGACTCTATCCTACATCACAGAGGTCAGCAAGGCTGTTTTTATATCACCCAGCAAAAGGACATTGTTTTTTAAATGGATTTGCTTTAATGCGATTTTTGCCATCCATGTACTTTCTGGGAAGAGAACCCTGGTGAATAATGAGACTCAACCTGTATTTATATACCACTATTCAACAACAGTTCAAAAAGTGGTTTACAGATGAAATCAAATAACTAAATAGCTCCCTGTCCCAAAAGGGTTCATAATCTAAAAAGATGCAAAGAGACACCAGCAGGCAGCCACTATAAAAGACATTGTGCTGGGGTGAAGAGGGACATTACTCTCCCCCTCCTCAATGTAAGGGTGCCTGTCGAGGAAGGGGGAGAGGGAGAGATTCAGGTGTGAACTGATTTTTTTATTTGCTGCATTCATAATCCATTAATAGTTGGGGAGGGTACAGAAAAGGTTTCAAAACAAACAACTGACCAAAAAAAGACAAAGGCAGCCTGGTGAGGAAGACAAAATTATTTATTATTAAAAACCTGCACATCTGGATACTATGTGAACTTCTTTGGGAAGAGAGTGCCATAACCTACCAAAGAGGACGACCAACCTCTGAATTTTAGTCTGGTTTCAGTTATGCCCCATGCAGAGGCAAGGAAGCAACATGATGGGAGGACTCAAGGCTGCAATTACTGGCAGGGAGGCAATGTCTGTGCTCTCAGGAGCTTCTTTACCATCATGGACAATACGTATTCGCGGCCAGGGATCAGGGTCAGAGGAAGGCTGCATGGCTGTGGTTACTTGCAGCCTGGGGGAGTCCAGGCATTCTGCATGTGCTCAGTGTCTTTATCATTGCTCCAGATGCTATTTAAGGAAGGCATTGTAGCACAGTAAAGGAACACAGTGAAAAGCCTCTGGCAGAGCTGGCCCAAGGCCTCCTGATGCCTGAGGTGCCATGCCAGTCTCTGCTTCTCCCTCCACTCTCCAATGTTCTCCTTCCACACGCTCCTCCATATTTCCCCTTCCTTTTCCAAACTGGAGAGTGGAAGGAGGAGGAACAGCTACAGAGAGAGAGATAGGTGCCCCCCCATCTAGTGCCTAAGGCAACTGCTTTAGTTCGTGTCATGGATGGGCCAGCCCCGGCTGCAGGTATACAAAGGGGTGCACATGTGCAGAGATTTTTCATCACAGCCACTATAGTGGCTGTAGCGCTCCATCCGTGCATGTGCAGAGGCACTGATCTTGACGTCAATCTCCTTGAGGTGCAGTATCTGGCTGAGGAGGAGGACGGAAGAAACCTGGTCTTTTCCCAAACAAAAGCTCCATTTTGATCCCCCCCGCAGGGAATGGCTCCGAAGGGAGGGGCTGCTTGCCCGCTGAGGCTCCCTGCCAGACTGCATGCTCTGCCCCTGTCCAGCTACGCCACCAGTTGCCTGCAGTTGTATTAGTAAACAGGATGCTCCAGAATTGGGCTATATCTGTTAACTCTTGCCCAGAATGGCAACAGAGCAGATTGCAAGGAGTCAGCCACACCTGCTTTTCAAGGTGTAAACATTGCCCCACTGCCTTTGAATCCACCTTCTCCCATGTAGCTCTTCTTAATCCAAGGCATTTTGGCTATCTTTACTGCAACACCAGTCACTGTAGGCACAACTCCGACAGAAAAATATGGAATTTGCTCTATGACAAGACAGAAAATTTCATTTCTCCCCCTGGGGAGGATTCGAGTATCAATCTAAACTGCTAAATTGTCCAAATGACCAAGATCACAAGCAGCAGTTGCTGTTCCCCTTTGATCATGTCAACACCTTGAATCCTCAAACTATTGCAATTAAGGGAAGGGCAGTAATGCTGGCTGCTGGACAGAGAGAGAGAGACTGAACTGAGTAGGGTGAATCAGTACCAAGCCAGCTTGAGGGCTGTCATGGACTGAAAGATGGGGATGCAAATGGAAAAAAATAAACAAAACTGATACCTTTGCACAGAGGGTTCTACAAATCTGCACTGCAGAGCAAAGACCTGCTTTCTAGAGTTGAATTTGATAGTTGTACTGTATAAGAACCTTATGAAAATCTGCTTTTGTGGAGGGTTATTTTCTAGGGGCTCTCTGCTCTGAGGCAGCCAGGTTTTTTCTGATGTCTGTACACAAAAACCCTCCCTGATGTCCCCCTCCTTGATTGTCCTCCTTCTGTGCCTTTAAAGTAAGCAGTCATTAGATAGGTCAAGTTTTTCAGGGGTTAGTGGAGATAGGATGCTTCACCATTTTCATCTCTGCCTGTCAGGCCTGAATGAAAATACAGGTTGAACTGTGGGGGAGGCCCTTCGCTCGGCTCTGAACTATCCCTGCAAACCACCTCTGCAGCTGGTCGAGAGAGGTGCTGGCAGGGTTCCCACTTCTAAGCAGGGCACTGAGAACCAGACCTGTGTGCTGGTCTCCAAAGGTGATCACATGGGCTGGATAAAATCATCTGGATGGCCAGATGTGGCCCATGGGCCAAGGTTTGGAAACCCCTGCACTACCCCATCCTAACAGTCTAATTTCTCCATCTCTTTACAGAAACATTTCTACGTGGTTGCTGCAGCCAACAGGTTGAGGAGATTCCCCAGCATGTCAGAGAATCCTGCATAACCCATTGGAGCTGACTGAAAAACCAAAGGACTCCTTGATTTAGCAAGTGGCCTACTTCTGCTTATCTGGAAACCAGATTTCCTTCCTCCTCTGTCACATAGTCACAAGTGTGCTTATATTTTTGCCTGCAAGCCAAATAGGGCAGCCTGCGATGCTCCACTGGGAGAAATCCATTCTGTTGAGTTAAAGGTTTATCATGTGTAGGGGACAAAAGATGATGCCGTTTGACATACGGCTGATGTGCCTTGTTTTCTCCAGTTATATGATAGTGATTGGTAGTTACCTGTTCTAAGTGGGACATTTTCTTTAATAATTTAACTTTGAGAACCCTTAGGGCATGGGTGAAGAAATATTCTCACTTTCATGTGCACTTCAAAAGTACTACACTAGACACAGTCCATCAGACTGAAAAGTCTTGCCAGATGTTAGTTCTTCACTGCTGTTTTTCCCCATTTTGATCCCCCAGTTGGTGCTACTGTTGCTTGCTGCCATTTTCCTCCTCCTTTTCTGCCCTCCCAGCCCTTGGTTTCATTTTTCTATGCTGCTGTTTCAGCCAATTGGTTGTGGTGGCTCACATGACTTTAGTGTTTCTGATACAGCTTTGTCAAACATAACATCCTGATGGCACTGGCAATATTATTAATTGATCATAAGCTTGTTAGCCTTTAGGTTCTTGCTCTGCAAGGCTGAAAAAGATGAATATCTTAATTATGCACACAATCCTATCATACAGCTTGCCATAGCCAAATAGGACAAAGGGATCATGTGGGTAAGGCTGACAATCAGATCAAAATGTGCCATTGAAAGGTGCCACTGATGCTTTTTTCATAGAAGGAGATCCTCTCATGAAACCAGGGGCAAATGTCTTACTTCTGCACACAGTGCAAAGGCCTTTTTTAGAATGATGAGGACAGATGCCGGCATAAAAAGGAATCAATTGACAGTGCTGTGAATTTAGGAGTAAACTCAGGGGATCAGGAAAAAAAAAAAGAGGAACTGGGCTGAATAACAATCCCCCCTCTGCAAGGTGTCTGGGAAGGAAAAGAACTCCGCATGGGATGGAAAGTAAGACTGCATTCTGCCCCCCCCCCCCCGCCACTGAGGTGTAGCATCATATGAATTTGCAAGTAAATCTACCACTAGGCAAGTGAAGAATAATCAACAAGTAAATCTAATCTCTGTGGCCTCCTGTACCTATTCTTGACCATTAGGGAAGTGGCAATCTTGGGCTCCCCGAAAGAAGGCAAAACATAGCAACACTGATAGACCCCCAATTCTTTGCAAAGTGTAAAAGAAAGTAATGGAAACATAGAAATAAAAATATTTATTGCTGTTTCTCCAAGATGAATTGTGCCTTACAGAAAGTCATTATAAAAATAAACCAGGGCGATGCATCGTTAAAAAGAAAAAAATGCAACATACTGAAGATATGTTGCTTGAATAGTCCCATGCACAAGCCATTGTCAAATATCAGCTTCCTGCACAGAGAAAATTTGAAAGGATGGAAATGATTGCAAAGTGGAGGCTGACCTTTCAGATTTGCACTTAGGTACAAATTGAATCTCCTTAAGTGAGTGAATTCCAATGAAGTTAATGGGTTTTACCTATCAGCCAGTGTGGTTGAGGTAGAGATCTCATTCTGCATCCAGAGGCAAAAGACAGAGGAAATTTAATGGTACAGAATCCAGCTTTTGATATGATGCTTCTGACTCCACCTTCACAATCCATTCTTTTGCATAGTAACCATTTCAGTAGAAAACAAAGTTCAACCTGCTATACTGCAAGAGACACAAGCAACTTCAAAAGTGATCCCCAAGAGCCTCAACAATGAAATAAGGTAGTCTGACAACGACTAAAGGCTCCTCCAGGAAACTCAAGTTTTGGAGATTTGGTGTGCCATTTCAGCAGCCTAGTCCTCATGGAGGAGACTGATCAGTTGATGGGGTTAGTTTTTGCATTCATCTCTTCCTCATGAACAATCCTTACACAACTGAATGGCAATCTTCTCAACTGGGATAGGAACAGGAAATCAATGCCTTAACAAGTCCTAAAAGACACTGCTCGCATAAAATTACACTTGAAGTTAAAATGGTGGAAGGGCGGCCAAAGTTGTGATATGATCAAATCAAACATCATCCCTTTGTGATTTGGCAGCATTTTCCAGAATTCTCTTTTTCCATTCTTCATACTCTTCTTTTGTGTTGGTTTCGGTTTTTGGACGCTTGCGAGGGATCTCAGCCTCTCTTTCAATGACTGCCAAGGGAAAAAAAAACAAAAAACTTTTCAAAGATGCTCTCAGATAGCAAGTTTGACACCCCCCCCCCAAAAGGAAAACACAGTCTTAGCTAGTTGAAAAAGTCTGTCACCCAAGATATATTCTGGATGCATTTCTTGAGCTGAATCCACATACAGGGTGACCCAAAAGTAGGTGGAATAGATGTTATCATTTACTGTCCACCTACTTTTGGGTCACCCTGTATAGTGTGCCCTCTTTCCCAGACCCCTTGTGAATACTGATTTCCGTGGAAAATTAAATCTGTGGAAGAGCCCACAGAGGACCTCCTGGATGCAACAGGAAGCACCTTCCAGTCACATCCGAGAGGTCCTTGAGACCCTTCAGTTGTAGGGCTGGCACCCACAATGTATCAAATCCACAGGTGCCAAACACATGGGAAGGGCCTACTAGATGGGAAGGCCCTTCCCTACTTGATGGGAAGGGCCTACTAGAATAAAGACTTTACATATAGCTTCCCATATAATCTTGATACAGAGCATTGGTTCCCAAACTCCTTAGCACTGGGACCCACTTTTTAACTCTATCAGGCCCCACCTGGCTTTGAGATTTTAAAAAAAGTTCGCCAGCTGCTCAAGCCTCTGTTTTTATCCTTTTTACTGTGGCAAAAGGGGACATTCTGGAACATTTATTGAGCTCCACATTCATGAACATTCTGGTGGCCTTGCATTCTCCTTTGCCTGGCCTTCAATAAGAACTAAAGCACAATTGCCTACTCTATTTATGAGCACACCTGTGGCACAGTTTTGCTTTTCATGGGGCTCAATACATGTGCCTTGTTAGCTTGGAAGGAGGGGGCTTTCCTTCTCAAGACATTGTTGGGGCCTTCGTTCATCAGACTGGAACCATTTTGGTGACATTGCATTCCCCTCAGCCTGCCTGTTGAAACTGAACTGAGGCACATTTGCTTACTCACGAGTAAACATGCATGTGCTGCTCCATTTTGGTTTCCCATAGAACTCAACACATTTTCCTTATGTATTATACTACTTTGATATGTAGTTTATAATACAATTATCTGCAAAGCCAGTACAATCAACTCCATACTGCAGATGGAGAAGACAGAAGCTAAGGGAGTGGCTTGCCTAAGGCTACCTAGTGATTTTGTGGCAGAGGTGAAGCTCAAACTGATTTGCAGCTCAGTCTCCTAGTCACAACATGACATCAGCCCAAAGGTGTTCAGTCATGGTGAAGTAGATGGGTCTGACCACTGGATGGAGATGAGCACAACTTAACAAGGTGCTACTGTTTCCTTCTTGGCCTATTGTTCTACCTGGGCAAGGTATCAGGCACAGTGAAACTGTCACTACACATCCACAGTTAAGCCCCTTCTATGAGTTGCTCAGGAGGTCTGAGTCCTATAAACAAATGAAACAAAAGGTCTGTATTCTGCAAGTGTAGCAAGCAAGTCAGTTGATTACACCTACCCTCTTCCTTTCTAAGGCTTTCGGATAATGTCTTCTGGGTTTTGGCAGCCTCGGTAGCCCCCGGAACGCTTTCTCCTTTGGAAGAACAGAAAAGCTATTTACTGTGGTTTATGATACCTTGGACAAAGATGGTTCTCTGTTTTGCTTTCGTTCAGGTTGAGATTCTCTTGGCACAGCCTACCCTATCTTACCGATTCAAAGTGGGCAAAACTGTATTTTGTTGATTTATTTTAAAAAAAATGCTGACACCAGTTCAAGGACTTACAAGATAAACCATAAATCTTCACGTTCCTCTTTGAAGTTAGTTTTTTTGTGCTGCACATGGTAGATACAAGAATTGAGAGCTGCAAGGAATAAAATACATACGGCTGATTTGCTGGCTAATTTTTTCCAGCTGGCTGCAGAGGCGGTCAAATATGGCTTTCTTCACACCAGAGGCAGCCGTCATTTTGCTCTTGTCCACTTTTAATTTCAGTCTCCTGCAACAAACCACCAGTGGATTTTTTAAAAAGTTGAAATCACCTTAGGTCAACAAGTCACGTTTTGTGCAAAAGGTGCTACTACTGAAAACAATCCATATGTTGTCCCCAATTGATGTTTCTTAATAGCCGTTTGCTTGCATTTAGTAAACGTGAGTAACCTATGCATTTTTCCCCCAGGAATCTTTGGGTCTCTGAGACTTTTCCAAGAAAGCATACCTGTGGGAGATTGTCCCCAGCCCTCCCTGCCAGTTCCCCCTCCAATCAAACTGATGCTTGTAGGGAAACAGGGCAGGCAGTGGAAGACAGCTGTTGAAGCTAAAAGGGTTTTTAGAGATCTCTCCACTAGACCAGGCATTACTGAGCATGCTCAGGAGCACCATTCCCTGCCAGGTGTCATGGGATATGTAGTTTTTGTGGCTTTCCATTCAAGTCAGGCATCTCCTGGCTCCAATAGCTGGTGAAGGGGAGAGAACACAAGTAAGCTTCTTCGCTGGAAGGGCTAATTAGATGTCAAACCAGGAGCCAGGGAGGATGAAGGTGCATGGAATGTCTTTCGGCTTAGCCACTTCAGTCCTGATTGCAGAGTACAGCATTCCTCTGCCAAAACATGCACGCCTTCTGTAGCACAAAAGTGAGGGACACATATGTGCCCAGACCTGCCACTTCTCTATTGGAGCATAAAAACCACTGCCAAGAGATTGCTGTGTTCATATGGAAGCAGAGGTAGAATTAGAGAAACCAGCTCATTTTATGTTTAATACACACACTTTCTAAAAACAAAATGCAAAACCCATCTCCTTATACCTGTAGTGTATAAAACAGTGCTTGTCATATATAAGCTACCATAAACCAAAAATAAAAATAAATTAAAGTAGCAGAGCAACGGGATAGCATACATACTCACAATGTCATTTCTGAGGAGTAAGGAATCACCAAACCAGACCCTCAACCTTGTGCCTTCCTCCCACAAGCAATGTTTCTGGGAGAAAGTACTTTTGGGAAAGGGTGCCCCCATGTGGCAAGACTGCAAGTTACTAACTCCTGAACAGTGCTGCATTTTTCAGATACAGTTGCTGGAAAGCCATGCCAACTTAAAAGCACTGACTTAAGTGCTCGGGTGGGAAAGACTGAGATGGTTGAGCTAAATAGCATTCCATATACCTCACCCTCCCTTGTTCCTTGTCTAACTTCCAACTAGTCCTCCCAGCAAAGAGGCTCACAGGCCAACCCTTTATTTAGGACCATCTCATAAGAGACTCTGTTTTTTCTGCTGTGCACAGTGTCTACACGAATGACATAACAGATGCACTTAACCATCTCCTAATTTCCTTCTCGTGCAAAATTGCATCTTTCATCAGAAAACAAGCACAAGGACAACTGCTTTGTACCAACCCCAGTCCAACTGCAGCATATACGATGGATGAGGTCACTCTACCTGCAAGCTGTAAACAGGGCAGCCGTTGTGAATAAAGGCTTGGACAAATCCAGATCCATTTGCTGTGCTTTGGGCAGACCAGATTCGTACCTGAAACAGCAAGGCCACTTCCTGAGAACATGGCTGTGGGTGTAGAAACCTTGCTTGCAAATACATTTCAGTATCCCTGATGTAGAATCTTCCCAGTCCCTGCAGCCAGAGACCTCCTAGCTGGGAGTTGCTGAAGGCTCAAGAGCTGCAACGCCAAGTTGATTAATCAGTTGGATTAACCAGTCACAGAATGTTTTGAGTGACTGAAATGATGCCTCCGATTACAGCTGCAATCCTACAGCTGGGGAAAAATCCTACAGCTTTTTTCTTTGGCTGGGAAAAAGCCCACTGAATACAATGGGTCTTTTGAGTACGAATACCGAGGAGTGCTCTGTGGAGCTGTTAAAATACATAATTTTTAGCAAACATTTTTTTAAAATGGCAGATGAAGAAGAGGTATTCCCCGTGTCACAAGGGAAGGGGAGAATACCTCTTCTCATATGATAGCTGCTGCAACACAATTAAAAACAAAGCAAATTCAGTGGGCTCTTTATATTTGTGGGGGATCTGTTCCAGGATACCAAATTCCACAGACAACAAAATCCGCGGCTGGAGGGCCTCAGAACATGCCCCAGATGTGACCAGAAGGCACCTCTAATTTGTATAGGCGGAGGCCTCAGAACACCTCCGGACACGACCAGAAGGCTGTACGTAGGCTCCTTATGCCTCAGAATATCTCACAGATGCGACTCTTCCAGTCACATCCCAGAGGTTCTCCAGCTGCAGGCTTGGCATCTGAGGATACTGAAAATCTGCAGATGGATAAGGAGGGAACACTGTAGGCCAGGGGTGTCAAACCTAAGGCCCGGGGGCCGGATGCGGCCTGCGGAAGATTTTTATCAGGCTCTCAGCTGCTGAGCAGTGTTATTGCTGAAAGGGCAGCCCACGTGAAAATTGGGCTCTCCCGTATCTTGAAATATGATCAAGATTTGCATATTTTCTCTTTGTCATTTGCAGCTAATGAGTTCCTAATTTAGAAAAAGTGCTTATTTTTGGTTATGGCCTGTTTAATGACATCACTTCCTGACTAATGACATCACTTCCAGCCCTCAGAAGGCATCATGAATGCTATTCGGCCCTGGCTATGAAACGAGTTTGACACCCCTGCTGTAGGCTTTTCTTCAGAACTTTTGACTTTTCTTCTCAAATGTATTAGTACAGTTTGATTGGCTAAAGTCAAATCATCTAAATGTTGATAGGATCAACTTACTACAGTTTCCTTACAAGTGACAACAGGCTTACTGAGGACTGAGCATGTAGTAAATCCTATACGAATACAGAAAGCCGTCTCCTACCAAATATAGGTCAAACACACAAAACCAGATCCTGACTGATTTGGGGCATTGGAAAATTACGTAGAAAGCACCACACTCCTGCAAAATTGCCTACCTCTGCAATATTTTTGATGCCATGTTCACTGCCTCCATGCAGCAGAACTGAACGGCCAAATCTCGGATGCTGAGGACAGAGCGCAGCCCAAGGAGACTTTCAAAGGACCTTAAGCAGCTCTGGTAAGTGGTCTTGTTCAAGCCAGAAAGTTTCACTAGATAACTCTTTAGAAGAAAGAAGAGCAAAGAAAAACAATTCAACATTTCCTCCTTGTGTGTAAAAAGCATTTGTTTAGTCCCCTGAGGTAAGTAAAAGAACTCCTCCAAGTGACCACAAAGGAAAGCTTTACAGACTTGGGACCACAAGTTGCTTACATGAGCAAGCAGGCTAGCAATAATTTTGTGGGCTAGTCACCAGCGCAGAGCCTTGCAAGGTGGGTTTTCTTCCTAAATGTAAAAGTATTATTGTAGGATGGTTCTATCCATTGGTTCACTACTCCTACAATGTGGGTGGGCAGGCGAGTGTACAACTTCCAGAACCCTGCTCTGGAAAGCTGCAACTGTGCAGAACCCTGTGGCCAGGGTGTTGCTGAAGGATTAGTCTTTGGAGCACATCACTCTATTATTATTTGACCTATACTGGCTCCCAGTCCTATCCCCCCACCTCCAGTTCAAAGTGCCAATGATCATATTTAAATCTCTGAACTGATCTGGGTCTAGGGTCTCAGGTAACTAAAGGATTGGTTATTCTCACATGAGTCTGCCTGCCCACTGAGACTTGCAAATCTCAGGAGCTCCATGCCCCTGTCCGAGGCAAGATTGGTGCAAACATGTTGTGAGGCCTTCTTAATGACAGCACCTAGACTCTGACAGTCTGCAGGCCTGGCTAGCCACTTCCCTCTAGCAGGCTGATAAAGACCAGTTTGTTTCAGTTGCCTTTTTAGGGTGAATGGTTTCTAACCCAGACGACTGTATTAATGCTGGCTCCTGTTACAGCAGCATTCCAGCTTTGCTGCTTTTCAGAACATAGATGTTTTCCAGTCTAATATGTTTTGTGGTGAGCCATTTGGGTCAAAATGAGGCATAGAAGTTTTAGCATGAATACAAAAAAATAAATACTGCCTCTGAATATGGAAACTCAATTTAGCCATCAAAGCTAATGGCAGTTGATACAATTCTCTTATGGATGAATTTGTTTAGTCTTGTTTCAAAGCCATCCAAGTGCCATCTATGCGGGCTACTTGTATGGTTCAAACTCCCCCCCCCCCCCCAGCATCAGAAGGGTTTACTGGAGGATGTGGAACAAAGAAGTGATGGGGTAAATGGATTAAAAAAATTAAAGAAGAAAAGTCACCTGCAATCCTAGACACATCTACCTGGGAGTAAGTCCCATTGAATTCCAAAAGACTTACTTCTGAGTAGATATGCATAGGCTCATGCTGCAACTTTGGCAACTGAACCAAAGATTTCTCTCTACCCAGCAATCATCAGCAGAGGATTAAAGAACAAACTGACCAACCAGGAGCTTAACAAGGGTTGAAAGATAATTTTTTGTAAAGTCCTACTTTATCCATAGGGTGCTTCATGAAGCCCGCAGCCAAGTCCAGGCAGATTACAGCACTGCTAGTTGCAGTCATCTGAACCAGCAAGGTGGCACATTTCACTTGAGACAGCCGAAGGTACTCTTCCGCTTTTCTGGAGATCAAAGAAGAGAAGAGGTCATTAGTTAATTTTGTTTGCACAACTTTGCAAAGCAAAGAACATCAGATCCACCTACCTACATATACTGCACTAAGGATCTGTGGTTCAAAAGGAGACAAAAAACAACACACTGTCTCCCAGTGTTGCACCAACTGTCTCCCAATGTTCCTTAGTACATCTATGCTATGCCCCCCACCCTTCACACACCCAGCAGCGATAACTAGAGAAAGCAGCTTTGTATGATACTACTGGAAACTTTTTTAGGTCATCCTGTGAGTCCCCCAACATCTATAAAACAGGTTATACATTTCTATATGAACAAGGAAATGGGATCTCCTTGGACAGGAGCATTATATCATGCCCAGCTTGTGGCCTCGTGCCACACTGGCACTTGAGCTTTATCAGAGAAACAAAATAGTAGATGGGACAGGCTCTCTTTACACAGATCCAGAAGGCCAGGGTTCATGTCCCATAACAGCTTAACAGAACCTCCATATATAGGAGTGGTCTCTTCCTCTAAGTGTTGGTGGCAAAGAACATGGGAGGGGGAGTTGATTTCCTGCACTGCTGCTGGATTTCCCAGAATACTCTTATTGGCCATTGTGGGAAAATGGAATATATTGGACTGCACATAACTTTTTTGATGTGATCCATCGCTTTCCAGACTGGCAAGGGAGGGACCATTTGCTCAGTAGGTTTCATGTTTTAAAAACTGGTCACTTGTGTTTAATAAAGTGGCCCAAATTAAACCCAAGCCATAGACTGGCATCTTCATTGGGAGGTGCAAGGGTAAAAAGAATGCCAGATGCAGGGAAGTGTCAGCGAGATGCAAGTATTTTGTCTTGTGTGCTCCCAGAAGTAACTGGTAGGCTGCTGTGAGATACAGGAAGCTGGACTAGATGGGCCCTGGGCCTAATCCAGCAAGGCTCTTCTTATGTTCCAGCATGCTAGTTACAGAAAAAAAGTCCATCACAAGTTACAAGCCATGATGGGTATGTGCAACCTCCTGGTTTTAGAAGTAAGCTCCCTCAGAATGTGAGATGCAAGGGATGGCACCAGGGTCCAGGTCTCTTGTTGTCTTGTGTGCTCCCTGAGGCATTTGGTGGGCCACTGTGAGATACAGGAAGCTGGGCTAGATGGGAGTTTGGCCAGATTCAGTGGGGTTCTTCTTATATACTACTTGTATTAGTTACTAAAAGGTTGAAAATGGCTGGTCTAGAAAGAAGGCACCTGAGGAGGGATTGAGACTTACAAAATTATGTAGGAGTGAGACTCACTCCCAGGAAAGTGTGGCTAGGATTACAGCCTTAGAGCCAACGCCTAGGCATGTCTACTCAGAAGTAAGTCCCACTGTGTTCAGTGAGACTCATTCCCAGGAAAGCATGGCTAGGATTGCAGCCTTCTATCCTATGCCTAGGCATGTCTACTCAGAAGTAAGTCCCATTTGGTTCAGTGACACTCGCAGGAAAGTGTGGACAGCCTGAATGGGCTCATGGCCTGATCCAGCAGGATTCTCCTTATGTTCTTAGGGTCCAATCCTATGCTTGCCTACTCAGAAGTAAGTCCCATTGTGTCCCATGAGGCTTACTCTCAGGAAAGTGCGCACAGGATTGCAGCCTTAATGCATAGAGAAGCAGCCTGAGCAGGCATTACAACGCAATGCGTACCTGACAACACCGGGCGCCGCCACGCCCAGCTTGGAGGCCAAGCGCTGGATCGCCGCGTGCTCCATCACCGGCTCCGCTCCAGCCTCTAACCTGACTGTGCACCAACCTGGGGCGTCTCAGCTGTTCCCGCGCGCGCTCTATGGAACGTTGCAACACTCTCACTGGCTACAGCCACGCCACGCCCCTTTCGAACGCTCAGACACCTCCGCTTAAGACACGCCCCTCCCGAACGCTCAGGCACCCTGCTTAAGCCACGCCCCTTCCCCTCCTGCGACGCCCCCCTCACGCACGCGCTATGGCCGCGCCCACTTCCAACGTATAAATCCTGGGGGTCGTCCCCCCCTGTTTTTTTCCTCATGGCTTTCATCAGAGGCGTTAAAAAAGACAATCAAATATGTTTCTCCTCAAAAAAATACTAAGAAAAAAAATAAGAAAATCGACGCTCCGATTGGTCGCCGCAAACGTTCGTCGAGGTGAAGCGGGAAGCCAATCAGGGCGGAGAACTCGCCTGAGGGGAGAAAGAGGCGGGCTTTCGAGAGGGACTTCCGGTTGAGTCACATGATAGTGTCAGGGAGGAGGTGGAGGGAGCTGTCGCTGGGCTTGCAGGCCTCCTGCCGCCATGGTGAGTGGGCTGTGAGGTATGGAGGGGGCTTCTCAGAGTGGAGGGAAGGAGGAAGGAAGCCCTCCCTGCTTGGGGCTTGCTGGGTGTGAGCTGCTGTGGGTCCTCCCCACTGAGAGGGAAGGCTGCTGGCCTGGTGCTCCCCTGAGGGAGAGGGGGCAGGAGGGAAGGAGACGCCCAGATGGGCTCCCTGGCTGATGATTCAGGGCCTCCTCTGCCACCCTCTGCACGCCTCCCTGGGAGTAAGCAGGGCCTCCTTGCAGCCCCAGGGGAATGACTGCCCTGCAGCTGTGCGCTGGGCTCCCCTGGGAGGCTGCAGCGTTCCCACGCACCCTCGCCTGGAGCAGTGCTTCTCAGCCAGTGAACGGGCACCACAGGGGCACTTGATGTGGTGTCTGGGGATACTCGCTGGACAGCTGCCCAGGGCGACCAGGCATCCTCTCTTTCCAGGGCATGCCCTCTTTTTAGCTTCCCATACTGGTAGAGAACTTAAATTCCCTGTGAGTAGGCAGCAGAGCCTTCTTGTAATCAATAAACCGTATGCAATGTAGTTTTAAATGTCACAATGATATAGTTGAAATCCTCAGAACATAAGAAAACACTGCTGCATCAGGCCAAAGGCCCATCTATTCCAGCCTACTGTATCCCACAGTGGCCCACCAGATGCCTCAGGGAGCATGCAAGGCAACAAGAGGCTTGCATTCTGGTGCCCTCCCTCCAGTCTGGCCTTCTGAGGTAATCAGGGGTTAATATACAAGTGTTTTTAGCTTTTACTTGGTCATGGTCTACATTTTTCTTGGATGTCCTACATTTTGCGGTGCCATGTCCTATTTTGAGGTTACGACATCTAGTCACCCTGTACCTGCCGCCTGGTAGTGAGACCGGGAATGCAATGCAGCGAGCATAAGAAGAGACATGCCAAAACATCCAGTCTCAAGAAGCATACACTGGAAGTTCAGGAGAAAAACAAAGAAAAAATGAGGAAACAAGCAAGTTTGCTGGAGGACATTTGTTATGATCAGTGACCAGAATTGGAATTTGTAACACCACAAAAGATTGTGGGAAATGACCAGCCTCTCTGGGGGGAAAAAAAGCACTTGGCTTTGCATCATTCAGACTGGAGACTTTTAAAAGAAAAAGTCTAGAGCAGTGTTTCTCAACCACTGGTACAGGTACCACCAGTTGTACTTGAGATGGTGTCTGGTGGTACTTGCAGGACACCTGCTGCCTGGCAGCGAGACCAGGAATATGATATAACAAACAGCAGTAGGAAGCTTGGCTTGCAGGCAGAGCTTTTCCATGCTCAGAAAAGCCTTCCTGTCCACCCTGAGCCTCGTACTGGTGTTTGTCACTTTGCATCTGACCTCCCAACCCAGAAGTAACTGTCAATGGTGTTATCACCAGTTATTTCCAGTGGTATTTCAAATAGGTGGACGGTGTGAAGTGGTATGTTAGAGTACAAATGTTGAGAAACACTGGCCTGAGAGCAGGGATGTCAAACTTGTTTCATACAGAGGGCTGAAGTTAGCATTCATGGTGCCTGCTGAGGGCCAGAAATGACATTGCACAAATGATGGCCAGAAATAAGCACTTTGTTCTCACATCAAAATGGATTAGCTATGAATGACAGAAGAGAAAATGTGCAAATCTTGTTCATATTTTCAGGATACAAGAGAGCCCAATTACCAAGCTAGGGGAGCCCAATTATAACTGGATAAATTGCTTCCAGGGGTCTCATTTGGCCCTTGGGCCTTATGTTTGACACATCTGCCCTAGAGGAAGCTCCTTTGAACACAATCAGGCTGACTCTTGAATAACAGTGGTTGCAAGATTGTACTCTTGTGCACATTCTTTTTGAGGGTAGTTCCCATGAAAGAAAGTATTGGCACTGATTTTGCCTTGGATAGGCTTTGAGTTGCACTCCTTTCCATTCTTACCTGTGAATGAGTTTCTTTGAGTGCAGTGGGACAAAGTTTGGAGTGAACATTGGGCGTGAACAGGGGTTCCTTGTGTGCTTGCTTTCCTGTGGAATTTTTCTTGGGGTAAGCCCACATTGGATGGTTTCCTTTGAGTAAACATAAATACGGTGCCTCTGATGTTGCCTTCCTGTCTATTCTTATCTAACTGGAATAAACTCCTCGGGACAAGGGAGGGCCTGCTTTTGGGAGAACATGCGTAGGATTGGCTGTGAGGCTGTGTTTCTGGGCCATATTTTTCATTCATTTATGACCTTATTTTCACTTTCAAAGCAGTTTGCAACATGTGTATTTGGATAAAAATTATAAAATACATCAACTGATTGAGATTGGCAATGTCATAGCACCCAGCGGTAAACACTGTTAAACAAAGTAAGTTTTATTTTTAAGTACATATGCATAAATTTACCTTTGGCGATACATTCTTATGCATATGTATCTGGAGGCGAGTTTTCTTGTTTGAAGGAATTGTGCTGCGAGGGTACAGTCACATGTAGGTTTTCCCAGTTGTAAATCTCATCAAAATAACTTTCATTGCATTCAGAGTAGATGTTCATAGAACTGTGTTATGTGTGTAACACATCTTGGCTGAAACTGATGATCCTTATTTACTATATTTTGGAAAGGGAGGGGGAAACACTTTAAAAATTGGTTTATTTCGTGCTTTACAATTGTTGCTAAAGAGACTGTACTAGATGTAGCCTGACCCTCACTGACATTCCCATGTGTGAATGAAGTTGCAGGCAAGGGTATGTGTACTTTCATATGCACACGTGAATAGATTGCTCCTGTTTGAATGACCAGCATTTTGTTAGTCTGAAATATTGTCACTGAATGGTTGGTATCAAAATGGGACTGAACACAATCCATGAATCGTGTTTTGGAATGTATTAGAATGTTCCTTCTCAATCAGATCAAAGGTACACTTAACCCACTATTCTCTTTTGGGGTAGGGAGTGCAGCCAGTTGCCTGTGAGAGAAATTTGCAATCAAGCCTTGAAGCCAGGCAACTATTTCCATTGGTATTACAGAGGTGTGCTGTCCCTGAACAGGAAACCTAATAGTGATTGTGTTAGAGCCTGGAATTCTAGGGCTGGGAGAGAGCTCAAGGTTAGCTAGTCCAATGTCTGTTTCAAGACATTATTTCCAAAGAGATCTACATGTGTGCAATGAGCTTAATGGCATTTGTTAATTGTACCAGGCTCAATCCCCAGGCAGAACTGGAACAGATCCCCACCTGATACCCTGCAGAGTGCCTGCCAGTAAGTACAGACGATATTGACCCTAATGGATCAGTGGTCTGACTTGACAAAAGGTACTCTTTGCTTCAGCAACAATGTCTTTTTTTCTTCTTCAAAAAAACCTGGTTCAAAATGAATTCTGACTTCTAATGCAAATGCTTAATTCCTCAACTGAATTCGTGATCCTTTTATGACACGCTGCTGTTCTTTGCAAAGAAAGACTCCAGAGAAAACATATTTCCCCATCATTGTGCAGCAGAGTAGTTCGTGTATTATGGCTTAGATAATGGGTGTCAAAGATAGAAATTCAGAGGAAGGGCCACAATTCAGTGGTTGAGCACCTGCTTTGCATACAGAAGATTTTGCATTCAGTCCCTGGCATTTTCAGGTAGGGCTGGGGAAAGACCTCTGTCTGAAATCCTAGAGAACCTCAGCCAGTCAATATTGAGTTAGATGGATCAGTGACCAGCAGACCAATCATCCAGCAGCAAAATAATCCATGTACTATGGCTTCATTCTGGGGGGGGGGGGGGGCAGAGACTAAGAAGTCACCACAGATGCACCAGATAGTTCTTCTGGGTGACCTTGTATTGTACTTTGTTTTAGGCCTGGTAACTCACCTGATCTTTGTAGTTGGCTCAGTCAGTACTCTAAAAGTTTTGTTTCCATCTGTCTGCCCTTAAGTATGCCTTTAAGGAAGTGTCTCAATAACAAATGGAAGCATTTGATTTAGATCACTGATTTTAATTGACCTCTTTCTTAATGAACCAAAATCATGATTTAAATTAATCCATCCTGAATGCTTCCTTGGAAGTCTGTATTGGAAGGTGAGATATTTATTTTAAATAAATAGCCAGTGTTGGGGCTGTATTGATG
This sequence comes from Tiliqua scincoides, assembly GCF_035046505.1. Classification (NCBI taxonomy): domain Eukaryota; kingdom Metazoa; phylum Chordata; class Lepidosauria; order Squamata; family Scincidae; genus Tiliqua; species Tiliqua scincoides. The sequence goes on from NC_089829.1 coordinate 33,545,153, forward strand.
AAATTGTATAAAATGTGCAGTACAGTCCTGAGCATTCTTGCTCAGAATTAAATCAGATTGGGCTTAGTAAGGCTTACCTAGTAAGTGTGTTTAGGATTGTAGCCTTTGGATGTTAAATAGCAAACTTTGTGTCTTTTTTTTTTAAAGAAAGATAATAGAATATTGCAGTGGTTCTCAAACTTTTTAGTACCAGGACTCGCTCATTAGAATGACAAGCTATTGGGACCCACTAGAAGTGACATCATTAAGCAGGAAAATATTTTACACCCCCATATGACCAAATCTAAGCAAGTTAAAAGTTTACATTAAGTTAAAAAAATTATTTAAGATAAAGAACCACCAATCCTTCCAAGCAATTGCTGATCTGTTAAAAAAAAAAATTCCTCAAATACCCCTCAAAGGGTGCTATCCTATTCACACTTACCCAGGAGTAAGCCTCATTGACTATCATTGTTAAAAGTGTATACATAGTAGCCTGTTGAAAGACCAAATCTGTAACATTTCCCCCAATGCAGTCATATAGCATGGTAGCATCAAGTCTAATATATTAAAAAAATAAAATACACATTAAAATGAATGCAGATCCACCTGAAATTGGCTTGCAACCCACAGTTTGAGAAAGACTGAAATATGGAATATCTAGCTGGAATATCTAGTTCATGAAAGCTAGAGTCAGAGCTTTTTACTGAGATATTTGCAAGTTTTTCTCTGTAATATTTCACCACTTTAGTAGAAAGGCAGGAGAGTAGATCTATTTCCAGTCTTTACTTAGGAAACCAAAAGAATAAGTATTGGTACGTTATAAAATGGACAAAGAAAGGCTTGGAACCTGTTTTAGTACATTTTAATAATGATATGATGGAAGGTTGTAGCTGATGTCAACCATTTAAGAGGTGTACCCTGATGCAGCAAAAGGTTAGGGTAAGATGAATGGGTTAACTTCAGACTGAAACGCAATAAACCATGAAATATGCATAGGTATGCATTTGGAAGCAGGCAAGAAAAGCATTTTTGTTCTTGGCAGGGGACGTTTTGCAAGAGACAGGAGGAAAGACTTCAAGTTAGTGGTTGATCATGAGGTTATGAACTGCCAGTGCAATGCAGTTGCAAGTAAGGAGAAAGGCAGTTCTTTATGTGTTAGGGAAAAAGGGTTAGCTATGAAGTCGCACTGGAAATAGGTCCAGTTGTGGTCACCTAACTTCAGAAAGGATGTGTTAATGCTGGAATTAGTGCAGAGGAGAGCATATTCTGAATTGAACCAAAGTCCAGCATTCTGTTGCTGTTAGAAGAGAATGGTGAAAGGGATTTGTGTTTTGTATGTTGCAATGTCTACCCTCAAAGGAAGCAGAATGACTGTATTGGTCAGATTTGGAAAAGAGAAATAAAGAACATAATTTTCTCACTACTAACACTCAGATGTGTGCTAATTAGTGTGTGAATTAGTGACTGATCCTGTATTGGCTGCAGCAAAGTGCTGGCCAAACTTTTATGAGTAGTGTATACACTTGACCTTTGTAGGATCTGATGAGAGTTGGTTAATGTTTGATATACATATCTTGCTTTCATTTTTTTTTTTCTGGAACTTGGTCTAATATGCAAGGATCTTTCCTTATGGATTATAACCAATTCCAAACCTCAGTTATGTACTTGCAACTAATTTTATAGGGCACTAGTATCAGTGAGAGAGAGAGAGACTCCATCTGTGGGAAATTCTCTTCCACGTTTTAATAAGATCTGGTAAATGTTGCTGTATGTGTACAAAAGTTGTGGATGGTTGTTGAGAGGTTGATGGAATCCTTGTGCAGGGTATTCAGTGTATGGTTTAGTTAGGGTGTATTCTGTGGAGAGAGAGTGTGTGTGTGTTCTCATGTACACATTTTTTCTGTTCCTGTTTTTTGAGATTCTTCTATAAACCCTTACTTCCTGAGAACACTTCAATTCTGAGTTTACAAAGCAATTTAAGAACCAATTGCATGAAGGGAGGTAATTGGGATGGGGTTTGGCACTGTTTTTGCTACTGAGAATTTATCATCTGCTCTTCTCCTCTGTTTTGAGTCTCAGCAGAACGTGAGGCAAATTCTGGAGAGCTTACTAAAGTCCTTCTTGGGTTGGTTTCGATGGCTTGGGTGCCCTCTTGGAATGAAATTTGTGAAGGATTTTAATGACTCTCGCAGTGGAATGACTTTTGTCTGCTGTGGAATTCCTTAAAGACAGCTCAGTGTGGTATTCAGTCAGTCCTAGCAACTTTCTTGTTTCCTTTTTCCTAGCCAACCACACAGCAGTCTCCTCAAGATGAGCAAGAGAAGCTCCTGGATGAAGCCATTCAGGCTGTGAAGGTCCAGTCTTTTCAGATGAAGCGCTGCTTGGTAAGAACAGTAGGATTTGGTCCTTTTGTCCTTGTACTGCAAATAGTAGGTTGGTTTGTGATGAAACGTGATCTATTCCTGGCTAAATCAGATGTGTTCAGCTTGTTCATACATGTATGTAGATCACCAGAACCCAGGCCCAGTTTTACTAACAGAGACCTGAATAATGTACAGTATTGCGCTTTTCCTTTTGTGTATTTTGATGGGTTTTACTATCTTGGTTGCTTTTATGTTAAATGGCTTCCATCTAATCAACGTAAATTTTGCTTGCTAGTTAAAGTGATGGCCTGACCTTTTCATGTATAGGTATATCTGCATAGCTCTGTATGTGTTTTCTCTGCTAGGGAGAAATGAGACACAGCCAATAATAATGTTTTTTTGCAGGATAAAAACAAGCTAATGGATGCTCTGAAACATGCCTCCAACATGCTTGGTGAGCTACGGACATCTATGTTGTCTCCAAAGAGCTACTATGAACTCTGTATCCTCTTGAAACATGTGGGTGAACTCCGGGCTAGCATTGCCAATAGATGGGGTTTTCACACTTTGGAGGTGTGATGGAACTACAGCTTTCTACCGCAGCTGTTTTAAAGAACTGTTAATTTGTGTGCCTCTTGTGCATGTGTCTCTGGGGAATATTGGGTGCCAAGGAAAGGAGGAGAAGGTCAGAGGAAGGGCCTCAGCTCAGTAATTGAGCACCTGCTTTGTATACTGAAGATTTCAGGCTCAATTCCTGGCATCTTTAGGTAGGGCTGAGGAAATACCCCTGTCTGAGATACTAGTGATCTCAGGATCCACAGCCAGTCAACACTGAGCTAGATAGACCTCAGGATCTAGATAGATCTCAGGATCAACATCTAGGTAGACAGACAGACGGTAGATATAATTGCTTTATATGCCCTGGCACACAAAACTGTGAAGGGAATGATGGGCACATAAAGAGTTGGCTTACACGTGCTTGAAATGGGTCAGGATACTTGGAAGTCTGGTTCACTTAACTTTTCTTCCATCCTCAGTACTGATAGCACTGAGCCACTGCACGCTTCCTCTCATCTCTTCTAGTCAGTCCACATTTCTCAGCAAGCCTAATTTTCAAAGCTGGGCTCTTTCCTCTTTTGTCTGTCTATCTCTGCCTGCAGATTTAATCTTATCACTGTGCTGCCCTCTGAAATGTCAACTCCTTTCTCTTGCTGCTCACGTCGTCTGCCTTAGATTCTGAACAATCAATTTTTCTCTTGGTGTTAACTGGGTGATAACACACAAGGTATGTTGGTCTTAATCCTTAATCGCAAGGAAAAGATATGGCTATTTCAGATGAGCTGCACTACCTGGAGGTATATCTGACAGATGAATTTGCCAAGGGAAGGAAAGTGGCAGATCTGTACGAACTGGTTCAATATGCTGGAAACATCATCCCTCGACTGTAAGTAAACCTTTTCGAAGCAAATGCTGGAGCAAACGCCCAAGGCAGTTTACAAAGTTGCCCAATGAAATGAACAGTGTATACAAACAATAAGTATTGTATTGGCAACCTTCAGTCTCGAAAGACTATGGTATCGCGCTCTGAAAGGTGGTTCTGGCACAGCGTCTAGTGTGGCTGAAAAGGCCAATCCGGGAGTGACAATCCCTTCCACACCGGGAGCAAGTGCAGTCTGTCCCTGGTCTGTCTCCCTGGCTATGGGCCTTCCTTCTTTGCCTCTTAGCCTCAGACTGTTGGCAAAGTGTCTCTTCAAACTGGGAAAGGCCATGCTGCACAGCCTGCCTCCAAGCGGGCCGCTCAGAGGCCAGGGTTTCCCACTTGTTGAGGTCCATCCCTAAGGCCTTCAGATCCCTCTTGCAGATGTCCTTGTAAACAATAAGTAAACAATAAGTAAAGTCATTTAAAATAAAAACCACCACACACATATAGTAGAGCCATGGGGGGGGGGGTCACTACCAGAAAGAAGCAGTCAAGCCACCTCACTATTATAGAGGGCAGACATCACTACATCACCCAAATGCCAGATGAAACAGACCTGTTTTGTGCCCTCGCCAAAAAGCTTTGAGGATGGTTCTTAAATCCCTACAAAGGAATTCCTTGTTGTGGCTGCTACAGAGAAGGCATGGCCCCATGCTGCCACCCCTTAAATTGGGACAGAGGTGGCATTTGAAAGAGAGCCCCCTTACGTGGCCTAAGGCGGTGGGCTGGAATGTATGGGAATGATTTTTGGAGCACTGAGGAAGGCATAGTCTTAGCCCAAGTTCTGCTAATGACTGTTTATGTTGAATGCATCACTTTTGGCTTTACAGACTGTTCCTTATTAACATGCTCTGTTTCTTCCCAGCTATTTACTAATTACAGTAGGCGTTGTCTATGTGAAGTCCTTCCCTCAGTCCAGGAAGGATATCTTAAAAGATCTGGTGGAAATGTGTCGTGGTGTCCAGCATCCTTTAAGAGGCCTGTTTCTCCGCAACTACCTCCTTCAGTGTACCCGGAATATCTTGCCTGATGATGGGGAGCAGACAGAGTAAGGAAATAACATAGTGTTCATTGGAGATTGAAGCAAAGGTGCCTGGTCAAGTGAAAGGAATAGAATATTGTATTGGGGTTGCATATGGTGTGAAAATTAATTCCCAGCAGGTAGTATATCTGACCAGGCCTTCCTTAAACTACACAGCTTTATCCCAAAGAATTATTTTTTTAACAAGCATCCTCTCTTCATGGTCCAAAGCAAGAGTTCTGATTTCTGTATTAAAATGGACCCAATCCACAGTCAAAAAATAATCTTTATGTAAGTAAGCACTGTTCATTTCTTTGTCTTGGTAGTGAAGAAACCACTGGAGATATCAGTGATTCCATGGACTTTGTGCTGTTGAATTTTGCCGAGATGAATAAGCTCTGGGTGCGAATGCAACACCAAGGACACAGTCGGGACCGGGAGAAGAGGGAGCGTGAGAGACAGGAACTGAGGATCCTGGTGGGCACCAACTTAGTCCGTCTGAGTCAACTGGAAGGTGTCAACGTAGAGAGATACAAGCAGGTGAGATGACTTCATATTTTGCCAAGTGAGTGAATTTTTTTTGCCTTATTACAGCTGTAGAAAACATGTTAAACAAAGATTAGCTGTCTTCTTTGTGTCTGTCTGTAGGTTGTACGTCTCTCAGGTTGGGGGCTGATCTTTTCATTCTTTGTCATGTGCTGTGTATGTAGGTGGTGCCCTTTTAAACAACAATTTTAGAAGTACCAACTGGATTCTGGTAGTTGAGAATACAGATATTCAAAAGAGAAAACAAGTATTCAAATCCAGGTTGTTGTTGTTGTTTTATTTAATAATATTTGTGTTCAGCAATACTTTGCATTTTCATCTGGTCTGAGGCCAGCGCATGGATGAAAGTAAAAAATGGAAGAATGTCAAAGTGTAGCCTTATTTAGCTTGCAAATTTATTTTAGTCAACAAAAACTGTGAATAACTAATTATGTAACACATGCAAATGTGTGCGAAACCTAAATAAACAGAAATAAAAGAGACTGTAAGAATGTTGATGGATTTCGTGGAAGGTTGGACGAAAGAGGAAAGTGCGTGGATGAAATTTGAAATGTGGTTATAATTGAAAATGGCTGAAACAGCAAGTGATGGAAGTGGATGAAAGTCAAGGTATTACTGTACTGCTTTTCAACTGAAAGGAGTTCACAAAGAGGATTATAAACCAAAGTATGTATATAAATTAGTAAATGGTTAAAGAAAAGTTACTGTTAAGGCTAAGGTTGTCAGTGGGTTTTGCAGAAATGGACTGTGTGTCTGTGACGACAAATACAAGATACCTTTTTCTTGCAAGTCTGTTGCATGTAAAATTAACTGTTGGCTCTATACTTGGCCAAGCTACTTCTCAGATGGCCCCCAATCGCCTGTGTTTTTGCACCTTAGGGGGAATTGATTTCTAACAGCACTGTAAGCTGATAAGTTTGCAAGGAGCAGAAGAGAACTAACACTCGGCTTTTCTTTCTCCTTCCTTCTTCCTAGATTGTCTTATCAGGCATATTGGAGCAAGTTGTAAACTGCAGAGATGCGCTAGCTCAGGAATACCTCATGGAGTGTATCATACAGGTAAATTGGAGTGGGATAGGGAAGAATAATGGTTTGACTTGGTAGTGACCTGCAGCATGTCGCTTTCTTCAGACTCCCACTTTGTGATCTGGGGCCTGATTATTTGTGCTGGGAAAAATCTGAGTAATGTGAAGGATGGTGGTTACAGTTCCATGACTTGGCTGGCTTCCTGCAGATCATAGGAACTGGGGTGTACGACTGGTGTGGCTCACTCAATACATTCCTCTGTGTGATGGGAGAGTGAGATTGCTCCTTCCTACCCCAGGGCATGGTCTGAAGACATGTAATGCAGCCACTTTGTGGAAGCTAAGCAGGTCTCATTCTAGTTGATGCCTGGATAGGTGACCACCTGTGAACCCCATGGACTCCACCTTAAATTCCATGATGGAAAGAAAGGTGAGATATAAATCAACAGTAGGTTCATGTGTCCTATCTCTAAAGCCACTGATGACCACACTTGGGTGGATATGGAATGGGCACTGGGGTATTTAAATGTAAACCTTTCTGTCAGATTCATTGCTGGAGGTTAGGAAGGTGGTTACTAGAAAGAGGGCCTCCTCAGTGGTGGCCCCCTAACCTGTGTTACTTCCCCTCCCTTTGCTGCTTTAGGTGCCAGTCAAATTCCTTCACGTTCTCTTGGCTTTTAATGGCATCCGAATTGCTTTTTATGTTTTCATCTTTCCTCCCCCTCAGCTTTCTGAATGGGTATTTTGAGCCAGTTGCCTGGTGGTTCTTAGTGGCTGTTTTCATGGGGGCTACTTACCTCAGGCCTGTTTCAGAAATCATCAGAATACCTGGGTTGGCTGTGATCATCTCATCTCCTCCAGCACTTGCTTCTGTTTATAGCTGCTGTGCGAGGAAGTAGTCAGGACATCCAGGGTTGCTCCTTAGGAATGGATTATTTTGTTTCTAATGCAGATTGCTTTGGGATGCTTTGACCTAGAAGGTGGTATACAAATAAATCAATAGCTACTCATTTTTAAAGTTTGTATTGGTTGTTTCTTTGTATTTTAAAAAATATTTTTGGCCAAGTAGTGTAATATGGTTTTGGGCAGGTCAGCATTTCTTCTCCAGAGTTGTCTATCTGTTCTGTAAAACGGGTGTCCAAACCCTGGCCTGGGGGCCACTTGCAGCCCTCAGTGACTCCCAATCTGGCGCACATGGACCCCCAGTCTCCAATGAGCCTCTGGCCCACCAGAAACTTGCTGAAGCCCATGCTAACCCGACACGATTGCTTACAGCATGAGGGTGACTGTTTGACTCTCGCGTGAGCTGTGGGACGAGGGCTCCCTCCACTGCTTGCTGTTTCACGTCTGATGCAGCAGCAGCAGCAGCAGTGAAGGAAAGGATTGCCTTGCTTTATGCAAGGCCTTTTATAGGCCTTGAGCTATTGCAAGACCTTCATTCAGTCATATAAATTCCATCTCTAATATATTCATTTATGTAAATTTCTTCAAATTTGAAATGTGAGTTCTTTTTTTTTTCCTGGCCCCTGACACAGTGTCAGAGGGATGATGTGGCCCACCTGCCAAAAAGTTTGGACACCCCTGCTGTAAAACAATGTGTGGTGATCATGTAAATTGGGTGTGAAGAAGCAGAATTACATGAGGGCAAATTGATGATAAAAGTTTTATGAGAGCTAGCCTGGTTATTTAGGACTTGATTCTTAACAAATACTTGTGTGTTTGATGTGTGTGTGTGTTTGAATGTTGTCTGAATCTACTTCCAAGTATTTCTGCCTTGTATAGGTTTTTCCAGATGAATTTCACCTCCAGACTTTGAATCCTTTTCTACGAGCTTGTGCTGAATTACACCAAAATGTGAATGTTAAAAATATCATTATTGCATTAATTGACAGGTAAGTAAAGGAAGTGCATCTTTGTGGGAGCAGGGTGGAAGGAAAGCCTGTAGGTTCATTGGAGGAGTGAACATTTCCATAATTTACTCCATGCATTCTATTAAGTTTAGCTAAAAATTGCCTGAGACTCTTCCGCCTGTTGGTTGAGGTGCTGTGATGTCATGGGATGCTCATGAACCTTGTAATTAACATAAGTTAGAGTAATCTATGGAATAAAGAGCTGTGTAGCTCAGTGGTTCTCAAACGTTTTAGCACTAGCACCCACCTTTTAAAACAGCACTCTATTGGGACCCTCCTAGGCTTTAAAAAAGGAGATCTAGAAAGAAATATTTTATCTATAAGTAATAATAACCAGAAAGACCCACAGATATTTATCTCTCTATATTTACATATGCTTGTAAACTGCAGGAGCTCAGCTCCTTGCAGGGCAGTTAGCAGCTGCAGTATATGATTTTTGAATAGCTTCAGAGCTTGAGGCCATTAGTTTTCTGATCTTTCCACCACCCTTTGGCAACCCACCAAAAATCAGGTTGCAACCCACCAGTGGGTCCCGACCCACAGTTTGGGACCACTGGTATAGCTTCTACAAGAGAGATACGTTTAACAGGAAAAACCACACATGCTGAAATTTGGCAGCGTTTTCTCTGTGCTTAGCAGGAAATAGAAACTGACTGGAGGCAGATTGGAGAGAGGATTTGGAGGCTAAAAGAAGGAAAAATGAGTAAACAGTGGGCTGAAGAGATGGGATTGGCTAGCAAGTAGAGATGCAGGTGAAAACATGGCCTAGTTCCTATACAACAGGAAGGAAGTAGATAGTCAAGGAAGCTCTGGCAGAGTGGCAGGCTGGATTGGCTATGTACCATAGGGCAATAAAGGCATAGATGTGCTTGGTAAATTTGGGGCTATGCTGGAAAGCAAAGAGGCAACTGCAAGCTTGAATTTCACTTGAAATGAGCTTGAGCAAGCAAGCCACATCTTTCGCCTGCAGGTTTCTTCAGATAGTGCTGAGTGGTAGAAGTAGAATTCTGTAGTATTTCCCCCTCTCAGTTCCCAGTTCTGTTCTCTGTCTGTTTTTGCTGATGAAGTTGTATTGTTATATCTTAGAAGAGCTATTTGCATATGATGTGTGACTGCATGTATCACATTCTTCTTGAAATCTTAGTAGAAGTTCAGTTTCTTTTTTTAAAAAAGTGCATTGTCTGAGTATTGTAGGAGAACTATGTGAATTGGCAACCTGAAGGGAACTATACACTCACTTTACAGCCCTCCCCCCCCTCCCCCGGGAGGTATGTAATTTAGGCTTTCTCTGAATCACAAGAGCTTATATAACCTTGACAAGCGCATTATGTAAAATGAAGATACCTTACTGGCTTTCTGTACTTTTTGCTGGATTCTCTTCCGACTTCAGAACATCCAGTCCTCCACGCAGCTTGAAATAGTGTGAACTATCCATTCCTCTGTGTGGAATTGTAGCTGCTTAACAAGCTTATGCTTGTGAGATCATCTTATGCATCAAATTGCAGAGAGCACTGCAGAGAGATGCCAAGCTTGTGGATAAGGAGAGCCCAATGTATGCTGCTTTGAGTTCTAGGATGAAAGAGGCAGGATATAAACAAGTTAATCTAGTCAAGCTGTTCTTTGCTGTTTGGTAGCGTCTGATGGGCTACTGTGGGGAGTGGAACTTTTTCCTCCCTCCTACCTGGAGGTACCAGGGACCTTCTGCATGCAAAGCAGATGTTTTGCTCCTGAGCTGTGTGCCTTCCCTGAGCGAGTGAGTCATGACTCGCTTGTCTCATTAATTTCAATGGTGCTTAGATTCAGTTTTCTTAGAATACAACCCAGTATTTATAGACAACATTGCCTGAAAGTGCCTATGGCAGTGGAACAGTAGCAATTAAAAAATGCCATTAAAAGTTCTCCATTAATACAAATTTAAAACACATAAATCATAATGCTGTTAAAATGCATACTCTGCTGCTCTATTAAAAGAAATTCGAAGAGGTCACTGTCATAAATGATATGTCTACCCAGTACTAAAATAGTGGTCACTATGTCATGCATTATATCACATGCCTGGGGAGGAATAAACAGTGATCAGAAATGAACAATTAACTGCTCTTTCTGAATGCATTTGGACAAAAGGATAATTTGTATGAAGTATCATGTTTGTCCCCCTTTTTTTTGTTTGGGTTAGGCTTGCACTCTTTGCTCACCGAGAGGATGGGCCAGGAATACCTGCTGACATTAAACTCTTTGACATCTTCTCGCAGCAGGTGGCTACTGTCATACAGGTAAGCTGCATGTTTTGGTCATGTCCGTAAGTGATGCTCAGTTTATTCACTGCTGTATAAATGCAGTTGCCAGTCATAACTTTATCCTTGAGCCTGGGGATCTTGTCTACCTCCCTCTGTCCAGAACCAAATGATTTTCCTGTCTGACCTTGCATTGGGTTTTGGATACACTTGGAAGAAATTGGAGCACGTCTCTTTGCTTTGGAAGCTCAGCATTATACAGATTTTCCATCTGTGCCTGGAGTACGCTCAGTGATGACCACCCATGCAAAGTGACTATTACGGTGGGCCCTTAGTGTCTGCAGGGGATCTGTTTCAGGACCCCTCCATAGATACCAAATTCCATGGATAATTGAATCCTTGGGGGCAGGCGGTGGCATTGCACTCCAACAACGTACCTTGGGGCTATGCCCAACCCCTCTGGAGGTTGCACGCAGTTCCCAGCCTCCTTAGAATTTTATTTATTTTTATTTTTCACATTTTTATACCGCCCTTCCTCCAAAGAGCTCAGGGCGGTTTACACAGCTGCTCCTCCCCTCTTTCTTGTCCTCACAGCAACCCTGTGAGGTAGGTGAGGCTGAGAGAAAGTGACTGGCCCAAGGTCACCCAGGAAGCTTTGTGGCTGAGGGGGGATTTGAACCTGGATCATCCAGGTCTAAGTCCACCTCCCAAACCACTACACCACCCTAGCTCTCCTGGGTGCAGAAGGCCTCCTGGATGCAGTGGAAAGGCATGTACAGTTGCATCCAAGAGGTTCTCTGAGGCCCTCCATCTGTGGAATTGGTATCCAAGGATATTCAAATCTGGATGCTAAACCCATAGATAAGGAGTTCTCACTGTACTTTCTTGAAGCCTTCAAGGCTCTGTACCCCTCTGTTCTTTTGAAATACACTGGGTTAGTGCCTTTAAGAACTGTGAGGTGCTGAAAACAAACTAGTGGATAAGATGTTCATATTTTCTCTGAATCCCATGGTGTCAAGCTGCTTTATTCTGAGTTGGAGCCTTGCTCTATCTAAGAACATAAGAGCAGCCCCACTGGATCAGGCAATAGGCCCATCTAGTGCAGCTTCCTGTATCTCACAGTGGCCCACCAAATGCCCAAGAGAACACACAAGACAACAAGAGATCTGCATCCTGGTGCCCTCTCTTGCATCTGGCATTCTGACATAGCCCATTTCTAAAATCGGGAGGCTGCACATACACATCATGGCTTGTAACCCGTGATGGACTTTTCCTCCAGAAATTTATTCAATCCCCTTTTAAAGGCATCTAGGCCAGATGCCACCAGCACATCCTGTGGCAAGCAGTTCCACAGGTGGCAAGGAGTTCCAGAAATGCAAGGCTTATAGGTATCTTTTGCTTGTGTCAGCCTGGCCAATTATCTGTTGCACCTGTGTGGTAGGATGCTTCCAAGCAAAATTTTCAGTTATGTTGTAGCACCAGGTTGCCCATTAGCCTCTTGCGAATTCTGATGAAGTAAGCAAGTAACCTATATCATCTCATGGTTAACTTAGCTCATTGCTCTTGGGCCTTGTTCGAGTCTGGCAGGCTGTGTCACTGACTGAATCACCTGAAAATGCTTCTGTAAGCTTTATGTTCTTAGAATTTTAGTAATACTGGCTCAGTATTGTCTGATAGAAGGTGGGTTAGGCCAGGGATTGACCTGAGGACCTTCAACCTACAAAAATTGGGTGCTCTGCCCCAAGCTACAGCCTTTCTTCCATCTCTTACATACCCTTGTGTTCCAACTCTAGTCTAGGCAAGACATGCCTTCGGAGGATGTGGTGTCATTGCAAGTCTCCCTCATTAACCTGGCAATGAAATGCTATCCTGATCGTGTTGACTATGTAGACAAAGTCTTGGAGACGACGGTGGAAATATTTAATAAACTTAACCTGGAGCAGTAAGTGAATGCCAACTCCCTTCCTGGATAGAAGTCCGTAGATTCTGTTAAATTTGAGGTGGGAGGGAACAGAAACAAACTAAGGTTGGTTAATATAAAAAACCCCAGTGCTGTCTAAAGTGGTGTTTTTTTTTTATGAATTGCTTTTGAATGACAAAACAATGTATTACTACTGCCTGCTTGAACCTCAAGAGCTGGCAGTCTAAAACATTTTGTATTGTGTAGAAATCGCTCTTGCTTTTATATCTGTTCCTGCTGTTTAGTCTGAGTTTAAGAAGTCTGCCTCCAAGGAAATGGTCCTGAGCTTGAGAGACTTGATGACTGTCAATTTACTATTTTATCTCCCACTTACATCTTTAGTATTGCTACAAGCAGTGCTGTTTCAAAGGAACTAACAAGGCTTTTGAAGATTCCTGTTGATACTTACAACAATGTCCTCACAGTCTTGAAACTGAAACACTTCCACCCACTCTTTGAGTATTTTGATTACGAATCCAGGAAGAGTATGAGTTGCTACGTACTCAGCAACGTACTGGATTATAACACCGAAATTGTCTCCCAGGATCAGGTAGGAAAACACCACATTTTTCTACCTATTTGGGCACTTGCTTTTGCCATCATAGAGGCTGAAAAAATGCCTCTAATTTTGCAGCTGGTGGAAATCTCAATGCAGATGGACTTTTTCTTGACTTGATGGGGGGCAGATAGGTTGTTGCCCCTCTGTGATCTGGTCCATGTTTATGGAAGAAAATGAGTGCACCTGGCACTACCTTGCCTCTGTTCCTGAACATCTGCAAGGGGGCGTACCATTTGAGTATGGTATCTTTGTGTAGGCCCAGACTATGTGATAGGTTTTTTTCAGATTAAACCTGATTATGCAGTCAAATCTGAGATGGCAACTTTAAGGGTGAGCTATATTTCTCATGCATATAGACTCCCATCAAGGAAAGGCTTTGTACTGTCCTGTTTTGTTGATTTATTTGATATGTTGGAGCTCTTGGATGGATCTAGACAGCTGTTTTCCTCCGTTATCGTGGATTCTTTCAGTAACAGAGAACCTAGTTGACTTGAGTTGCGCAGTCATTGAGGACTTTGCCTAGGGAATCCCTTCAGAACATCTATTTCCCATTAATCACCCAAAGTTGGTCAATTAGCTCTGCCTCTACTACTATATGTGGATGATATGCTTTTATTAGCATGTACAAAAATTGGTTTAAAACGACTAATAACGACATGTTTAAAATTTTTTAAACAAAACAAGTTGATACTTAATTTTGACAAATCAAATAGTAGTTTTTGGCCACTCTTGGAAACAGGGATCTTTGAAGGTTATGTTATCCAACAAGTATAAATATTTAGGAGTCTTGTTTCATTACAAGCATTTCTGAACGATACACCGGCAATTAGCAATCCAAAAAAGTAATATTACAGCCCAAGCCAAGTCGATTCTTTTATGCTTGGGGGAATTCCTTCATTCCTGCAGCGCTCCACACATTCAACAATAAGGTAGTGGCACAGCTTTTATATGGAATCCCCATTTGGATTTCTGCCTTCTGCATTACGGATTCAGTCTCTCTTCCTTTATAAAATCTTTGCAATATCACGATGCGTACCGTACGCTGTCTTATGCCTTATGTCTTATGCCTGGAAGCTGGGCAACATAAAGTGGAATCTTTAGCCTGGCTGTTCCTTTTCAGACATGGGCTCAGAATTGGCTCTGCTGCTGCAAAGGACCCTTTATTGAAAGACATTTTAGAAACGTTTTATTCCCCAGGACTGATCTTACTCAGTAAGAAACTCCAATCTTTGGGGCTTTCCTTGGATTTGCTGGGCAAGATGCCATGGACAATAGCGTTTAAGACCCTTCGTACCTGGATACGGGACATTGGAAAAACAAGAGCCCCTAGCTGATGCCCAAAAAACCTGTTCCTCACTTCATTTTGGATTATCCTGGGCAGCTGATTTCAGCAGTAATTATTTAACTTTCTTAATGAATCCGCATGTACGCAGACTGTTCTCCCTAGCTAGATTAATGCCCTTCCCTCAAATGAGATGAAAGCTAGGTTTAATGCTAAATAATCCAAAGCATGTCATCGTGGCACAGATTCCTTGGAGACAGTCCCTCATATTCTACTAAGTTGTATCCGCTATTCGGATCTAAGGAGCTGATATTTATTCCCTCTTCTAGTGTCACTTAATGGATCAGAAATGTACATTGTTAGACAATTACTAACTGGCAGGAATGAGGCTGTATCAATTAAAATAGCTAAATTTCTTTACCATGTTTACCGTATTTTTCGCTCCATAAGACCCACCTGACCATAAGACGCTCCTAGTTTTTAGAGGAGGAAAACAGGAAAAAAAATATTCTGAACCAAATAGTGTAATAAAATATTTAATAAACTATAATGAATAACATTTGAACCATGTAAAGTGAACAGCAGTCAACAGTGGCATTAAGAACCATTATCACTGTCATTAACAAATGGAGAGACTTAAAGGTTTGAGTACTCTAGTTTTCTGGAAACCCCAAGAACTCATCATCGCTAGAGTCAGAATTTATGAAGCTCACAAAAGCAGGTGCACATAAATAGGGATCACATTATCTTTCTGCTACAATGATGTTCTGCCAAATCCCAGTCCACTGGGCCTTGTGCCCGCTTAAGGCTGATCAGTCCCCCTTGTGCAACTCACCAGTGCAGCAAGCAAAAGTGAGTCCAGTTCCAGTCCACAGATGCCAAGTAAATCAGTCCCATCAATCAGAGTTGCCAAATCAGAGTCCAGAACCAATAAGCCAAATTACAGTCCAAGGTTAGTCAAATCCATCAGGGTATCCAAGTCCAGTCACAATCCACTGTCAGATTCCAAATTCAATAAACCCAGTCAGTCTCCTCTCCAACCTGCACTCCTTCTACAACCCACACCCCCTTCCTCAGGTGCTCCTTATATCCCTGAGGGCCCTATTGCCTTCCAGTGGCTGCAGCTGTGCAGCACACTCTGCTGAATGCCCAGGCCTTACCCTTAAAGGGGCCACTGCTGACACCACATCTACCTCCTCACCAGTTCTTCCGTGATTCCAATACAAATGAACAAGTGGAAAGTCCAACCACAACTTGAATTCTCAAGACACAACAAACCTCTGGATTTATGGTGAGAACGGAGCCTTACCTGGGGCTTGTGCAATAAGCAAACACTGGCATTCTGACCAAGGAGACAGTTTTTTCTTTGTGATGGGGGGGGGCTTACATTCAGATGCTGGATGAGGTGAGTGAAAGCGCCCCTCCCCTGCTGTGTGAGTGTGTGTGTGTGGGGGGGGGGCAGAGCATCTGTGTGTGTGTGAGAGAGAGGGGGGAAAGTGTTTGTGTTGCAGAGAAGTTGTGATGCTCCAGGCTTGGGGTGGGGGGAAAGAGAAGCTGTGATGCTCCAGGCTTTGGGGGGGGGGGGAGAGAGAGGCTGTGATGCTCCAGGTTTGGGGGGGAGAGAGAGGCTGTGATGCTCCAGGCTTGGGGTGGGGGGGAAAGAGAGGATGTGATGCTCCAGGCTTGGGGGGGAGAGAGAGAGGCTTTCCTGGGAGTAAGCCCCCCTGACTCTAATGGGACTTACTTCAGAGTAGGCATGCACAGGATTGGGCAGCAAGACTGCCACCCCACCCACGCTTTCCTGGGAGTGAGCCCCAGTGACTCTGAGACTTACTTCTGAGTAGCCTCTGACTGCCCGGGGAAGCAGAGCAGAGCGAGCGGGCAGGGGGCGGGGCCAGGGGTGGGGCGGGGCGGAGGTTTTTTTTTTTTGCAGTATTTGCTCCATAAGACGCACACACTTCCCCCCCCCCCACTTTCTTGGGGGGGAAAAGTGCGTCTTATGGAGCGAAAAATACGGTATATGAGAATTGTTTCCGGAAGCTGAGCTTAATCAATGTATGATGTGGATAGTTTTCTTGGACTAGTATTTGGGTTTCTTTGTACATATGCCAATAAAGGTTTTGGAACGGAAACTGAATTTCCCGTTAATCTCTTATTGTTGATTCTGGAATTCCAGCTGTTTGTTTGAGGCACACTGCCTGAAATGGGAGGGAATCTGTTGGGTAGAAGTTCATTCCTTGAAGTCAGGTTTGGCTGGATTTGTTCAGGTTTGTTCAGCTTGACAAGCCCCCTGAAAATTCAGTATATGTGGGATGGAAGACACTGGTTATGTTGACAATCTTGCCTTTTTTTACGTCTGACAAATCAAAGTCCAGATTGAATTTAGCAGAGGGTTTTGGATAAGAGGTGATCAAAATTGCTTGATGTGTTCTGTGTTTTCTGTTGGCTGAGCATATCCAACATGGAGCAGGATCCAACCCTTGTGTGTGTGGAAGGCCCACTTTTGCACAGGGGCAGGGTTGCTTGATAACTCTCAATCTTGCCCATTGCAAATTCCCCATGGTTCATCCCAAGGTATTATCAAGGATCTCCTGATTGCAGGGGCAACTTTTCAGGGGGATATAATGGGCTGAAGAAGGATTTAGGAGTTGCAAGAGACCTTTGGTTGATTGGGAGTTCTGTGGTTCCCTAATTCGAACCATTGTGCATTTATCTTCAAAGGTTTCAGCACAAAGCTATAGTTAACTCGGATAGATCTTTATCTGTCTTCTGCAGGTGGATGCTATCATGAATCTAGTGTCAACGCTGATCCAAGACCAGCCAGATCAGCCAGCTGAAGATCCAGACCCTGAGGATTTTGCAGATGAGCAGGGCCTCGTGGGCAGGTTCATTCATCTTCTTCGTTCTGATGACCCTGACCAGCAGTACATGGTATGAACCCTGCATGAATGTGTGTGACTCGATCAAAGCAAGGAGTCAAAACCTGAACCCTAAAACCCAGTCAACCCAGCAATTTCTTCAATTAAACCAGAATTTTAAAATGCTTATTGTCTTATACTTTTGTACAGCATGTGTTAATATCTAAAACCTTTGTATATATTATCCTGTTGTAGTCCTTGGCTAACGGGGCTGTTCAAGTGAGTAGTGGCATCCCCATATTGCAAGTGGAGAGCTGAGCCTGATGGGGGAAGAGTTTGAATAAGGTGTTCATGTAAGAGGCGTGATTCAAACTGGGAGCTTTTGTTTTGAAACGCCGGTCGCAATCCTAACCAACTTTCCAGCACTGACATAGCTGAGCCGATATGGTGTGCACTGCACTCTGCAATGGGGAGGCAGTCAAGGGGCTCTCCTCATGGTAAGGGCATGTTTGTTACCTTACCTTGGGGCTGTATTGCGTCTAGTCAGTACTGGGAAGTTGGTTAGGTTTACGCCTACAGTTTCTTAGATATGTTTGTAACTGAATGGACAGCAGAATATCTTGGAAGCCAGTGGAGAAACGGAATAAGATATCTGAAATACAGAGTGCATGTGTGGGTGAGCACTTGGAAATTGGGGAGCCAAGTTCTGGTGCTCTGCAGAGGTTATTGTCCCTCGAACAGCAAAGGCAGGAGACATCATTAAAATAAGAGATAAGATGCACTTTTGCAAATTTGCGTTAGAAAGCAGGATTATGCAGGTTTCCAGTTTTTCTATTAAGCACAGAATGCATCCAACTCTAACTGATGCCTGTTAAGAACATGAGATAAACCCTGATGGATCATACTGATGGCCCATTAAGTCTCAACATTCTCCTTTCTGCAGTAGTCATTCAGATGCCTCTGGGAAGCAAGCAAGGCTGGAAGGCTCATTTGCCCTCCCCTGCTGTTGCTTCCCAGCCTAACTTGTGTTGGATTATGTGTGGAGGAGAAACTTATTTCCCTCCCATTTTCAATTCTAAAGCAGCCAACCCAGCATGTCTCATTTGAAAATACATTTTAAAATGTGAAGCTGACCTACAAATGCTGTAAACATCCCAGGTTCTTTCTCTTTCTGCTCTCTGCTCTCTTGTACTTTTGAGTAGAGGAAATGAAGGGAATGGTGATGCCTAATGGGCTTGCTGAGTAACATTCAGGACAGTGAGTCATTAGCATTTTCTTTAAATTGCAGGAATAGTTGAAAAATGGGACTTAATTTCTTCCTTGCAAATTGACTTAAAAAAAACAAACTCCTAAGTAGAGGCTTTGTAATCATTTCTGCAAAAAAAATTAAGATGAAGAAATGCAAATAGTGACACTTGGGTTGTATTAAGAACAGCGACAGCTGGTGCCTCCAGGAAGTTGGAGGGGGAAAGCAATAGAGCTAGTTTCTCCTGCTTGCCCCTCTCCAGCATCACCTGTGGAAGCCCCTTTGATTGGGCATGGGAAGAGGTGGAGCCTCCATGACCAGCTGCAGCATATCTCTGGAGAACAGGTGCTTGGGTGAACAGTGGAAAAATGGCTACCTTCATGATCTACTTTTCCTCAGAGGCACTTGGCTGGGCACAGCTGGAAACTGAAGAATAGTTGGAGGTGTGCAATTTGTCCGAGCAGCAAGCTGAGTACAGGATAGAAGTATAGGGAGTCTGAGCCCTGGACTCGAAGTAGGGCTTTCGGTGATAGAAGACCCAGAAAGCCAAGTTTAGTACACTGTTTCTCATGTTTACGATGGCTCTGAAGATGTACAGCTGTGTTCCAAAACCAAGTCTCTGATTACCCATTCTTTAGTTTGTAAAGCAGGATGGTGGCTTTTTTGGCATTGATCAGATGTTGATTCCAATATCTGACCCTTCTCCGGCTTTAGATTTTAAACACTGCTCGGAAACACTTTGGCGCAGGTGGAAACCAGCGTATTCGGTTCACGTTGCCGCCGTTGGTCTTTGCCGCCTACCAGCTTGCATTTCGCTATAAGGAGAACTCCAAAGTGGTGAGTGAGCGAACTGAAATGTATTTGGTGAGATGTTCCTAAGTTTATTAAAAAAATAAATAAATAAAGATAAGGCATTAAACAAAAACCCCTTCAATTCCCAACAGGATTCTGATGTTTCTTAACCTTTTGAGAGAATGGTACAAAAGCTGAACAAAGGGGTTGGGAGATCAAATAAGGAAATGATCCCTGAGCATAGCCTTGAAGGCTTTTTTATTTATTTATATAAGAGATTGGTGTCCCTCCTTTCCCCAGTGGTGCTCAAGGTGGGTGATGATATATAAAAAATACAATAAATTAATAAACAGACAACAATAATATACTACAACAAGTAAGAATATTAGGTTAGACAAAACACAGTGCATAACGTGGCCATCTAGTGCACATATGAAGCCAAGAAGATCTAGAGAAACCGCCAGGGAACCTCATGTACGTTGCTATGTACACCACAGAAGATACTTGCTACAGAGCAACTTGTGGTGAATTTTCCAGTGAAGAGCAATTTCCAACATGGCCACTGCCGGTTCTTTGTGTAAAAGCTCCCTGTTGTATTCATTATATTAACAAAAAAGAAAAATTGGGTATTGTTCAATGTCTTCTGCCACATTCTGGTTCCTTCTGCAAAAACTGGAGTTCAAGCCTATAGTTTATTTCGGCTACATAATTCTAGTCCTTGTCTCAGAATGCAGAATGGCCCTTCTTGCTGAGTGTTGTTCTTCCTTCATGCTGTTTGACCAAAAGTTTCCCTTTAATCTAACTTCATTGTAGGATGACAAATGGGAAAAGAAGTGCCAGAAGATCTTCTCCTTCGCGCACCAGACAATTAGTGCTTTGATTAAGGCTGAGCTGGCAGAGCTTCCACTACGCCTATTCCTTCAGGGGGCTCTGGCGGCCGGGGAGATCGGGTTTGAGAACCATGAGACGGTGGCCTACGAATTCATGTCTCAGGTGGGGCTAGCGTATGTCCCCTTGTTGAACATGTGGACCATGACCCAGCAACACATAGGTGTATTCAAGCCTCTTGATTTCACTTGCTTGCGTGGGGAGGCCCCTGCTGAACTTTTGAAAATATTTCTTTCCTGTAAAGGTTTTGATATTTTTCCATATTTTATTTTTATTGTATGGCACTGTGTGTGTATTGTAAATGAATTTTACCCCAAGTGATATAACTATGCTGTTCCCCAAGTGTATAACTTCCCACCAGGGACTTAAATCAATGGCTACAGCTTAACGAAGCTGGCTCCTCGTCTGCCTTGGCTTAGGAAATTGTGCTTGAAAACAGTCTCAACTGTTGCCTGCTTGAACTTGTTCAGGGACCTTAAGAGCAATTAGCGGGAGCTTAATTTTTGCAAATGTAAAAAATACTGCCTCTGTAAAAATGCATAGTAATCAAAACTGGCTGTTCATCCTCCACTTTCTCTCCCCCTTTATTTCTTGTTTGGATTAGGCATTTTCTCTGTATGAAGACGAAATCAGTGATTCAAAAGCACAGCTGGCCGCAATCACCTTGATAATTGGGACATTTGAGAGGATGAAATGCTTTGGCGAAGAGAACCACGAACCTTTGAGGACCCAGTGTGCTTTGGCGGCTTCCAAACTGCTGAAGAAGCCAGATCAGTGCCGAGCCGTGAGCACTTGTGCCCATCTGTTCTGGTCTGGCCGGAACACAGACAAGAATGGAGAAGAGGTAAGGAAGAGCCAAAGGTCCTAGTGGTCCCTGTTGACTTAAGTTCCTGCTGCATAGTGAGAAGTTGGGCTGTCCAACAAGAAATGCAAGAAATCCCCTTGCTCTAGTGCCCTGTTCAGGCAGCTGCTTGCAACTGGAAGGCCTATTGGGCCTTTCCCTACATAGCTACTAGAGAGTGGGGACTAGGTAAAACAAATTGCATGTTGATCTTTTTGTTTTGTATACTACTTGCATTTTTTGGGTGCATTTGGGCATAATGCCAACCCATGGGCTTTCTCCCACGGGCTTGACACATACAAAATTATGCATGGGAATGAAAGAGTGGATAGAGAGATGCTCTTTACACTCTCACATAACACCAGAACCAGGGGACATCCACTAAAATTGAGTGTTGGGAGAGTTAGGACAGACAAAAGAAAATATTTCTTTACTCAGTGTGTGGCTGGTCTGTGGAACTCCTTGCCACAGGATGTGGTGATGGCATCTGGCCTGGATGCCTTTAAAAGGGGATTGGACAAATTTCTGGAGGAAAAATCCATTATGGGTTACAAGCCATGATATGTATGTGCAACCTCCTGATTTTAGAAATGGGCTATTTCAGATGCAAGGGAGGGCACCAGGATGAGGTCTCTTGTTATCTGGTGTGCTCCCTGGGGCTTTTGGTGGGCCACTGTGAGATACAGGAAGTTGGACTAGATGGACCTATGGCTTGATCCAACGGGGCTGTTCTTATGTTCCCCTTGTGCATGATAATCATTATGTTCCTGGTTTGCAGCTGACTTTCTATCTTGGTATGGCAGCAAATGCAGACCATAGTTTTGGACAGATGAAATTGCAAGCCATGGTTTGCCACAAACTGGAACTGGATTTCACTAATTGGTATGTGGGAGGCAGGACAGCATACTGACCTGCTTCTGCTTTTCATAATAGCAAACCATAGTCTGGACTTGCATCCGGCTACACACACCAACCCTGATGTCCCATCTGTCTTCTTGTGGTTGTGCCATTTTGCTTCAGGAACGTGCAGACAATACAAGGAGATGAAGGAACTTGCATTCATAGTTCGTGTGTGTGTGTGTGTGAGAGAGAGAGAGAGAGAGAGAGAGAGAGACTCCTGTAAGCTGGTTGGGTGAGAGGATGTGCGCACTAGAATGGGGTCTATTATACTAGTGTTTGCTTTGTTTTTACAAGCCAAGGCAACTTCTCTTCCAATATTCAGGGCTTTCACCTACTGGCTGGATAATAAAAGCTTGCCTGTGTTCCTTAAAGTGCATGTTGAATCTTCCAAGGCCCATTCAGATGTATAGAGCAGCATTTCTCAAATTGTGGGTTGGGATCCACTTGGTGGGTTGGGACCCAGTTTCTGGTGGGTCCTACAGAGTCTCCAATGAAAACATAAGTGATGGAAAAAATCAGATAACTAATTGCCTCAAGCCCTGAAGCTATTCAAAAATCAGATGGCTGTTGACTGCCCTGTAAACAGCTTAACTCCTGCAGTTTGCTAGCTCCTGTAAATAAAGGGAGATAAATGTTTGGAAGTCTTTTTTTTTTCTGGTGTGTTTTTTCCCCCAAGTCCATCAGTGACAGGTAGTGGGGGCAAATGAAGGCTGGGTCACATACGAGCCTCGTAACTAAACCCCTCAAGCCTTGAGGCTAGTCATGAGGGCTGTCTCATTATGAGAAATGGATCGAGTCTTTATGCAAATAAATAAAATGTTACTTGTAAATAAATAAATGGAAATAGTGTTTATTTCTAGATCACCTTTTAAAAAAGTCTTGTGAAGCTAGGTCTGCCTTAATAAGAGGGTCATTTTAAAAAGTAGGTCCCAGTGCTGATAAGTTTGGGAACCACTGGTATAGAGAGGCCAGTAGGGCTCTGATGCTCTGCACGTATACTTTTGGAATAAGCCTTCTTGAATATGGTTGGGCTGAGTCTTGAGTAAACATGCACAAGTTGGAGGTTGGTGGCTGGCCACACAACCTTCTCTCCTACATGCTATGGAAACTGAGTTGGCACAATTTAAGGCATTGCAGTGTGCCAGAGCATGGCTGGGGACTGACTGGAGGTTTGTTTCAGTGATATGCTGGGGGCTTGATGAGTGTGATGGGATGGTGACCAGCTGCCTTTTGCCTTGTTGCTTAGCTTCACGGCGGGAAAAGAGTGATGGAGTGCTTGAAAAAGGCCCTGAAGATCGCAAATCAGTGCATGGACCCTTCTCTCCAGGTTCAGCTCTTCATCGAAATCCTGAATAGATATATCTACTTTTACGAAAAGGAAAATGATGCGGTGAGTAAGATGACATTGATGACCTTAGTAGCATTTTATGTTGCCTATAGATATGTATAATAAAAACTGGCCGGCTGGTGCTTCTCCTTTGTAAAGCAGTGTGAGAAAAGAAGGAGTTGAAGTGGCAGCTTGGAATCAGGCTCTTCGTTTCCCCAGTGCTCTTTTCACCTGTGGGTTCCTGAAATGGTAAATCTGGTTTAGAACCTGGCATGGGGAACAGGTGGGGAGCAGTTAAAGGGTTAATATTCTCCCCTCCTGCTTTCCTCTTGAAACTTCTTTGCAACAACGTTAGCTCCAGTGGTGATACGGCATGCGCTGGATCCTTAAGGCTGCAATCCTAACCACACTTTCCTGAGATTAAGCACCATTGAACAAAATAGGACTTACTTCTGAGTAGACCTGGTTAGGATTGTGCCCTAAGCCTTGGAATGAAACTGATTGTTGCAGGAAACCTTAGCAGTAGGTAAGTTTTCTTTTATTTTCAGACAAGCTCGTCTAATGTTAATTTTTTTCATTGGGGGAAAAATCTCTTGTGAAATGCAGCTTCAGCGCTCAGAAACCACTGCCATATTCAGGTTGCTAACCAGTTGAGAGCTGACTCAGGTCAAGTTGACTTTCCAATTCTATTAACCCATTTTTGCCCACCCACAGGCGTACATATTTGATCCCTGTTGTGTATATGCAACGTTGGGCAGAAATGGCTTAAGTCTTGTTAGCTGCACAACACGACTCTATCTTGGCAGGACTCCAGCGCCTACAGAAATTCCCCCTCCCACAAAAACAAACACTGAAAGCACTCCCACATCCTCATCTTGTGGTGTGTCCAGATTTTAAACTCTACCATTTCCTCATGCTTGCTTTTTCTCTAGGTCACAATTCAGGTTTTGAATCAGCTTATACAAAAAATCCGGGAAGACCTTCCGAACCTTGAATCCACCGAAGAGACAGAACAAATTAACAAACACTTTCACAACACGCTGGAGCACCTGCGTTTGAGGAGAGAATCGCCGGAATCCGAGGGGCCGATCTATGAAGGGCTGGTCATTTAAGAAAGAGAGCTGTGTGTGCGCAATGTCTGTCTTGCTCATCTTCCCATTTACACACAGTACATAGTTTTGGGTTTTTTTTTACAATGATGCTAGAGTTCATAGATTGTGCCTTTCGGAAGTGCCAAGTTAGGCTACCTGTTCACTCTCTTCTTGTGCAATGTGTTCAGTGCTGCACTTCCGAACAATTGCATTGACTACTTTTTACCAAATATTCCAACTGTTTGGACCAGCAGCTTGATAGATGCCATCAGAAAGTAAGCATGACTGAAGCTCTTCTTCTATACTTCATGTCAAGGTGTCGACTCTTTTCTTCCCAGCCCCAGCATTCTACTCTCTCCTCTTTCTGTTACTCCGGCCCATTCCTCCCTTGAATACCTAATCTGATTTTTTCATCTGCAAGTGTTATAGATGTATGTGTGGTTTATTTTTACAGAAAATCTTCACTTTTCTTGTATGTGGGTTCTGCTAACTTTCTTATAAAATGCAGCTCAAGGTTATGTCAGATCTTTTTGTCGTCCTCCCCCTTAAAACTAGAATATATTAATGCATGTTTTTGGAGTTTTAAGCACCATGCTCAGAAAATCCAGAAGCTATATTTTGCATATGGAGGGCTCTGTGACACTCAGTGAGGGCCAGTAATGTGCACAGGGCATATTTATCAAGATAACTTTTGTTTCCACATAGTATTAAGAGAGGAGAGAGAAAAAAGGGTAATAGATGAAATTGTGGTCTATATAGTATATGTATAACCTTCATTACTGTAAAATTAAGGGGGAAATGCGTTATGCAGTTCTACTCGGTATCATGAATTTGCACCATTGAAACAATAAAGTTGCTATTAACGAACTTGTCCCTTTGTTGTCACCCATTGTAGTGAATAGTTGATAATAGTTGAGCTTTCTTGATTGTACTTATGGGTCCTTTGTGTTTCCCATGATCAATAGAGAACTTCTGTTTGCTTTGCATGCACTTGGCACAAAAAAAACAGAAATATGACCCAGAGGCTGTGTTCTCTTTGAACTGCCTCAGAATTGGAGAAGAAGTGGAACCGGAGTCCAAGTCCAATCTGAGGCAATTTTCTAATTAGGCTGGTGAAGAATGGAAGAACTTTCCCTGCTAGATCAGATTCAAGAGGTTCACATAGTCAATCTTATTGCCTCCAGCAGTAATTATTTGCTGAAATCAGCTAATACAGTGATCCCTCACCATCGGTGGATTTGGCCAGATGGGACAGTCTCTCCTGGAAGCCACTTCTGGGTCCCAGGCACTTAAAGTGTTCTATTTAGAAATGTCTTAAGTTTTAAAAGTGCTCCTAACCTTTGTACCACAAACCACGCCAGCTACAGGGCAGACTTTGGCACTCCTAGAAGCCACTTCCAAGTAGTGCCAAGGCCCGTGACCGCCTCCCTTGACCCTGGCATGCCTCGGAATGAATCATGGAAGTGTTTCTCAAACACTTCCATGATGCATTCTGGGGCAAGCCAGAGCCCAGGGGAGGGGGCTGCAGGCCTTGGCGTGATCTGGAAGTGGCTTTTGGAAGTGGCTTTTGGGAGACTGCCCTGTAGCCATGCAGCCAATACGATTTGCAGCATTAAGTAAAAAAACAAGTGTTCCTTACCTTACCTTAAAATGGTGCCCCATTATCTGTGGTTTTCAGTATCCACAGTGAGTCCATAAACAGATCCCCCGTGGATATGATGGATTACTGTATTGTTTTGCTTTTAGATTGGTTAGATTGTCTCACCAGCACCCTCCTTTCATGGTTTTATGAGAAGGATGAGGATCTAGAGCAGGGGTGTCAAACTCGTTTCATACCAAGGGCCAAACAGCATTCATGATGCCTGTCGAGGGCCAGAATTGAAGTCATTGGGCAGGAAGTGATGTCATTAAACAGGTCATAACTAAAAATAAGCACTTTTTCTCACTTAGGAACTCATTAGTTGAAAATGACAGAAGAGAAAATACACAAATCTTGATCACATTTCAAGATAGAGCCCAATTCTCATGCGGGCTGCCCTTGCAGCCATAACGTTTCAGTACCTCTCAGTAGCTGAGAGCCTGAGGGCCGGATAAAAAGCTTCCATGGGCTGCATCCAGCCCCCAGGCCTTATGTTTGACACCCCTGATCTAGAGGTTCTAGAGAACCACTCCACTCCTAAGAACAAAGTGTTACAAATGACCAAGTAAAAAAAGTCAGTCAATAATCCTCTTTTCAAAACAACTTTATTTTAATTGGTTGTAAAATGTCTCACAGCTGGGGGGGGGGGGATGTTACGATTGGATGCTGATTAAAACAAAACAACTTACAGCACATTATGTGGAAATGAATGTTGTTCATAGAAGTTGTTGGCTATATGACAATTGCCTTGTGATTACTCATGTAATTGGAGTGACACTTGTATCTGTAGCCAATCCTGGCTGTAAACCCCATTTTGACATGCTCAAAACATAAGAGGTTTCTGATTCAGAGGCAATGGTGCTGAGTGGCTGCTTTGGCAGGATTTATTTCTTGGTTCCAGGAAGCAACCTTGGCAGGAGTCAGACCACTGCTGCACGTAGCCAAGAAAACTGAATATATAAGGTTTCTCACAGGGCTTTTCCCAAAGCTGTTACTTGATCTCTTTAACTAGAGGCACAAGAGGCTGAATTTGGAACCTTTGTGCTTGCAACGCCTGTGCTGTTCGATTGAGTTATGGGTCAAATGACCTGGGGGTAAGGGGATTCTACATTCAGGGAGACCAAGTGCTGGAAGGAGGTTGTGAAATTGTGATGTGCGTAAAAGAGTTTGCAACCCAACCTGAATTGTTTGTCACTGTTGGCAGTCAACGGCTGTGTGCATGAGCATGATCCTTGGTCTTGTGTTCAGATCTCACTCTACAATGAACTTGTTGGGTTGACTTGGGTAAGCTACTCTTGGTCCCAGCCATCTGTAGAACATGGTGATAACTGGTCTGCCTGATAGGGCTGTTGGTGTGCAGGACAAGAAGGGACCACTGACAAGTTGAGGATCTGTACAACTACCTTTTGCTTTGATAATGGGTATAGATTAGCCAGTCCTCACTGCCTACACCAGCATTACAAGATCGTGGTTGCAAAGAATTGTACTGTCTCAAAGCAGTTCTGAGTACAAATTTCTGCATTGCACAAAAAATCTAGTTTTCCATAAATGTTTAAGGGTAGAATATTCTAAGAGACAAGCCTTGAGTGTACATGAGCACAAGATTCTTAAAAGAAGAATGGGTTCTCATGGGAAGAGATTAGGATGGATTTTAGCCTTACCTGGGCACAAGAGTTTAAAAAAGGCTTTTCTAAAACTCATGTGGCACAAAGGGTATAAAATGGGGTTAATGGCTGAATTTAGCCACAAGAGCCAAAACGATGCCTCGTAGAGAGCATGGGGGATACACTGTCCATGACAAGCTGCTCGTATGATCATCAGGAGAGTGTAGGGAGCCCAGCATAGAGCAAAGATGCAGACAATTATGGCCAAAGACTTGGCAACCCTTTTATCCCGGGACAGTCGAAACCGGGTTGTCATGGTGTTGGCGATCTCCGTTCTTTTTGTGGTATTGGAAAGGCTCTCTAGAGCTTTGTAGAAACCATCCCATGGTGACTTGGTCTGAATATCCACTTGTAAAGGGGGAAGATCTTGATTAACGTTAAATTCTACCGACTGGCTCTCCAGGTTCCGCATGTTGAGCTTGCAAGAAGCAGGCTTAACAGGTGAGAGGTTCTCACACATCCTCTTCTTGTGTCGTTTCCTGTTCACAGGTATCATAAAAAATACTGCATGCTGTTGTTTCTTTCCTAGGGAGTGCATTTCACACTCCTCTTGGCCCAATCGGTGCTTCTTGGTTCCTATGGGTGTCCGCTTCCTAATGTTGAAATAGATGCTTAAGTTGAAGTAGGTGACACTGATGAAAGGCGTGAAGAACTCTATAGTGGAGGCAATCATTAGGAAATACCAATTGTAGAAGAACTCTGCATGACACTCTTTCTCTGGAAGGATGCTTTGCTGGGCAATGTGCTCCCAGCTGATGATGGCTGGCCCATAGAGGAGAAATGCTGCAATCCACACCATTACCATTTTGACCACTGTGTACCGTGTCATTCCCTTCTGAGCTCTGTAATTCACCTAAGAAGGAAAGGCAGGAGGCAGCGCCATGTTATTATTAACCCAGTGAGATGTCTGCAAACAGTGAGAATGTGTAGGGACCATCAAATGGTCTGATGGTTGCTCTTGTCTTTTTCCCCTCCTTCATTCTTGACCCTTTGCATCCAAAAGGTCTGGCAGTCATTGTCCTTTAGTGTAAGAATGCAAATAGGTGTTAGAAGATTAGTTTAGGTGTGACTGTTGTTAGGTATATGATGTATGTCCGGGTTTCTCAAACTGTGGGTCATGACCTGATGTCCAGTGGGTCCTGGATTGGGCCCTCCTACCTGTCCTTGAGTCTGGTTGGCTCCAAATTGGAGCCCTCTGGATGTAATTGGAGGCCGCACTGGAGACCCAGCACTGGAGTAGGAGGTGGGTCGTGGAATCGTCCACCGCACAACAGGTGGGTCATGGCAGGGGGGAGTTTGAGAACCTCTGATGCATGTATTATCACAAAGGCACTGAAAGTTGCTTAGAGAAAAGTAGCTAGTGCCTCTGAGGAAGGGCACATGGAAAGAATGTCTCTTCCACCTAACCAATCTATAACCTCTCTAATTTTCCAGTAACACTTTATTCAACTGTGTAGGCAAAGTGGCTCAAGCTAGACTCATACCTAATGCAGTATTAAGAATAGCTATTGGATTGTGCTTTTGTTTCTCTCTCTCTGTCTCTGTCTCTGTCTGGGGGGGGGGGGTGAATGGATAACCTGATCATGTTACCATCCAAACTGCAAAAGGTTGGCAGGGGGAGAGGTTTGAGGGAATTGGGCAGAGTAAGTAGTTGTCAAAGGGAATGATGAAGTCATATGAAAGATAGATGGAGGAAACAGGCCTAGAGATGAGCAGCACAAAGGAAGGAAGAGGATAGTAACTCAGAATGGTGAAATGGGATGAAAAGTTGAAACTTAAAGAACAAGTGGCAGGAAGGTCATGACCGAAGAGCAACCACAGAGGGAAAACCTCACATAGGGCTTTAGTGGTTTTGACAGGAAATAGACAAGGAAAAGAGTGTTTGGGAGCTTGGGGGATTTGCAGTTCCCAGAAGCATCTGTGTGCAAACTCAACTTTGCTGCGGTGTTTCATAGCCTCATCTATTGGCCAGAGACTAAGCAAACACAGGGCTGTGATGGTGTTGGTTCAGGCACTGACCAGAGGACCCAACTAGGCTGACATGACTAAACCTTAGCAATGGTAGCAGTGGCATTGCTCAATACTCCATCAGGGGATGGGTAGAGAGTGCCATGGAGTCCCATTGCAGGATTTTGCTCCAGTCCCCATCAACCTGATGTCAGCACAACTGCAGGTACTTCTTCCTCTTTGCTCCTGTTGCTCTGGGGACTACAGATACGAAGCACCCTCTGGTCTCTGCCACCTGCTAGAGCAGTGTTCTTCAACTTTGGGGTTGTGACCCTAATGGGATCACAAAGCCTCAGTTGTGGGGTTGCAGCAATTTACAGGAATGAAATAGATTGAAGAGCACAGGACTAGGGTATCACCATGTAAAATGGGAGGCATCGGGTACCAGGGGATTGTGTCCCAGTCCTGCTCAGGTTCTTGGCAATTGTGCTAAAATAGCTTTCAGTACTGCCAGGCTTCACGGTGACTTTTTCTGCTCTCTCCAATAAGAATATTTTTTCTGCTCTCTCCAATAAGAATATTTAGTTACAGTGAACAGTGTTGGGAGGTGTAATGGAGGTGGGGAGTGAGGAGTGGAGCGAGCAGATGGGGTCCTGCAAGGGGAAGGGATCGAGGGTGGGTCCCCAGTCTTTGTTTGTTGGGGCTGTGGCATGAGAAAGGTTGAAGACCACTGAGCCTTCAGTGGATGAGGTTGTATGTTTGGGGGAGATGACCTGAAATGATACAATTGTATCATTGTGACCCAGTTAAGCTGCTTTGGAGGGCCCATGTTCTTGAAAGGTGGGCCATAAATCTTCAAAATAAACTAGCCTTTCCCTTCCACATTCTAACACGGATATTTTCAAGGAGGCTCTTGAAATGTAATCTCAAACAAATCTTTTTGTGACTTCTGCCTGCCTGCCTTTGTATCGAAACCCCAGTTATATGCGGATGAAAGCTAAGCATTTTAAGCCGCTTTGCTTTCCACCATAGTATGTGCGCACTTGCTTGCATGTTTAGCGCCACATCAAAGAGGCACAGCATGCCTTCTGTTATCATAGGCAGTGCATGTTAAAATTAATATCTAGGAGCTGTTATAGCGGCACCATGAAGATAATGTCGGAAAAGGAAATGCATTAAGAGCAAATCATTTCCTAGGAGGCCTGTAAATGAATGTGATATTTTCTATATCTCACAGTTGCCCCCCAGATGCCTCAGGGTGCGCTCAAGACTGTTGTGTGTTCCCTGTTGCCACACCCTTGCATCTAGCATTCAGAGATAGCCTACTTCTACTACCAGGAGGTTGCACATACCCACCACAGCTTGTAACCTGTGATAGACTTTTCTTCCATAAAATCAATCCAATCCCCTCTTAAAGGCATCTAGGCCACATGCCATCACTACAATCCTGTGGCAAGGAGTTCCACAGACGAATTACACCCTGGGCAAAGAAATATTTTCTTTTGTCTGTTCCAACACTCAGTTTTAGTGGGTGTCCAGAGCATCCCCCTAAAAGTCATCCTGAAACACTCAGGTATTAATGATTTAGGGAAAATAAAGAGCATTGTCCTGAACATTCCAGGTTGATATGGAGCAATGTATCCATCAGCTGAATGTTGCTCATTAGAAGGTTTGCATAAGGGATTGGAGTTTCTAAACAGCAGTGGAAGCACCATACTGAGTGTGTGATGTTATTGCCTATTCATATCAGTGCTGTGCTCCACCACCACCTCCTCTCTTCTCACTGAGCACATGTTCATTGCTTGAATTCTGAAAGGATGCAAGAGGCTTGTGGTGACAGAAATGTTGTCAAGTAGGAAAATAACACCCCATACCGCTTTAGTAACAGAGATGAACCGGTCGAAACTGATCAAGACAATGTTGAAAACGGAAGCAGTGCAGACCAGGTAATCCACGACCAGCCAGAGCTTGCACAATCCTTTTCCAAACTTCCATTCACCTGTCAGAATGTAAGGGATGTAGAGAGGGATGCAGAATCCACCTAGGGGCATGGACCAGAAAAAGACAGCATTGGTGAGACAGTCTCGAGCAACCTTCCCTGAAGGTCCATGCTTTTAATTAGAAGCTGAGGCACTTTTAGGCAAGCACATCTTTCCCCTATGTACACACATGAACAGTGAGAGGGCACAGTTGGGTACCAAGCCACTAGTTTCCAACCTTTTTGGACCTGTGCTAGAAGAGAGAGTGCCTTTCCACACAGGGTAAAAACATATATGCTGAGTAATAACAAATGTAGAGATGGTCTACACTACAGGATAAGCCTATGCATGTTTGCTCAGAAGCAAATCTCATTGTGTTCAGTGGCATTTCCAGGGAAATGTGGCTAGAATTGCATCCCTGGTCGTCCTCTAGCTTCCTCTCTCTGTTTACTTCCTGCTCCTCTACCTGTGTTTTTAACTCCCCCCCCCCCAGGAGAACTTGGTGGTGTTGTCACTGCTGCTTAGGTGTGCGTAATAACTGCAAAATCAAATGCTCAGCATTAATAATGAAAAACAGAGCTTAAATTCCTATAGGTGTTCGAACAGAATTCCAGAGCAAAAGAAATATGAAGATTTTTGAAACCTCAGTTGCAATGTAGAATGTATCGTAACTAACCACCTGATGAATTAGGGTAAATCTGTTACATTCAAAGATCCACCCCTCATGAATGAAGATTGTATGGCATGGAAATGTTCCCCCCTCCCATCCTATGTGTGTTGAAAGCTCATCCTTGCATCTGCTTCCTGGTGTGTTATTGAGGTGAAATAAACGCAATGCTGCAGCTGTTCTAAAATCACAAAATGATTATCTGTTTGTGCAACAGGCTGAGTCCTGAAGTTGTTTTGCTCAGAGAATTGTCTGCAACAAGCAGGCTGCCAGTGTATTTATACCCGAGATGGTACAGTGTGGTTTGGGAGCTGAACTTAGAACTGGAAGATCCAGGTTTAAATCCCCACTCAGCCGTGAAGCTTCCTGGGTGATCTTGGCTAATCACTATCACTCAGCCTCACCTAGCTCACAAGCTTGTTGTGAGGGCAAAAGGAGGGATGGAACCTGGTACAGCACCCTGAACCCATTGAAGGAAGGGCAGAATAAAAGTGTGAAAAATAAAATATTGCATTTAGAATATGAGCAGTTGAACCAGGTGAGGAATTTTCCTAGCAGTTAATTTGGTTTCTCATCTTCCCTCTATCAAGCAGGAAGAGTTCTCCCTGATCCCAGTTCCTATAATTTACTCAACTACACATGAAACTAAAAACAAAGCTTTCAAGGTTTTTGGTAAGGAAAAAAAATTCATAGCATTTTATCATAAATCCAATATCACTTCTGCTACTCTAACAGCAAGCCATGAATTTGCCCTGAAAATACTAGCTAACCCCTTTGCCTATAGTTCAGGAATATGTGCAAAAATCCTTGTTCTTTCAGTATCCTTGCATTTTGCGTTCCCATTTTGTAGCTGGGGAACTGTGGCTGAAAGAAGCAAAGCCACAGGGGTACCTTATTTCTAAGAGGACACAACAAGAGTTGATGGTTATAGTTTATATGTTTTCATATATGCTAAATTTTAGGCTTGCCTTGTTAAAAATAATTTATTTTATGAATGGTACGTAGGCAGTGTTTTCCTGCTTATGTTCCCTAAGTAATCTAAAGACACACTTTCCTGGGAGGAAGCCCCACTGCCTCTAGTAGGACTGACTTCTGAGGAGACAGCCATAGGCTTTGGCTCTGAGGCTGCAGTCCTCTCCACACTTTCCTGGGAGGAAGCCCCACTTGCATAAAACAATTTAAGTGTCACTCTTAAGCCATTTCTGCCCAATGTTGCATATATAGGCAACAGGAACTAATGGTGTACACCTGTGGGCTGGACAAAAATGGGTTAAAACAATCTAATGCACAAAAATCCACTATAAAAACATCAAAAGCAGCAAAACAGTGGAAACACATACAGTTAGTTTAAAAAAGGTTGAACCTGCAATTTTAACCCATTTTTGCCTAGCCCACAGGTGTACACATTTGATCCCTGTTACATATATGCAACATTGGGCAGAAATGTACCTACCTGGGTCTAAGACACATTGAACTTAAAGGGAAGTACTTCTGAGGAAACTTGGAGAGGGATTGTACAGCAAGCCTCAAAGGCATGGCTAAACCAGACTACCTTCCCTTGTTTGGGGGAACAACATTAAGGAGGGCAAGAGTCACCCAGACAGGAATTCTAGAATCCAGACACTACAACTGAGAAGGCCCTGCTTCTTGGGGAAGCCAGTTAGGCTTGGAAATAATGTAGAATTTGTCACAAGGCCTTATTGGCTGATCTTAAACTTTGGGAAAATCCATCTTTTACATTTTTTAAAATACTTTTAGTATTTTAAATATTTGTGTCCCGTCCCCCCCCGGCAAGCTGAGGCTCTCTGCTTTGCCTAAAGCAGTAGTTCCCAACATTTTTTCACTTGTGTACCCCTTGGCAGCCTGTTTCCATAAATTTTACCCCTCATGTTAGCCTCACAAGGCATTCTAATGCCAGCTCCACAAGGTATTCTAATACAGACCTGCCTTTTCCCACCATTATTCAATTCTTTTTCAAGTAACCCTAAAAGTCCTGGCAAGTACCCCTGGAGGTACCCATACCCCAGGTTGGGAACCACTGTCCTAAAGCCATACCTTGGACGAGGTGGCACTTGGATCCAGATGACCCTTCCCCTGGGAACTCATTTATTTTTAAACTTGTAAATTCTACTTTTTGCCTTGTGCTCCCAAAGTCAGTCAGACAGACAGACACTCTGTCTCCCTCCAGAGACAAAACTCAGGCTCTTGAGTACCCAGTGCCCTCTTTCTCCACTCACCTACTAAAAGATCCGCGATGGCCAAGTTGAGGAAGAAGAAGTTCCCCTGGGTCCGCAGACTTTTGTCCACCACGAAAGCCAAGATGACCAGCGCGTTGCCCAACACGATGGTCAACACGGCCAGTCCCATCAGCACCGCTAAGAGGATGGAGACCGGCGCGGAGAACTGTCCATGGTGCTGAACGGGCTCGGGCTTCTCAGTCAGGCATTCGTTGCAGCGACTGGAGACGTTGAAGTCCAGCAGCAGCAGCTCCTCCGGCATCGCTGCGGGACTGAGCGATGTTAGCAGAAGCCAGGAGACCCCCCGGGGTGGGTGCTTGGGCATCAATGCGCCTTCCTTTAGCCCGGGGATGAGCTCTGGGCGAAGCCAGGGACGCTCTGAAGCGCTGGTCTGAGAGTGAAATGCAGCCACTGGGAGTGAGTCACCCGTCCCTGAAACCCCCCTTCTTCCCCCCCCCGCCTTAGAGCAGGAGGACAGAAATTTGGAGTGAAGCAGAATTAAAAGAGAGTAAGGAAAGAGAAATAGGAGCTATGGGGAGAGGACTGGAGGCACAGACCGATATGCTGCTAACATGATAGTCAATGGGGTTACTCCTGGGTAAGTGTGAATAGGATTGCAGCCTTTAGGATGCTTGGGGAATTTTTATTTTTTTTTAACAGATCAGCAACTGATTAGGGAGTCTAGGAGGATTCGTCTTTATTTTAAATAAATTTTAAACTTATACTTAGTGTAAACTTTTAATTTACCTGATTGATTTGATTTTGTCATATGGGGATGCTAAAAAACATTTTCCAGCTTGATGATGTCACTTCCAGCGGTGACATCTTTTCCAGGTGAATGACATCACTTACGGTGGGTCCTGACAGAGTATCATTCTAAAAAGTGGGTCTAGATGCTAAAGAGTTTGAGAACCACTGGACTAGGCTACTGTTCTGTTGCTCCTTGTTCCTTTGCCTAGAATTCCTCTGTGACCAAGTTGACTTTGGTCCTGTTGTTGCACACTCGAATAGTGCTCCCCCCTCTGTGTGTGTGTGAATGCCAGCACAGGGGGTGGATGGGGTTAATCCAGCTGTTGTGAGCCATTGCTCTATCTCAGGTGAATCAGACTTGGATTTGTCTCAAAGCCTGTGATCTTAGGGCCCAGTCCTATCCAACTTTCCTGCACTGATGCAGCCATAGTGCAGTCCCAAGGTAAGGGAACAACCATTCTCTTACCTTGAGGAGGCCTTTGTGACTTGCCCCCCCCCCCCCCCACTGCAGGATGCAGTGCATGCCCCATTGGCATGGCTGCATATGTGCTGGAATGTTGGAGAGGACTGGGCTCCAAGTTTGCTGCACTGCTTTGCCAGGGCTACTTCTGACCAAAAATATTACAAAGTACCAGTCAATTTTCAGGTACCCCATAGGGAACACCTCTAAATTCTTGAGCATTTCTCTCCCAAGTGATGTGGGGTGGAGGTGGGGGAAGGAACTGGAGTTGGTGGTGTGAACTTTGAAAAACAAAACCCACAAAGTCAGGGTCAATTTTCTTCATCAGGTGTGAGAACACCATTGGAGGGATGCCCAGCAGGTTGGAAGAAAGGCCAACCATCCAGCTGCTTCTTCAGCCAGGAATTCATTTTTAGCAGGTTGGAGCAAATTAACCTCTTTCATGAAAAGATCTTTCTGCTTCCAAAAGAAGATTTTTATTTTTTTAATGCAAGGGCTGTAGGTGTACTATTTATGGGTGATTGTTCCTTTTGATTTCATATTGCTTTATCGGATACTCTGGGTCTGTAGCACGAACAAAGGATGGAACTAGATGCTATGAGTAGTTCTGCCACTCTTCTCCCTCTCCAATTCCTTTTATCTCTCAGAGAGAAAAGCAGCTGGTGGAGAGAGGGGGCGGATGGGCGTTTCTCTCCCTCACTCACAATGCTCACAATGACTCAGGGTCACCCCATCAAATGAACTGGCAGTAAATTCAAGGCACTCAACAGGAGGTATTTCAGGACTCAACAGATACTTAACTTATGGAACTCAAGGCCACATGAAATGGTGATGGCCCCTAGCTTAGATGGGCTTTAGAAAAGGAATTAGACTAATTTATGAGTTAGTGTTTTATGAGTCACAGTCTGCAATCCTATGCACATTGACCTGGAAGTAAGTCTTCATTGAACTGAATGGGACTTAATTATGAGTAGGCATGCATAGGATTGTACTGACAACCTCCAGGCTTGGAGGGAGTGAGCCACTGATTATAAAATATATGGGGTGGAGGGGCTGGCACAGCAGGGGTGCTATTGTCCTACTTGTGGGCTTTCCAAAGTTCTTAGGTTGACCTCTGGGGAAGCAGGATGTTGGATTAGATGGAACTTTGGCCTGATCCTGCAGGTTCTTTGTACGGTCTAATTGGCAACTTACTGGGTGAGGAGGGGTGGGAAGGGCAGACTAGAAAACAACATGGGGAAAAAGATTTCATAGAGTTGAATCAACTCTGGTTCAAGATTGAATCATAGAGTTAGAAGGGACTCACAAGGTCATCTAGTCCACCCCCTGCCTATAGCAGGGAATCCTCCTACAGCATCTCTAGCAAATACCTGTCAAACCTCTGCTTGAAGATCTCCAGTGAGTGAGAATCCACCTCCTCCCTGGGCGATCTATTCCACCCTGTTCACTGCCCCTTACTGTCAGGAATTTCTTCCTGATGTCCATCCGATTTAAATATTCCCGCCTCAATATTTCATCTCTGATCAAAAAGAGTCCTGTTGCTGCTTTGCAGTGGAAGGACCGCTCATGCATTGTATTTTTTTTGGTCCTCCAGATTATATGGTCAGTCTGTGCACTGAGTGTACCTGGGCTACTGACACAAGAGATGGAACTTTCAGAGGAGGAAGGCTCCCATGTCTCTACCTGAACCACTTCCAGTTGGAAGGCACTGCGAGACCAGTGATTCACAAAGAGACACAGGGGATACAAATGAGTCAGTGGAAAGATTATGTGACTGATCTATTTTTAAATGTAAATAACACCTCTGTGGGACCCCAATTCAGGACAGAACAGAGCATGGGGGACTTGCATTCTTTGCTCCTACTGTAGTCTCAGTCTAGATTGTCCCTCCTGCAAACACTATTTAAGAAAGAAAACGTGCTTTCACTGGCACCAGTTAGAGCTTTCCCCCTTAAAATATCTTTCATGGAAGGCACTCTGGATTCAGGCTGCAATGCGGGTAAAGAACAACCCCCCTCTCCTTGTACTGCAATCCTGATTTGAACTGGGGTTCTGCACAAATACTATTAGCATTCAAAACACAGGCATTCAACACAACAGTCCCAGTTGTGTGATCTGTCATTTAAATTTGGCTGTTATACACACCGAAAGTAACTTACCCCGGCTGTAAGATGGAAGTATACCACATTTTAATTTAGACAAAAGGGTGCCTCAGTGAACAGAAGCCTTGAAATGCAGCAGGTTTTATACTGTTGCTATTCA
Organism: Tiliqua scincoides; assembly: GCF_035046505.1. NCBI lineage: Eukaryota > Metazoa > Chordata > Lepidosauria > Squamata > Scincidae > Tiliqua > Tiliqua scincoides. The sequence continues at coordinate 33,583,063 of NC_089829.1, forward strand.
GGACCAGGTAAGAGATAATCAGGCAGTCTCCTTTTCAGGGCCTTTTGTGTTGCCAGAAAATGGCTTAAGGATTTTGCATTTGAGCCTGAGAAGAAACGATTCAGGGGGGGAAAAAAAGTTTGGCATAGAATTTGTAGTCATTCACAGAAGGAACAATTTATTACTGTTTACAAAAATGCGACAATAATTAGCCAGATCATGGGAAGGGAAAACATTTTTGTGTGTCATACTGGAGGAAAAACTTGATTGAAAGACTTTTTTTAAAAACAGCACCAGTTGTGATTCTTTGGGAAACGTAAAGTCCAATCCTATGGGCATGCCCACTGTTGCAAATGTGCCATAAAGCACATTGCGGCAGCATGGAAGGCCCCTGGTGCCAGTGGCAAGGCCCCCGCTGGCCTGCCATCACGACTCAAGAGGCCCATGCCCACTGGAGCAGATAGGTTCTCTGCAGGGCAGCAGGAGATGGGGAAGGCAGGGCCGGGAAAGGCATTACAGGATGAGGGGGAGATTCAGGCCCAAGAAGAGCAGTGGCTACCGCTGCATCCTATCCTCTTCCAGGGCCTGAAAGCCCAATACGGAGCAGCCTAGCTTTGCACCAGTGATTCAAGTAGACCATCTCTGATCTTGTCTGATCTTGGAAGCTAAGCAAAGTCAGGCCTGGTTAGTACTTGGATGGGAGACCGCTTGGGAATACCGGGTGCTGTAGGCTTATACCATAGTCTTTTGAGACTGAAAGTTGCCAACCAACCAGGGATAAGTGGATGAATTCCTATGCTGGATGTGGTGGTTGCTGCACCAGCTCCACTGGATGGCAATAGGGTTGAACAATAGGATTGGGCTGTAAGGCTGCAATCCTACACAGATGTACCTGGGAGTAAGTTCCAGGAATTAAGATCAGTAGGGTTTATTTCTGAGTAGACATGTCTAGGCTTGTGCTTGCAAGATCCTGTGCACCTAGAGTAATCCAACCTGGGAGTCAGTCCCATGAAAATAAATGGGACTTCTGAGTAGGCAAATATTGCATTTATTAGAAGTAGTACTGATAATATGCTACTGTTTTGCCTAGGCAGAAAAATTTCTCCCTGAAGGCCAAGATACTGCCATAGAGGAAGACTGTGGACTAGATTTGCAAAAACGGGTACATGACAATGGGACATCTTGACACTGAGCTGTAGTGGAGGATGCATATTGGCTGTGTCCAGTGCACTTTGAGTCATATCTCAACAGTAGTGTGCTTGCTTTGCATGAAGGTGGGCCTGCGTTCTATTCCTGGAAACTGCTTAAAAGGCTCTTGAGAAAACAGAGCTGGGAAAAAAATCATTACCTGACAGTTTGGGTCAAACTAGATGTTACTTTAAGTGCATGCTTTTTTTTCTGTTGTTAAAGAAAAGTTAAATGGCTGCATGGATCAGAAACATGGCAGGGAGAGAAGGCTTTAACTCTATCCCCTCCACTGTGGTCTTGATCCAGACTGTGGTGATCCACCACTGCCATCTGCATAGGAAAAAAGAATGGGCCAGTTAGTGTACAAAACACTGGGGAGCTGATTGTCATACGCATGTGTTGCCTGTCAGGATTGGTCCCAAATCTGCTGGAGCCTGAGATGGTAGCCTACTTCTGAAACTGGGAGGTTGCACCCATCATGACTTGTAACCTGTGATGGACTTTTTCTCCATAAGTCTGTCCAATCCCCCTTTAAAGGCACCTAGGCCAGATGCCACCACCACATCTTGAGGCAAGGAGTTCTACAGACTAATTACATGCTGGGTAATATTATACCAGAATAATATTTCCTTCTGTCTGTTCTGACTCTCCCAACACTCGGTTTTAGTGGATGTCTCCTGGTTCTGGTGTTGTATGAGAGGGAAAAGAACATCCCTCTATATCCATCCTCTGCATCATTTTGTATGTTTCAATCATGCTATTTGACTATGCTCTGCAAATAATGAACACAGGTATAGACTAAACTAATGGCCAGTCCGTTCTGATTTTTAGATCTCCTGTGGTGCACGAAAAACATTGAGCTATAAAAGTTAGAGACTGGTTGGAAAGAGCTCCACTTCAGGCTGTCTGGAAGATGGTACCCAAGGGTTTACAAGCCAGGGAAATTAAAAGCATCTATTAGAGAAGTCTAAATGTAATTAAGTGGATGGAGAAAATCTATCACACTCATTTCCTATCTGCTTGCCTGCCTGTGCTTGATGAATTAACATTTCGGTAGTACATGCTTGTAGAGACAGCATCTCTGCTGTTTTTCGGTCATCTCCGGGCAAACAATATGATCTCAGTTGGGTTATTAGTGAGTTTCTCTCTTGTACATGCATGCATTATAAAGTCAAGCATCTTTCATCTCCTGTGGTAGTGATGAAGGACTTGGCTGTAGATTACCAAGTGCTACGGTTTAAAGACATTATTATTATTTTAAAGCAGGGGTCTCCAAACCCTTGTCTGCAGGCCACATTTGGCTTTCAACACCATATTAAAGTATATGATGTGGCCCTGAAGCAGAAAAGTTTTGAAGCCCGTTTTTAAATATTTTATTCTGCCTTTCTCTTCCCCATTGGGAGGAGCCCAAGGCAATTTACGGTATTTTTATTCCTATGTATTAGTAATGTAGTTCTGCCCCCAAGGGGCTCACTATTAGAAAGAAAAACAATTGGGGGATTAAAAGAAGACAAATTGGAAAATGAATCAGAGCGCAATCTTGACGAACTGATCGACTGGCGTAAGTCCCCTGTGCTGGCCCAGGAGTGCCACAAACATGCCATTAAAGCTTGTTAGCGGTTCCTTGCAAGCAGGCCGAGCCTTTTTGCGCTGGATCCAGATCTGGGCCAGGTGAGTTTGTTGCAGGGGAGTTTGTTGCAGGGGGTTGGAAAGTGTGGCAGGGGTTGGGTATTTTTGGGTGGGGGGGGGATGAGCAGACCAGGAGGTGAATTGGGCCGAGGAGGGGGTTGGGATCAGCTGCAGCAATACAGGGCAAATCCTAACCCCTACTCCTGGCCCAATCAGCCTTACAGTCTACTTGGATTTGCACTAGCGAATGTGGTGGCGCAGATCTGACTAGCCCCATGGGGTGGCCGGTGCATGACATGGGGCAAGGGGGAAAATATCCCCTTACCCCGTTGTGCTCCAGGCAGCATCTAACTTGTGCTTGATACAGTGCAGGCCACTTGGTCTGCCTGTTCCAGCACAGATTAGGATCGGGCTGCCACAAGCATAATTCTTTTCTCTGCCTCACAGGGCTGCTGTATTCAAACAAGTGCACTAACTCCTTGGGCAGTGGGCATGGTGATGCACCATTGCCCGTCCCGGCTGGTTTTCTGGCTGTAACTTTTGATAGAATTGAGATACTTCAACGCTATTTGTTTCATTGCATTCTGGATGAAATTTCACATCAAATGATATATAACATGACAGTATTATTTGAAAATATCAAGATTTAAAATTTTTTGATCCTCCCAGTAGTGGTGTCAGCCACCTGTGCGCATCATCCGGTGCGGCCTGCACCCCCGCACCACCTACCGACACCACTGCGGTTGTGTAATCTACCCACTTTCTAGTTGAACTGGAGAAAATGTTCTCTCTTTGTAACAGCATGTTGGGCAGCCAAGCTATGGCAGGAAAGCTGGTCCATCCCAAAATGCTGTGAGCTGTCGTGGGCCTGCATGCTTTTTTAATCAGGTTTTTTCCACTGTCCATCTGTTCTAGCAGGAGGTTGCCGATTTGGAGTTGTAGGCATGCACTGCCAAGGGAAGTTCAGAGGTGTGGCTTTTGTGGAATGCAAGCCCGTTGTGTGTGCTAAAAATTCGTCGTTGCCAAGCAATGCTCTGAGGCATATGATGTGGTCTTGTACACTGATGTGATTCTTTAGGGTAGAAGTTATTACATAGCAGTATTAAATTTACTTGTTGAAATAACTCTGCATTGCAACAAACACTGATATTTGCAGATATTTACGCTCTTCAGAATTATCTGCCTATTTCAGGCAGAACTGAACTGTAGCTCAGGGGAGACGGACTCTTTGTGCCCTTACTATGGCTAGAAGACAAGCAGCGCAAGCCTAAGCGTGTCTACTCAGAAGTAAGTCCCATTGTGTTCAGTGAGGCTTCAGTTAATTATTCAGAGGATTGAAAACCTTCTATCTTTATCAATATTTGAACATATGGCTTATATAGAATACAACTATATATATGGACTTATTTCTGGATGTTTGGAAGCCTTTTGATGACATTATATTTTTAACAGATTCCTTATTAATATGTTTTGTAATCTTTATGCATTCTATTCGTATTATTGACATGCCATGGGCCAGAACCATCCCCTGGTAGCTCTCCCAAATGTTACTATCCCAGTAACAAGATTTTAAGGAAGGAAATAGTCCTTCAGGTATCCTGATCCTGGGTCGTTGGCAGCCTTGTGGTAGCCCAAGAGGAAGGCTACTCTGGAACTACTGCTAACTGATGGTGATCTAGAGTCACTACCAAACTTTCTGTCTGCCTCCCACCTCAGTGGTTTGCATTTTTTTCTTGTGCCCTCATCCAGCTTCCCGGAACCCAGGTTCAAATCCCAGCTCAGCCTCATGTGGCATAGGGGTGGGATATTGAGCAAAGTGCACTAATGAGATTTTCTGGGGGTGCGCGTATGTAAAAAGAACCTCAGATGTGAATGCGCCAGTTTGCTGCCAGTTTGGCAACTGGACCCACCTCCCAAAGGTGACACAATCCTATACACGTTGACCTGGGAGTAAGCCCCATTGGCTGTAATGGGACTTATTTCTGAGTAGACACGCATAGGATTGAACTCTCACTGTGTGATACACTCTGCCTCCCCAAACGACTATTTGTGCTTCCTAGGCTTTGGAGCAACACAAATATAATTCCTGGAAAGTTCAGTCTGTCCATCCCAGCATATAATTAACCCATACCTGACTCTCATTGGTTGGTTGACATGGCAGGCTTCATAGCAAGGGCATATAGCTTGATTCCTCACCTTTCCCATTCCCAAGAGCCGCATGCATAGGGTGACCAGATCCAATAGAGGACAGAGTGCCTATACCTTTAACCATGGTATAGAAGAGTGAATTTTTTCAGGTGCAGCTTTTAAAACCCTTCCATGTTGAGCTGCACTTGCTGAAGTTTCAGTTTCTATACCATGGTTAAAGGTATAGGAACTCTGACCTCCATTGTATCTGGTCACCGTGCACATGCAGGGCAGTCCTATCATCCATCCTCAGTGTGGGTGGGATTGAAGGAATGGGGGTGTGTGAGATAAAAGCTTTGCTTCAAAAGAAACAATGCAATGATTGCTGACAACACCAAAGGTCCTATTAGAACAGAGCCCAGTTCATTTGAAGGCTTGATTGATTATTATGAACATCCTTCACATCATAAACACCCGTTCTCCCTAGTGGACCTTAACCCCTCTGCTCTTGTACATTTCATGCTCTCAGAGGAATAATTGTGCCCAAATGAGCTGTCTCCATTGGGACAAATCTTTTTTACATCTTCTGAGCACGAACAATGGCATTTCTCTTTTCCCTAAGCACTTGGGATTAATTAGCTGTGGTTAGCTTGACAGCATGAACTTCTTATTCTTCCGAGCGCTTTTGCTCTCCTTCTTGCCTTATTCCTCTTAAGGAACTTTTTAAAAAACACATTTGCGCTGGAGCGGCTGCTTGGATGAAGGGAACATGTACACCTCACTGAATTCAGTGCCTGAACCATTTGCACACATGGCATGAAAAGTGGAATTTAAAGAGGAGCATCTCAGCTGTCTTCTCTGGGCTAAGGCAGGGAAGTCATGGCAGCTAAGAACATAAGAACAGCCCCACTGGATCAGGCCATAGGCCCATCTAGTCCAGCTTCTTGTATCTCACAGCGGCCCACCAAATGCCCCAGGGAGCACACCAGATAACAAGAGACCTCATCCTGGTGCCCTCCCCTGCATCTGGCATTCTGACATAGCCCATTTCTAAAATCAGGAGGTTGAGCATACACATCATGGCTTGTACCCCATAATGGATTTTTTCTCCAGAAACTTGTCCAATCCCCTTTTAAAGGCGTCCAGGCTAGACGCCATCACCACATCCTGTGGCAAGGAGTTCCACAGACCAAGCACACGCTGAGTAAAGAAATATTTTCTTTTGTCTGTTCTAACTCTCCCAACACTCAATTTTTTAGCTATCATAAAGATTTTAGCTCATAAAGATTGTAGCTATCAATCTTTATGAGAATAAGCTCTGTTGGAAGATAGAAGGGTTGTGGGGGAATTTTTGAGTGCAGCCTCTTGGAAGCCAGAGCTTGGAGCCAGAGCTGGAGCCAGAGCCAGAGCTTGGAAGCCAGAGCACATTAAGGAGAGGAGCTGGGGGCTTGAAGGTGTGCGGCAGATCTACCCAACCCAAAGAAGTTCTCTCTCTCTGTCTTTTCTCCCTCTCTCATGATTGCATCTGCCAGCTCCACCCCCTCAGCATGCTAAATGCCCATATACTCAGGAGTTTATCTTGGGTGTGTCGAGATTAGGTCAGGTGCTCTGAACACCACCGTGGGAGAGGTGCAGACACATCAGGAGGCAAGCAGTAGTGGCAGTACCCCTGTCTGCTGTGCTCCAGGCAGCCCCCATCCTATCTGGGAGTGTGTGTGTGCTGGTAACTTCATGCCCCCCATTGCTTCTCACTCTGGCAGCGAGCACCCCCTCCTCTGGGGAAAGCCCATAAGTGGTTACTTGCACCACAAGCAGCACAAGGCAGTCACTTCTGGGTTCTCTCTGGAAGAGGGGGTCCTAATGCACCCCTTGTTCCTTCTCCTGTGGAGGCTCCCCTTCAAGAGAGGAGCTGCAGCAAGTGTTCCCTCCTCTGGGGAGAACCCAGAAGTGATGTCACAAAGTCATATAATGTCATTACATCATTGCCCCAGGCACTGGGGCAGTGCGATATGCTGAATATACTGGACATCATGTCTGCACAGATACCTCTGCGCATAGCTTGAAGACCAATGCTCAACACAAATAATTGATCCTAAACATCTGTAAAATTCCCTATAATTGTTTGTTATCGACCATTGTGTTGTTTGTATGTTTTTGCCAGTTCTTGTTTTAAAACCCATTTCCGTGCTAACCATGAAAACATTTTCTCCTTGTTCATTATGCCTATGTAGAGTGAATATCTGGGTCTCCATGGTAATATGATTCTATATTCCCTGTTTCTTAGGTACTGTACAATTGCCATAATTAGGTCTGCCTGCTGAATTGCATGTCCTGTTTGTCCATTTTGTAGTTTCTAATAGTTTTGCTATTCAAGCTGAGATTATGTTTCATTCCGTTTTCTTTTGTTTGTTTTTTTTCTCATGGCTTGGTTCAATAAGTTTTTAAGCAGGGATGTGCCAGAGTCACTGTGCCAAGTTGTGAGTCTCTGACCCCCTAACTCCAGTTGACTTGTGAGTCATAACGGGTGGCCATTGCGACCTGTCCTGATCTGTTTTTGATTTGAGTCTAAGTCATTACAAGAAACAAGTCGCAGTGCGAGTCAGGCACTGCAAAAATAAGAAGGTTCACCCCTTCACGGGTGAACCTACAGCCTAATCTTAACTAACTTTCCAGTACTGATACAGCTGGGCCAATGGGGTGGGCGCTACATTCTTCAGTGGGGGGAGGGTCATGGGGATTGACAGGGCAATTGCATCCTGGACAACAGTGTCCCTGTCAAACATTGACCCTTCCTCCGCACCCATAAATGCCCCCTTTCCACCTCAGGAATACCCGCCTGCCACCCTCTTTCACCCACTATACTGCCCAGTGCAAACCTAACTTGCTGGGCTGGTGTAAGGATGGGATCTGGCAGACCCAGGCCGGTGCACATCCATGTGCTGGTGTGAATCATCACCAAGTGTGTTACAGCACGTTTGTGACACTTGGGAGCTGGTGAATGGGAGCAGCTCAAACCACACTTAGGATTGCACCCTAAGAGAAGGCGCCAAACAGACCCTTGCCTACTCTGAAACCCACCCACCTTGATCCATTCCCTGGTCTTTTGAGTACTCATCATACTGGAACCTGACTCCAAGTCTACTTGACCATCATCCAGACTCCACCGAAACCCTGACAAACTGGCACCAAACGTGATGTTGCTTGGGATCATTTTTGATCCGTCGTTCTCAACAGATACAAAAAGGGCTGACATGCTCCAGGCTCAGTTACTCTTTTTAAACTGCCTGTTCAGAAGATGCTGCGATGTGGGAAGCTTTCAGAAAAATTTGTTTTGTGGAAATCTAGGTAGGTTGCTTGACTCTACCCCACTGTTGTGTCTAATAATAATAATAAATAATAATAAACTTTATTTCTATCCTGCCCTTCTCCCTAAAGGGACCCAGGGCGGCTTACAACATATTAAAAACAAATTAAAACATAATTTAACAAGCAGATAAAAACATATTAAAAACACAATTAACAGAAACCATAAAAACAGTAGTCAGATAAATGTCAGAATAAAAAAGAGCATAAAACGGCAGTTTATGGAGGAATCAGGTCTGTAAAAAGCAACTAAAAGATGTATAAAAGATGTTAAAAAGGCCATGAAATCAGCCTATTTATATGTTAAGCATCTGTTTTCTTGGGCCATGTATTTCCGTTGCAGTGACCATGACTCTGAAACACTTTATGAGGGAGTTGTCCTACTAGTGCATTCAGTTCTTAAAACAATAGTACCTGGAAGATGTCACTCAATACCTTAGGATTCAAGGCTGCCTGGTCTTTGTTTCTTCCATTAATCACTGAGGATCCCTGTGTACCATACTCAGGCCAATATGGATGAGATCACAATGTCCGTTTTTCTTTTATCTGTGTTCTTTGCTGATAGAAAGACATCAGAATGATTCATATATAACTGTGTTCAAGGGAGGAGAGCACAATCAGAATCCCAAGGTCAGAACAACAAAATTCATACACATGTATTTATTTATTTATTTTCAAAACATGCACTATGTTTCCTGCTCCCCCTCCCACCAAGGAAATCAAAGTAGCTAATGGCCATAAAAAAACAACAACAATTAAAATGGAACCGTGGCAGAAAGAAAAGCAATTGAACAATGATTATCCAAACAATAAAACAAATTACAAGAAGGAGGGGAAGGGAGGTCATAGTTCAGTGATAAATCACACACCTTGTATGCAAAAGGTCCCAGGTTCGATAGTTGGTAACTTCAGGAAGAGCTGGGAAAGACCCCTATCCAAGATCCCAGTGAACCAGTATAGACAACAGTAAGCTAGATACAGTGAGCTCTTGGTATCTGCAGGAGATCCATTCCAGGTTTCCCTCCAAGGATACGGATAATGAAACCCACAGAAGGGCCTCGCAGCACCTCCCAGATGCACCTGGAAGGCCTGTCTAGTTGCAGTTGGGAGGTACTTGGTGTGCAGTGAATGGTCCACAGGTGTGCTGCAGGATATTGGGAGAGGATTATTTATAAGTAGGGCCATTGGGGAATGTGAGCCCCCTTCATACAGCCCAGTGTGCCTTGTCAATTGTCAAAAACTGATGGTGTGCACTGAGCATTTTTTTTACCCTTGTCAGTGTGCCGTGAGATGAAAAATGTTGGAAATCACTGGCTTAGAGCATCATACAAACTGGAATACAAGCGAGAAACAATAATCCAGGGGCTTTCCTTTATCAACACATAATTGCACAATTTTGGCAGGGTGCCGATGCATTGCTGAATTGCCAGGTGCACATTTACTCTCAAGCTCCCCACTGCGTGAGAAGTGTAACCTTTACATAATAAACCCCAATCCCTTTAGGTTAAACCTGCATAGTCACAGCAGGACAATGACACAAAGAAAATGAAAAAAATGAAAAGCCATGTTCTGAATCACAGGCGGTGCCTTGCAGAACAAAAATCAGGGATAGCACAAAGATCAGGAAGGAGATCAGTGTGATATCCACCGTCCGGTTTTTCCCTCTGTTTTGCTTTTGAGATGCGGATATTATTACATCTTTCATCTATTCAAGATGCAACACGATTGGGTCCTGGTTGATCTCACAGGGTACTTCAGGAGAGTGACAGGACCACTGTATCCTGGACAACTGTGTCCTAGTCAGTTGCATCCTGGTATTAGACATTTCCATCCTTTTTTTTATTTATTTATTTGGCGTCCCAGATATATCTATATTAGATGGCTCATTTTATACCATGGCTGAAGCGTGGTCCACCCTGTTGGGAAGCAGGCAGTTGATGCATACTGTTCAGAGAGGGAATGAGGAGGTTGTAAAAGGAAGGTGGAAATGTCAGCCTGTTGTATTGTTCCGAGTGATTGACTGATAAGCTAATGAAAAGTACATTTTTCAGTTCTTATTATGTCCAAGGTCCTGGCTCGTAGTTGAACAGGGATGGTGTCAGAAATATCCATTCTCCAAGCATATTCTTTTGTTCTGGGCAATCTTGTGATGTCGTATAAGACAACACCAAGAGGTGTCTAATAATGTGCTAACGAAAACGTAGACATGGGAGACATTGCACATCAAAAGGAATGCTTAGAGAGATGTGCTAGGCCAGGGGTGTCAAACTCATTTCATACAGAGGGCCGAAGTTAGCCTTCAGGGCTCCAGCTGAGGGCCGGAAATGACGTCATTAAGCAGCTAATGGCCAGAAATCAGACCCTGTTCTCATATAGAAACTCATTTGCATGCTTTCTTTTCTGTCATTTGCAGTTAATCTTGATCATATTTCAAGATTTGGGAAAGCCCAGTTTTCATGTACCTCAGAAGCATTGTGAGAGAAAAACAAGCAGCCCAAAGAGAACAGGTCTGAGAATATAGTTTGGGCATGGATCTATAACTCAGTAGCAAAGCATCTGCTTTGATTGCTATAAGCTCCAAGCTCAAAGCCTGCAAAAGGCAGTAAAAAGAAGGCACACATTTCGGCCAAAATTTATATTGGAAGTACCTCAGGGCAGGGACCTGTTTTCTTTGTTGTATCACTGTAAGGCACTGTGCACATGGAGTACATGCACACCACTGTGGTGTACTTGTTAAAGGTCTGGGTGAGCCTGGGCTCAAAACCTTCCTTTGTCATGAAACTCAGATTGCAGCCCTATACAAATCTTCCAGTGAGTAAGCCCCATTGAATGCGATGAGACTTTCTTCTCAGTAGAATAAATGAAGAAGAATGCTTGGGATTGTGCTGTCAGCGAATGAACTTTGGGCCCAGTTTGGACCTTTGGATCAAACCTTTGGGCATCACTAGGGGTTGTATCACCTGGTGCGGGAGGCCAGTGAGTCACCCCCTGATGGACCTCCTCTCATGCAGTGGGCAGGGCAAGGCCCTGAGCAATGGGCATGGTGATGCACCATCCCCCTGACCCCTGGTTTTTTGGCAATAACTTTTGATAGAGTAGAGATATTTCCACATGGTTTGTTTCATTGCATTCTGCATGAAATTATGCATCGAATGATATATAACATGACAGTATTATTTAAACATATCAAGATTTTAAAAATTTTGGCCAGTAGTGGTGTCACACCCCATCCTCCTAGTGACACCACCGTCTGGGCCAGTCACTTTCTCTCAGCCTCACAGCATTGTTGCGAGGATAAAATAGGGGGATGACAACTACTGTATGTATGCACCTTCTCATAGGAGAGAGAATAAAAATGTCATTAATTTAATAAGTACTGTAATTAGTTAATTTAAAATTGCATTATTTTATAATAATTTATTGTTATGCACACCTTATTATTACTTTAATATTAATTAAAAGGAATATTATTTAGGAATCAATTTATCAGCATCAGCAGAACATCCAACATGATGCTTCACTTCTTTGTGAGTAAGCCACTATCAGGACTGGAGAAAATTAAGGTTTATTTAATGGACTCCAGTTTCTATTCTGTGAAAGTAACAAAAATTGCAACAAATACTGGCCAGGCACAGTGTGTTCTCAGTTGTCACAACAAAATGAAAGCATAATGACCCTATCAAGAAATAGGCACTTTAACCTACCTGGCAAGCAGCTGTGATGGAACTCAATCATATTTTGTAAATACATGACCCAAAAAAGCCTTTGCAAATGCTAGCATTTCATGCAATTTTTTTTGGAAAAGAATATTTTTGAAAGCATTAAGAAGCATATATTTGTTCAACATGGTTTCCATCTCTTTCAATACAGAGCACAGTGTCTGTATTTTGAATGGACATTGATTAATTTTTGTAGAAGAAAAGCCAAAGAAAAGCATGTATTCATTTGCTAAAATATTTATTTGCTGCCTTTCCATCCCTCTCCCTGCTTAAGGCATTCACTATGAACTCTTGAGGTTCATATTTCTGACCAATAAAATGCAATTTTCTGTGGCACTACAGCAGCTCAGGAATATGATTAGCTGACATTAATGTTGCTGGAGTGAGAGTGACAGCCCAAAGGGTAGTTACTCCCACCAATGAACTCAACCTTAGAGAATCAAGCTAGTAGAATGTTGTTTTCATATGATGCTTTGAGGATAGCAAGAGAGTCAAAAATACTCATACCTCTAAGGGCCAGTGCCTGGCCAGAATTCTGACCACTCAACCAACTAAACTGGCTACATCTTGGAGTGATCCCTTGGCAGCAGTCACTTCACCTATGCAGGTTTCTCCTGACTCCATCCACAGGCTGGCCATTGGCTTCCCTTGGCCAGAAAGTACTATCAAGGCTTCCTGTCCAAGCTGGGACTTCACTTGAGCATTAGCAATATTCAGAGTGCTTAGCTTCCAATTTTTACTCACCGGTTTGCCTACAGGTCTGGGAACATTGCTTATTCTCTGACTGCAATTGGGAAAAAAGTCTCTTCCGGAGACATCCTTCTAGTGATTTGTTATTTATAAAAGCACCAACAGAACAAAACAGCTGAGCTTTTGTGAGGCTGAAACTATGGAGTTTAATTATTGTCCTCGCCTACATCAATTCATTTGTGCTGCTGATGGCTTTGGAGTCAGAGGTAGCCTGCAAACGCATGAAAAGAGCAGTTATTAAATGTGCCTCTGATTTAGTGATGTGGAATCTGTCCTCCTCAGACCCCTGGGCTTTCTGGACATAATGGTTCTTGTCTCAGACAACTAGCCATGTGCCAACAACTACATGCACACCCCCAACCAGTTCAGTGATTGTTATGTACACTGTGGGTGTACTTTCAAATGTGATTTGCATCTGAATTGCGCCCGAAGAAGCAGTCCATGCACATGAGGATCTCAGCTGTAGGATCGCAGACAATGGTTTGGATGCACAACACATAATCCCCTTATACTGATAGATGCCCTCTGCAAAGCCATGTTTCTTTCCCACCCTTCTGAACCTGTCCCTGCTGGGCCACAAAGCATTAAAGCATTGGTGTGATTTGGGGGGGGGGGTTCCATGGGTACAAGTGACCCGGGCAGCACAGCTCGGGTAGGGAGGTGGTGCCCCCAGCCATGGCACCCCAAAGGCTGCCCGCACCCACTGTCTCCCCCCCCCCAGAGGTATTCTGAGGGCCTGAGAGGCTGCGTGTGGCCTTCCTGGCCCTCAGAAGACCTTGTAAGACCTCTGAAAGGCCTTTAAATGTTACTTCCAGTTTTGGGGTGAATGCAATTTGCATTCAATAATGACATTCCTTCGAGAACTGAGCATGTTGCATAAACACTTCAAGATGTCTTAATCATGTGTATTGAATGATGAGTCAGCATGAGTAAAAGTGAAGATGCTGTCACATCAAGGGAATGAGTGGATGTCCACAAATGCTTGCTTGGAGCGCAGATTGTCAGACATTGATCATTAACACCCACATATAGAGGCAATCGAGGACAGCTAGTGTAGTGTAACAAGTGAATTGGCACCAGAACAGAACTCTGATCCTTAGATGTGGGAATGGTTGTGTTCTCAGTCATAGACTATGATGGCTTTGACCCTGAGGAGCATAGGCTGGAAATTGCTATTTTGTAGTGTACCATACTCATTAAATGGGAGAGAAAGAAGTGTTTTTGACCCAAGCCTAGTATTCAGAAGCAACATAGTTTATCAATAGCCAAGAGCTGTCCCAATATGAATTGTGCTCAAACTCTGCAGCTGGAGAAATGCAGATTCTATCATCAGAATTATAATTATTAATAAAATGCACAGACGAATTAATTGGTTTTTAAAAACGAAACAAAAGAAAGCAGTGCTCGTAAATGTATCTTTCCCCTGATTTATTCCAGAGGCAATCTTACTTCGTGCCATTTGAGTTTCTGCTATGGAAAGTGGAAATAAGTCGGAAAAAGAGACATATGTTACAAAAGGGCTATTGTGAAAAGCAGCCTATAAATTATCTCTCTCTCTCTCTCTCTCTGTATACTTTTTATACACTCACACCCACATGCCCCCCCTGCCCCCCAGAGAGAGAGAGAGAGAGAGAGAGAGAGAGAGAGAGAGAGAGAGAGAGAGAGAGAGAACGAGCACATTCTGGAAAAATGTTGGAGATATTTGTCTGGTGCCAAAGATCTCCATCAGAAAAATAGCAGCATTCTGTTTGTTGCCTGTTTTGTGGGTGGCTGTTTCATCTTCCAGAAGCAGTTCTGGGCATGCAGGGGAGGTGTGACAGTCACCCTCCCCCCTGCCTCCCATCAGCAGCTGAGTCTTCAGATCCCCTGGGGAAATAGGTAGCCTGGACATTATTAAAACCAACTGCAAGAAATGACTACTCAGCTCCAATACAGCTGGCTTTAGGTGGCTTGAAAAGAACTAATACAGTACAGAGACTGAGATGCAAAGAGATGTTCAGGTGGCTCTTTGTGCGCCAAGGACCTTTGGGTTCTGCGTTTCTTGAGCGATTCCACTGGCCACATGACAGAATGCTTCTGAGGCTGTTTGTGACATGGTCTGGGGAATTTTGCTGTTCAAAGAAAAAACAGGTAAAAAAAAAATCATTGCGTGTGCCCAAACCCTTCAGGATCCTTCAATTAGCTCTCTGAATCTGGGCTGTGGAATTAATTTTGTTTCCCTAGCCCAGGACTGTTACACTATCAGTCTATTTCAAGTGATGTAAAAAAATAAAAATAAAAAAATAAAAAACATTTTTCTTCCATTTGAGGCGTGAAAATTCTATTCATCGTAAAAGTAAGCAGTAGGACATGTGGCACAGAAAATCAATCTTGTGAGGGATATAATCTGACCAAATTTCAGAAAATTTGGAGGAAGTCCAATCCTAACTTGGAGTTGAGCCAGTGCCAGTAGTGTAGCTAGAGGGGGGGGAAAGCACTAAATCTTGCAGACAGCCTCACCGCAGCATGCCAGCGGCCCCTCCCCTTTGGAGCCATTTTGGGCCATAAAAGCAAAATAGATGCAACACCTCCATTTTGCTCCCACCGCATGGAATGGCTCCGAGGGGGAGGGGCTGCTTGCACACCACAGTGAGGCTCCCTGCAAAACTTAGTGCTTTGCACCCCTCTAGCTATGTCATGGGCCAGTGCAGGCCTCCCTAAGCAAGCTCTAAGTGTTGCAAATGTGTGTTAAGTGCACACTGGGTGGTGCGGGGGTGGTGGGAGTGTGGTGCAAAGACAGGAAGGGGGAGAAACGGGCCCAGAGGGGATGGGATCAGCAATGGCAGCACATGCTGCATCCTCACCACCGTTCCTGGGCCGGGCAGCTTCTTGGATGGGTGCCAGCTAACATCTGAAGAAGCTGGGGTGTTACAATAAGGGGGTGTTACAATAAGGGGGAAAATAGCCACATGTCACCAGTCACGCTCCAGTTTAGAGAATTCATGACTCTTATGAAGTCAAAATAGCCTTTTGGAATCCGTGTTGACAGCCCTTGAAATTGCAGTCGTTTGCTGCATTGCATCTCAACACTATTTTCTTTGAAAACAGGCGTCAGTTGTGTCTGCAAATTGTTTTGCTTTGTTTAATGCCATGAAAGCTGTTTTGAAAAAGAGGGAGTCAACAGGAACAGTGTAAGTATGTTTCAGAAGCAAGCCTTGTTGAGTAGCAATTATGACTTTGTCGTACAAAACAAAGGCTGAAGGGAGCCAAGGCCGGGCTACTGGAAACCAATAGGGAGATCTCTGGTACATCCACCTCAGGAAGGATTGATGGTCTAATCATTTGAATGCAGTGCCTTCTTGAGTCTATTTAATGAGATCTCTCATTCTGTTCCAAGAATCATGAGCAGCATTGTGGTTTATTGGCAGAGATACTTAATAAGGCTGTTCATTGGAAAAACAAATTACCGGACAGTGATCAGACCACAGAACCAGGTTGTCTGTTTCCAAAGCAGGAACAGCATCACTAATGATAGGTTATTATTATTTTTTTAAAGATATACTGCATTAGGGAAAAACTAGTACTTCCAGAGTTGTGGTGTTCTGTAGATGCAAGTCATTGAATGAATGAAATGAAACCTGCAGTCGGCCCTAGAGTCAAATGTCAGAAGGCATATGAAAGACTGAGTCTCATTACGAGATTTAACTATACAAGACAGTCATGGTCACAAGTTTGTAATTGGCAATAAGAACCTCTTAACAATACTAAGGTAACAAACCGTGTAGTGTCATTAAAATTATTTATCTTGTTGGAGTCCTGCTGTGACGGCGCCAAGTCTCGCTCTACTTTCTAATTAAATTGGTTCTTGCTCTTCTTCTGGTCAACCTGCTCCAGTTTGGCTGCATCTTTCCTAAAGTGTGGGGCCCAGAACTGGACACAGTACTCCAGTACTCTGCATTGGTCAGACCTCACCTGGAGTACTGTGTCCAATTCTGGGCACCACACTTTAGGAAGGGTGCTACAGCTAAGCTGGAGAGATTTCAGAGAAAAGCAATGAGGATGATCAGAGGCCTGGAGCCCTATGAGGAAAGGCTGAGGGATCTTCAGCCTGGAGAAGATTGAGAGTAGTGGCGTAGCTAGAGGGGGTGCAAAGCACTAAGTTTTGCCGGGATCCTCACCTTGGTGTGCAAGCGGCCCTTCCCCCTCCCCTTTGGAGCCATTCTGGGCAGGGGGAGCATTCCAGGTGGGAGGAGGCATATGCCTCCATTTTGCTCCCCCCCAATGGCTCTGAAGGGGAGGGGGAGGGGCCGCTTGCACGCTGTGGTGAGGCTGTCTGCAAAACTCAGTGCTTTGCACCCCCTCTAGCTATGCCACTGACTGAGAGGGGATATGATAGCGCTGTTCAAATACCTGTCATATGGAAGAAGGGGCAAATGTGTTCTCAACTGCCTCTGAGATTAGAACTAGATCCAGTGGGTGCAAACTGCAAGAGAGGAGAGTCTGGTTGAACATCAGGGAGGAATTCTTGACAGTAAGGGCAGTTCAGCAGTGGAACAAGCAGCAACACCGACATATTATGTTTGTATTACACTTTTCTTGCATGGTGGAAACAAAGACATTATAGATAAGATTCCCATTCAGTCTTGGTAACTCCTATTTAATATTCATTTTATTTTCCACATTTTTCCTGCCCTTCTTCCAAGAAGCTCAGTGTTGTACATAGTTTCTTCCCTTTGTCCTCACAACAACCCTGTGAGGTAGGTGAGGCTGAGAAATAGTGACTGACCCAAGGTCACCCAAGAATCTTCAAGGCTAAGCGGGGTCCCTTGGGACGGGGGTGTCTCTCTGAACAATATAGCATGTCCAATCATAAATGGAGGCCGCAATCCTCTACACACCTACCTGAAAAGAAATCCCACTGAACTCAAGCAAGCTTACTCCTGAGGACACATGTCGAGGATGGTACTGGGAGTAGTTTCCATTGCAATTCTGTGCAAGCTTACTTAAGGGGAAGCACCGCTGGACTAAGTAGAACCTCCTTCTCCCTTGATGCCCGTTACACCTGGAACTGTCTTCCATAGACCTGTGCAATCTGTCTCTCTCCTTCAAATTTCTCCTGAAAACCCATGAAGTTTCTTCCATGAAGACTTTGGGACAACCATTCAACCCTCATTCCTTAACTGGATCAAATGAATTTTCTTCCCCCATTTGCCCGTAATCTTCTTCTAATTGTTCAACCCAGTGGTGTAGCTAAGGGGGTGCAGGCCGTAGCAACTGCACCGGGCAACAGGTTTCAGGAGGGCAACAACCTGAGATTGACACTAGAGGCCAAAATTGTGAAAACCTTGGTATTTTTGAATAATACCATCATGTTATATACCATTTGATGCGGAATTTAATGCAGAGTGCAACAAAACAAACCACTTTGTCCAATTATCTCCGTTCTAGCAAACGTTCTAGCCAAATAACCAGAAAATAAAAACACAGCTGCATTATGTAGCAAAAACTGGATTTTCTTAACTCAAAACTGACCAATGAGACTGATTGTTCTGAGAGCCAATTAGGTGTTATGATACAGCAGGGAACCAATAAGAATATGGGGGAGAACCTGGGGGGAGGTGGCAGAGCAAGTGGGTGGCAAACTGCTGGGGAGGAGGCAGATTCCCCCCCCCCTTTTCACTTTTTAAAAAACCTGGGTGTGACATCACTTCTGGGGCATCATTTTGAGCTTGGCATTGGGCTACACAATCATTAGCTATGCTACTGGTTTGTCCCCTCTGACTGTTACCTTCCCTGTTTCAATGTTCAGACTGTATGATCCTTGTTATTACTCTTGTTGTTACTTTGTAAAGGATACTGATGGTGCTATGGAAACAATAAAGCATAATTATTCTTATTTTCCATTCTTCAGCACCCCCTTCTGATGAGATCTGTGAAGAAGAAGAATCTACGAAAGAGTGGAGCTACAGCTGTGTATGACAGCAGCAATTAAAGGATTTGCATGGCTGTTTATTTGTACCAGGGAGAAAGAGAATGGATTAATGATGGCATTCAGGATGATTTGAAACGTAATGTTGCCCCCTTGTGGCAATCACAGTTCAGACACATTCCAACTTGGCCAAGAAAGAATTGACAGTTTATGGTTACGGACTGAGCTGCCAATGTGCTTGGGATTGCAACCTTTGCTTCTTTTACAAATGTCCAAACCAGGCTTCCTTATTGATCAGGGCTGTGGCTTGACATTACAAACAGGAGGACAAGGCATATGGACCAAGGTTATTAATTTTTGTGCTTTTAACTCAGCTCTGTTCAATACACAGGACTCAGGCTGCAATCCTATACATACTTACCTGGGAGTATGTACACGGAACAGAATGGGACATACTTCTGAGTAAACATGCATAAGATTGCACTATCAGTGCTGAGGAGACATGCATAGGATTGCCCTGCAAGGCTGCAACCCTAAGCACACTTACCAGGGAGTAAGTCTCACTGAGCACATTCATAGGGTCATACTGCTTGGTTATATCTCTACTCACTCACAGAAAAGACTGAGAACTAAGTATGTACAGCAATGGTTCCCAAACTGTGGAACCACGTGATGGGTCACAACCTGATTTTTGGTGGGTCGCCAAAGCGTGATGAAAGGATCAGATAACTAATGGCCTCAAGCTCTGAGGCTATTAAAAAATCAGATACTGTAGCTGCTAATTACCCTGTAAAGAGTTCAGCTCCTGCAGTTTGCAAGATAGCTGCTAACTGCCTTTCAAGGAGCTGAACTCCTGAAGTTTGCAAGCATATATTCATATAGGGAGATCAATGTTTGAAGGTTTTTTTTTCCTGGTTATTACTACATCTAAATAAATAAATAAATAAATAAATATTATTTCTTTCTAGATCTCCTTTGTTAAAAAAAAAAAAGTCTGGTAAACTGACAGCCCAATCCTATCCACACTTTCCTGGGAGTAAGCCCCCTTGACTCTAATTGGACTTACTTCTGAGCAGACATGCATAGTTGTTAGGTGGGTCCTGATAGAGTGTTGTTTAAAAAACGTGAGTCCTGATGCTAAAACGTTTGGGAACCACTGGTGTACTGCAATCCTATCCACTCTTACCTAGAAGAAAACCCCACTGAAGACAATAGAATTTACTTCCGAGACAGGCCTAGGCTTGATCTGTGAGCAGAGTTGCAGCCCCACTTTCCTTTAATGGCCCGTCCTGCGCCTGCACTCCTATCAACGGGGTGAGTTCTCCAGAGCTCATCACACACAGGAACCTTATGCACATTTATTCTGAATTAACCGGCCGCAGCTGCCAATCTGCCCACCCTGGCTCTCCGTCCCTCCTCCCCTCGCCGATAGAACGTTGCAACATCGCCGGCTGTCTCAACGTTCCAAGGAGCGCCCGAACCGCCTCCCGATTGGCTCCCGCGGCGTTCGGAGTCCCCTTCGCGGGCCAATCAGGGCTCTCTCGCGCTCTGAGTCCAGGAAGGGAGGCTCGTCGCCCGCGAAGGTTTGAAATTCACAGCGAGGGTTGGACGGGCGGAGCTCGCGGGGGGAGAAGCGGCCGGGTCGCTGCGGGATGGCTGAGCAGGAGCCCGAGCTGGCGGGGCTGGTGACGGAGCTACAACCGGAGGAGGAGGCGGCGGCGGCGGCGGCGGCTCATGGGACCCGACCAGAGGAGACGGTGACTGCCCTCCTGGTGGTGGAGGAGGGCGGCAACGGACGGGAAGAGAAGCCCTTGGAGCCCCCTCCGGATGTCAGCTGCTCTGAGCCAGGGGGAGCCGTTGAAGACCTTATGCTTGGTAAACACTGATCTCCTCTCCAGGGGCCGATCCAGTGATGGGGGGGGGGGGGGGGACGGGACGGACATAAGCACTATCTTAACTCCAGAGCCCAGGTCTACCAGGCCAGTAGACTGGGCTCCTGTCTGGACTTGGAGCCCAGATCTACCTGCTGGGCAGACCTGGCCTCTCTATTGAGCATAATCTCCATACTGAGGTTTTCCTGGGCAGGTGGACCTGGGCTCTCACCTGAACTTGGAGCCCAGATCTACCTGCCAGGTAGACCTAGGCTTCCAACTGAGCTTACGGTCTTCATGGCTGAGGTTTTCCTAGGTGGATAGACTTGGGCTCCTGCCTGGATTTGGCGCCTGTATCTACCTACCGGGTAGACCATTCTACCGGGCTCCCATTCTAACTCAGGCCCAGTGGGTGTTCCCCTGGTGTCTGACTTTGCTTCCACCTGGCATGACAGTTTTGGGGAGCACACACCCATAGCCCCCCCTTGCATTTGCCCATGTCTCTCTTTCACTGCCCCACTTGCAATATTAGCTACCAGTTTGCAGTGCCCTCTAAGCCAGTGGTCCCCAAACATTTTAGCACCAGGACACACTTTTTAAACCAACTGGTAAACCTAGTTGGGTCTTGGTAGAGCAGTGCTTTTCAATCAACTGGCGTGCCATGAATGGTCTGCAGGTGTACTGCGGGGAGGAGTTTGGGGGAGGACAATTAGTAGGGCCATTGGGGGATGCGAACGCCCCCACCAACATCATGGTCTGCCTTGTCCATTGTCAAAAAACTGATTGTGTGCCTGGACAATTTTAGGACCATGTCAGTATGCTGTGAGATGAAAAAGGGTGAAAATTGCTACTGTATCAGGATACACCTAGATTCACCAGACTTTTTAAAAAGGGAATTTAGAAAGAAATAACATTTTATTTATTTATAAGGTGGGGCCTTGGTACTCACTGATTTGGTATCCACTGTTTTGATGCACCGCTGATACTAAGGTTTACCTTTAAATGCCTTGTAACAAGGAAAGAAAACTCCTAAATCCTATTTCCCATCTTTATGCTGTTAAATAACTATAATTTCATTCCATTAGATTCCAGTATGCACCTCATCTAGTGGTTGAATGTGGTATAGTGTCTATACCAGTGTTTCTCAAACTATGGGTCAGGACCCACTAGGTGCGTCCTGAACCAATTTCAGGTGGGTCATTTCAATATTTTATTTTTAATATATTAGACTTGTTGCTACCATGGTATGTGACTTCATTTGGAGAAATGTTACAGACCAGGCTACTATGTATATTCTTTTACCAATGATAGTAAGTGGGACTTACTCCTGGGTAAGTGTGGGTAGAATTGTTGCCTAGAATTGTTAAAAATTTTCCTGCTTGATCTTCTGGTCATGACATCACCTCTGGTGGGTCCTGACAGATTCTCATTCTAAAAAGTGAGTCTCAGTGCTAAATATGTGAGAACCACTGCTCTGTACAGAAGGCAGTTGGACCCATTCATTGATAGACTGTGGGCACAAGCCTAACCAGGTCTACTCAGAAGTAAGTCCTATTTTGTTCAATGGGGCTTACTCTCAGGAAAATGTGGTTAGGATTGCAACCTGTGTTTATTTTTTCTGTCCATGATATTTTCTTGATGAACACTTGCAAAACAATATTTTAAAAAAGTAATGCATGTGGGCAGACATTGTTGTACTGGTGAGCCGTTTTTCAAATGCTGGCATGATGACTTTTCCCCCCGTTAACCAAAGGTGAGGCCAAAGAGAGCGATGGCAGTGAATACGGCAGCTGCAGTGATTATGGGAGTCGTGACAAGCCAGGGACCACCTTGGAAAGGCTGGTGCCGGAGGGGAATGTGTTATTCCCAGATACTTTCAAGACGAACAATCTCTTGTTCTATGAGCGATTCAAAGCATATCAGGACTACATGTTGGGTGAGTGCTGTCTTAGGGCTCAGAAAAAGCACATGGCCCAGCTCTGGAGCGATTGCGCTGCAGTTGGCGGTTGGTGGCCAATAATTCACCAAAGTTTCTAGCTCAGCGATTTTCAACCTGTGTGCTGCAAATGGTCTGCAGGTGTGCTGTGGGAGTTTGGGGGTCATTTATTAGTAGGCCCATAGGGGGATGTGAGTTCCCCTAGCAGTAGCATGGTGTGCCTTGCCAATTGCCCAAAAACTGATGGCAGTTTTACTGCCTTGTCAGTGTGCTGTGAGATGAAGATAGTGGAAAAAAGCTGTTTTCACCCAGAAGCCCGTTAGTCATTTGTGACCTAAAGGAAGCAATGGCCCCATTTTTGTTAAGTTTCCCTCTTGACCTCCTGGAGGCAGTCTGTGTTCGCAACAGGCAGGTCAATGACTAATTTTGCAAGTCTGGCCTAGCCCACCTCTTTCAATGCCCAGTGGTTTGTAAGGCAATCCAGTAATGTAAAACATTTCTGAATTGCAACTGCTGTTTCTCTGCTGGGCAAAGTGCTAATTTAGTCAACAGCTTTCCCTTTGATGTGCTCACCAAAAGTGCTCTTGCTGTGGTGGGTGAACTCATTCTTGATCTTGGTTTTTTTAGCTGACTGCAAGGCCCTGGAGGTGAAAGAATTCACAGCGGAGTACTTGGAGAAGGTCCTTGAGCCATCTGGCTGGCAGGCAATTTGGCGCACCAATGTGTTTGAGGTGCTGGTGGAGGTAAGGGCTCCTTGGGCTCCCTTAGGTGTTTGTTTCCTATCAAACACAGAGCAAGTGGAGGTGCATTTTATAGTTCAGATGTTATAAATAGGAGCCCAAATGGGTTCTGTGAGAGGGACTTTGCTGCACACTGGGGCAGTATGCTTTTAAATAGTTCTGGGTCAGACCAAACACCCATCTAGTATTCCAGTCCCAATCTAGAAGCCCAAAGGCATGATCTGAAGCCATAAGCCCTGCTATTCTTTGCCCCCTCTCCCCCAAAGAAAACCTGGCATCCCAAGGCATAACTGTCTCTGAACCTGGAGGTTCTGTCTAGGTCTCTCAATGGCCACTAGCCTCAATTGCTCTGCTCCATGAATCTGTCTAATCCCCCTGGCTAGCAGCCATCTTACTTTGTGGCAGCTAATTCTTCATTGCCTGAAGAATAAGTCTGAAACATAATGCTAGCCAACATCATTGGGTGACCTTGAGGTCTAGCAGCTTAGGGCCCAATCCTATCCAATTTTTTAGCTTTGATGTAGCCATACTGCAGCCCTGTGGCAAGGGAACACATGTTCCCATACCTTAAGAAGGCCCCAGTGACTGCTTCTCCACTACAGGATGCAGTGCTGGCACAACTGCACGAGCACTGGAAAATTGGATAGGTTTGGGCCCTTAATCCAGTGCTAGTTTAAATGCTGTTGTCCAGTTCTTAGCAATGAGATGTCCTGCCAAATTGAATTTTGAGCCCTGCAGACATAATTTTGTCCTAAGATAACACCATGTAGATATACTTGATATTTGTTTTTTGAGCTTTTAGAAACAGAATTCTCTTATAAACATCAAGATTTTACTATCTGAACTAAGCAAGATAATTGTAAAGCGCATTAGCAGGCATATGGTTTACAAGAACAGAGATGAAAGAAAACTGGTGAGAGTGTAGAATACTGACTGGTAACAAATGTCAAATGTAAGGATTCTCATATTCCTGTTGGACAAAAAAAATCTGAATTTTTTTAAGTGTAAGAAATAAAATGATACCATGGTGCATAAATAAGACTGTGGTTTAATCATTACCCCATGGAACAGCCATTTTCAGGTACTCTGCTGTGGCACAGTTCAGGCTGTGGTGTGCCTGAGTGGTCCACAGTTGTGCCACAGGAATTTGGGGGAAGGTCATTTATTAGTAGGGCCAGTGGGGGATGTGAGCCCCCACTGGCAGCGTAGTGTGCCTTGACAATTTTAGCGCCTTGTCAGTGTGCTGTGAGATGAAAAAGGTTGAAAATTGCTGCTGTAGAAGGTAATCTCTTGTGTAAGTTTTTTTTTGGGGGGGAGGGTGGCTTGGCCTCTTCCTTTTTTATTGTGCTAGAGCAGGGGTGCCCAAACCCAGACCCCGGGGACCACTTGCAGCCCTCGAGGACTCTCAGTGTGGCCCTCAGGGAGCCCCCAGTCTCCAACGAGCCTCTCACCCTCCGGAGATTTGTTGGAGCCCGCACTGGCCTGACGCAACTGCTATTAGCATGAAGGCAACTGTTTGACCTCTCGCGTGAGCTGTGGGATGAGGGCTCCTGCCACTGCTTGCAGTTTCACGTCTGTGATGCAGCAGCGGCAGCAAAGGAAAGACCAGTCTTGCTTTGTAACAAGGCCTTTTATAGACCTTGAGCTATTGCAAGACCTTCGTTCATTCATATAAGGTCATCTTTAATATATTCATTTATGTAAACTTATGTAAATTTATTCAAATTTCAAATGTAAATTGATTCTTTTTTCCCCATCCCCCGACACAGTGACCCTCCTGCCAAAAACTTTGGACACCCCTGTACTAGAGAATAATGTGCCACTTATTTGTTGCTGTAACACTAGGTTGTCGATGTGGAGTACTCGACTCTGAAGGCCGTGGTGCGCCTCAGCGAGCCGTTCTTTTGTGAGACGCAAGGAGAGGCCTTCACCCTGGAGTGCATGCAAGAGCTTTTGGAATTGAAGGAGCATCAGTTGCCGTTGCAGGAGCTGTGGGTTGTATTTGATGAATCGGGGGAGTTTGACCAGACGGCGCTGGCTGTTGAGCATGTCAGGTAGACTGCACTGGCCTGTGGGGGCAGGGAAACCGATTGGGCTGCCTGAACTAAATACATTGGCTCAGTCATGGAGTGCTTTAAGTAGCTAGCTCTTAGAAGCTGGCTGCGCTGACTGGCCCTCCTCAATTGGTCCTAAGGCCCAGAAACTCTGCATGGCCTAAGGCCCAGAAACTCTCTTCTGATTGGGATACCACAAGTCCTGCCTCTTTGAGATAGGAAAGACCTGCATCTAAATGGCAGCTTACAAAAGGATCTCTGATTTCCTGACATCTCCATGTAGGGTTGGGAAAGATCCCTGTCCATATTCTAACCATCCTCTTCTAAAATCTCTTGCCTTCTAAATCTTCTTCTGAAACCATCTAAGATAATGGCCATCGCTACCTCTTGTGGTTATGAATCCCATTGAATTATGCATTGCATGTTTCATAGGAGATGCCTAGGAACCCTCTGCAATGTGGAGAGGTTCCTCACCAGATAAGTCAGTGTGCAAAGTA
The DNA here is from genome assembly GCF_035046505.1 of Tiliqua scincoides. Taxonomy (NCBI): domain Eukaryota; kingdom Metazoa; phylum Chordata; class Lepidosauria; order Squamata; family Scincidae; genus Tiliqua; species Tiliqua scincoides. Next base: position 33,608,824 of record NC_089829.1, read on the forward strand.
TGAAAGCCACTGATCTAGTATATGGAGGCTCAGGGAGACTGAGATTGATATTCTATCATGGAGGAAGATTCAGGAGTCTGAGATGGGTTGCAATGTTTTGGAATGCGTTCACTTTTAATCTGTGTGCAACTATAACTCTTCATCAGCAAGGTCTGAAGGAGTCATTGTTTAATTTGGTCTGTGTTGAAGGTTTTTCTACAAGCACATTTGGCGGAGCTGGGATGAAGAGGATGATGACGACTTTGATTACTTCGTCAGATGTGTTGAACCTCGGCTCAGATTGTGAGTGCTTGATAAAAAACATTTTTGAACCCCTTAGAGTTGAATGCTACTTGGGTGGCTTCTGTTTGAAGCTTTCAGTGGGCTATGTGTTGTGTTGTGCTTGAGGCACTGAAGGTTTCTGACATAGTTCTGGTGCACAGCAAATGTGGTGGCTTGGAATGTTCTTTTGTTCAAGGATAAAAGGAGTTGCAGGCTGGCTTGTGTGGGGGAAGGAGCAGCTGTCAGTTTGGCTAGGTTTAAAACCTCATACAGGATAGTTTGGGTGCCAGGCTGTTGAGGATCCTGGACCAGTGCTCTGTGTTGGACCTCTCCACAGTGCTCTTGCTTTCTCTTGGAGGGTGCATTAGGTGCTGCCGCTCTCACTAGTATTGAGGTTCAGGAATTGCTGTGGGCCTCTTGGCCATCACCTTTGGGTGGCTTTGGGGTGGGGACAGGGATGGAGGCACAATAGTAGAAAATATAAGACAGAGAGGCCAAAGGCAAGAGAATGCCGACTAGGAAATGGCTTGAGTAACAGGAATGTTAAGGAAGTATATAGTGGTTCCACCTTAACTGCTGGCTTGGCATTCATGGATTTGGGTGCCTGCAGATGCGGAGCCCACAGCTGGGGGGTCTCAGAAGATGAAGGAAGGCAACCTCATGGAAGGCACTTGCCCCTCGGCCCCCCCAGTAATTGCATTATCTGCAGAATTTGGTATCGGCGGCGGGTGGGAGTGTCCGGAATAGATCCCCTGCGGATACTGAGGGCGCACTGTACTTGGAAAAGGACAGAGGAGACAGGGACTGAATTTGTGATGGGTAGTGGAGATAAGGGGAAAAATAGGGTTGGACCAAAATGAAACAAGACTCACAGACAGGAGGGCAAATGGACTTGTAGTAGGTGTACAAAGTTTGCTGGACAGGGAACTGTGGACCAAGGAGTCAAGAGGTGTAAAATTCTTGGTCTGGATCCTGACAGAAATTCTGCCAATTCCGCTGTTGCTGTGACCCTTGGGGATGATGAGAACTAAAAGGCAGCAAGAGAAAGAGAGAATAAATTCCCTAAATCAGTGTGAATTAACAAGTCCTTTTTTTTTTTGGCTGCAAGTAGTTTTAAAATAAAGGATTTTTTTTCTGTCTTCCCAGTTAATTTTTTTATTTTCAACATCTTGCTGAAGGGAAGGAGTTTATGGAGATGTTCATCCCATGCATACCCCATGTAGTCCTCTAGATGGCACTGCAAAACTGAGTGTGGAATTTCATAGGCAAGAAAACATTTTAAATTCTAGCCTTGCTGGAATAAATTCAGATGCTAGAAGTCCCTCTGGGATGGCTCAGGAACATACATCTCAGTGAAATAAAGCTGAATTTTGTTCTCCTTTTCCCAACTGTTTTTGCAAAGTTCGCTGTAACATCCCCCCACACTGTCGATTTCTGTCCCTGGGGCCTCATAGCCAATGACTCTGCCCTTAGATAACTATGATAAACAAGTCTTTGGCCAAATTCCCATTTCTGGCTCTACTGTTCTCTGTCGTTGTAGAGTGTACAGTAGACCATACCAAAATATTTGACTTTTAGGACACATGGGAACCTAAGGAGATCCTTGCTGTAAATGTGCAAAATTTGCTAAATTGGCACGTACAGACGAATGAGAGAAGACAACAGAATGATACCTGTGTAAAATAAAAGGGGAACTTCTTCTCATAGAGAGTGAGACATAATCGGTTGTTCATAGATAATACTCATGTGTTTGATTTGCTTTGGATGCTCTTAGCTTTCTGCAAACCTTTCTGTGCACGTTCTGCATTCTTCTGACCCGTCGCTGGATCAGACCGATGACTGGGTAGTCTTGGTCTTTTTCCTGTTGTGGACAATTCATTGTGTGTGGATTGTCCTTCCACTGCTGATCCCTGATGATTCAGTGACATACCATTGGCTACCATGGTTGAAGTCAATCTGTTGGTAGATTCATTTGTCGAAAGTGGGCTGAACAATGGCAATCGCCTTACCTTTGCCATGGCTTAATGATTTATTGTATGAAGTATTTGTCTTTTGCCTGTCCTAGACCTAGAGTACATCATTTTCATGGTGTGAACCCATGTTCAGTGGGAAATATGTTCAACTTGAAACACTGCAGTTGGAACTAATTATACTGAACAACTGGGAAGGGACTGTGACTCGGGGCATCTGCTGTGTATGCCCAAGGTCCAGGTTCAATACCTGGCATCTCTAGGTTACAGGGAAGAAAAATTCTTATCAGAAACATTGGAGAGCCATTTCTGGTCGGACGATACCAAGTACGGTGGACCAATAGTCTTAAAGGCAGCTTGCTATGATCATCCTAAAATTAGCCTGCAAATGGCCTTGGTTCAGGGATCTCAAACCTATTTGAGATTTCCTTGGCCCTCCTCTTAAACGCCCCCTAACTGAATTTCAGATACTATGACATCCTTGAAGAGCGCGTCCCCTCTGCACTCATTGAAGAGTACCACAGCCTCGTCTCCCAGTGTGAGGAGCTCTACCGTCAGTTCCTAGGCCTCAGAAACAGCCTGTCGGGCAGCGATTCCGACTCTGAAGCGGAGAATGTCTCTGTGGTGGAAGGGATGAAGCTGTACGACAGGATAGAGCACCTGAAACAAAAGCTGAAGCTGATTGAAAACCCTCTATTAAGGTAGATATTAGGTGTGTCAAGGGGTTTAGTGATCGAAGGCCATGACTCAGTGGCAGAGTTCTGAGACAATATGTCCAAGATTCAACCTGTGGCATCTCCAGATAGAGCCTAGACTGTCCATAGTGGTTCCCAAACTTACCATGGTCATTGCACACTTCTTTTATGGCAGCCTCTTTCTAGCTCTCCTTGGTGCCATCATATTGGATGGTGCATGAAGATGGATGTGCCATCTTGGCTTGCACAGGATCCCGCTTGTGTGGTGCCAGGAGAGCTGGGAAAGAGAGGTCACTGGGGACATCCCACGGTGCCCCTGTGGGTTCAGTTTGGTAATCACCGGGTATAGATAATATCCATAAGGAGCAATGGCCTGATTTGGGTGGGCTTCCTGAGTTATTGGATGACTCATTATTCTGCTATTCAGCTGAATGTCATCCTGCCATTTAGAATAAAATAGAAAATGTTCCTGGGAAGGGTATTCTTAGCTGGGTCTGGGACCAGGCATGATACAGGGATGCCTTGTTGCTTCCCCTCCTTCTTTGTTATGGCAGACCTGTCTCCCCATCTGAAGTGCAACTTTGGGCTTTCCTGATTGGCCTTGGCCAGCCTAAGTGTACCATCTATCTATGGATTTTATGTGGTTAAGGATGCTGGAGACTGAAGGGCTAACTTGTTCTTATTGAAGGTATGTGTTTGGGTACCAGAAGCACTCTGGCTTCCAAGCAAAAGGAGCACGCCCGTCCGGTACCACGATCACCCATGTTGTGTCTACCACCATGATGTCAAGCCTGCTGCAGTGTCTGCTCCGGGACAAGCTTTCTCAAGACCCTTGCAATGGAGAGATAGAAATACAGGTACGTGAGCCTGAAATGGACCAGGAACCTCACTTCTTGCCTTTCTTGTCTTGTTTTTGTTCTGCACATGAGACTTTCTGTCGTGGAAAGCAGTTGATGCTTCTTGGCATGCAGGGAATGTAAAACAAGAAATTACACTGGCACGCTTGCTGCAAGTTGTATCGGCTGCAGGTTCTTTGGGAGCTAAGCCAAAACAGTGAAGCTCTATCAGGATGGCAACTTGAAGACTTCTCATTTTTTAATCAAGGTGGGATTGAAAAATGGTCTGCAGCTGCATGTCTAACATGCTGCATTTTGGACATGAGGAGAGTGAGAGAGACTATATCTCAGTAGTAGAGCTATGCTTTGCTGGTGGAAGGTTCCAGATTCCATCTTTGGCATCTCCAGTTATAAAGTATATGGGTAATAGGACTAGGAAAGGCCTGTGCCTTGGAGAATGGCTGCTATTCAATGTAGATAATTATGCATAGATAGATCCCCTTTTTGATGATCCCTAACATGGATTGGCCTTCTTAGCTGCCGCTGCACATTAAGTTGACACTTTCATTGAGCTGTCCACCAGCTCCCCAAGGTCTCTCTCCTGAACTGTTGCAGATAGCTCAGAACCCATATGTGAATGAATAAATAAGGCTGCTTCCAGAGTTCAGTGTGGAAGCTTTTCAGCCACACTAGGCGCTGTTCCAGAACCACCATTCAGAGCGCGATACCATAGTCTTTCAAGACTGAAGGTTGCCAACTATATTCCATAGTTCATTTAAGTAAATGCTTCAAATTCCCTGCCATATATTTTTGGAGGAGAGGGCAATAGTTCATGGCTGAGTAGGTCATAAGGACCTCATAAGGTCCTAAGTGCTCCAAAGGTCTTAAATTTGGTTCTCAGCACTTCCAGCTGTAGCAGAGTAGAGAAGACTTCTGCTTGATCCTTTGGAGGGCTCTTACTCATGAAGCTCAGCTACATGGACTTTGAAAAAGGTATCATAAGTTCACGCATCCTTTTACTTGCATCTTTGAGTCTTTGACACCCATGGTTGAGCTCAGGTGCTCCACAAACTCTGAGCTACCCAAAACAGGAATGATACTGTTTCATTTTTCTCCTTCCCTTCACGAATGAACTTTAGTCTGTTTTTTCTCCCCAGTTCCACAGTGACCTGCTATCTGCTGTGAATACCTGCTATGAAGGGGACAGAATTGTCGTTTGCCCTGGTCACTACGTTGTCGAGGGAATGTTGCATATCGCGGACTCTGTAGCGCTAGAAGGTAAGAGCTTCTGCCTGCTAAGAGGCTATCTGCCTTTCTGTTTAAAAAGTGACGTCTTGTCAGTGATAAGGTAGACGCTGAACGGCAGGTCTTCTTCAGGAATGCAGGTAATGTTACAAAAGGAATAAGCCAGGTCAAGGCACCATCATATACGTACTCCTCAACTCACGAAGAAGACGTTCACGCAGCTAGCTGCTATCAGGTTGCTCGGCTTGCCTATCTCCCAAGGTCGGAGCGCACACTCCCGGCGACAAAGACGACACAAGGCAGAAGTCCTCCACCAAACGCCTCTTTACTATGTACAATATTTACAAGAGCAACAGTCCGAACTGTACAAATGGTACACGAATCACTGATCACACTGACATAGCTTTCGGCACAAAATCCACTCTGCATCTCCCACAACCCAGCTTGCTCCTGCTGGAATATATATGTGTGGCAGCCAATCAGAGAGCAGTAAAATCTGCAGAGTCACTCTGCCTTAGCATGTGCTGCCACACACACACACACACACACACACACACACAGGGAGCAGTCACCTGGTCTACATCACCTGATGTTGCATCATCCTTTCTGCTCCCAGGATGCTGTGCTGGCTTAGTCAGGCCAAGGCTTCAGGCCTGCTACTATTCAGCCAGTAAATTACCTAGCAGTCTCGGGCGTGAACCCTTGACAGATCTGTCCTGTGTTCTACAGGTCATGGTGATGATCACCATTTTAGATGACTGGGAGATAGAAAAATCCATGGAAGCCAAGTTTATCACTGGCTCTCTGCTCCCTCCAGGTGCAGAGGCATGTGCCCTGGTGTGTCTCTGAGCATAGGTTGTTGGGGAGCAATGCTGAGAGAGGGGTAAGCCTACATGCCCTATTTGTGGCACTGTGTGGGGAAATGTATTTTCTGTGCTTGGAGATCCATAAATCTGGCACCAAGGTAAACGAAAGTCTGCAGCCTGAACAAATTCTGCTAGTCTGCTTGTTTTCCAGCGACAGCTGGTTCAGTTTGTATGCCACCTGGCTGGTGAGCAGTTTTTGTGTAGTGGAAAAGTGGAATGTTTTCCTCTGCCCTGCTGTGTGTGTCGTGAAATATGCAATGCAGGTGTGCTGCATTGGGGGGTGTGTGTGAGAGAGAGAATGAGAGAGACTGTTGTTCAAGGGGTTGGGTGTGGGGAAAGACTGTACAAACTAGGTTTACAGCCTAGTCCTAACCAGCTCTCCAGTACTGATGTCAAGGGGGCATGCACTGCATTCTGCTGTGTGTGTGTGGCGTGGGGGGTGGGTGGGAGAGAGCAGGCCTTCTTAAGGTAAGGGAACATTCATTCCCTTACCTTGTGGCTGCATTGGCGATGGAAAGATGGTTGGGATTGGGTTATTGGTCACGTTCAGCCCTCCACGTGGAGCATGTGCTTTGCATGGGCCTGTTCCACCCCCAAGTGAAGAGGATCACCAGCCCAGTAAGTTCTTGAATTGGGAATTTGTTATCGATTGATTTCAAGAACCTTTATTGGCATTGAAAGAATTTGTTATCTCTTCTGCTAGTGACAGGGAGCCTGAAATTGCTTCCACAAATGCCTGCATGATTCTGATGTTCTTGCTTCTTTCAAATCTCTTCTTGGAACCTATTCTGAAGAATTTGGCACAATCCCTTAGCCCCCATACTGAACTGTAAGCAAGCCTAAGTATGTGTAACTGCAACAAATACTTGTCTTTCCCCCATTCCTCCTATCCTCTCCCCTCCTTCTGTCTACTGAGTCAAAATGTATCATTTATTCAGTGAATATATGCATTGCCTTGTTAAGATTGACCCTGCCAACTGGACAAAGAGGCACCTTAAAGTGATGGTCCTCATATATTTAGTAGGCAGGGAGAGAAGATCTATTAGAATTTTTCCCAGTTTGAATGTCACCTCAGCCACACTTGGACAAGCCACTCCATCTCAGCCTCAGTCTTCCCCATCTGCAATATGGGGAGGGGGGGTAATCATTCATATTCTCCTTACAAGGTGGTTGTAAGGATAGCATCAGAATAAAGCATGTGAACCACTTTGTGTGCTCGGAACATGCTTTGTCAATGTTAAGCATTTTTTCTTTTATAATGTCTGTACCAATGACTGTTTGCTGGTGTCTGCTTGTGGCTTTATAAATACTGTGAGCTATCCAGGAACTGGGAACCATCTTATTCTTTTGGCTACATTCCTTGCACCTTTTCCCTGAAAGTAAGTGTCATTTGACAGAATGGGACTTACTTCTGAGTAAGCGTGCCTAGGATTGCACTGCAAGTTATAGAAACAGCTTTGATTTTTTTTGGTGAAAAAGTGGTATATAAGTTCAAATAAAGCACTTAAGGTGGCTTTTAGATTTAAAGATAAAAAGTGTGTTTTCTGAAAAAGCAGAGTTGTCTTCAGGCCATTGGTTGCTGTTTCAGAAGCATTGCAACCTCTTTGGGGCAGTGACCTATAGTTGGATTACCATGTAAAGCACCATGAAGAATAACGGTCACGTGAAAAAAAAAATCAGGGGCTATGTAACCCACTAAAACATCTGAACATTGGCAGCATTTGTCAGCCCTCCTCTCTGAGTTGATGTTCTGTAAGTGCTTTCTGAAGCTTCGTAGCCCACGGCTCTTATACCAGGACTCAACTTCAGAACTTGAATGCGGCTCTCTTGTCCCATGAAGCTGCCGCAACCCTTTTTATTGCTGCCTCGTATTTCTCCCAGTAATGCTCGCACTCTAGGGCACTGTGCACCTGTGAAAGTCTGCCAGAAGAGCTGCAGTGCTGCTGTTTAATATAACAGCCGATATATCACCGCAGGGCAGGTGTAGCCGCACGGAGGCGGCTTCTGCCACAGCCTGGATTTTTATCTTGTCAAAACTTCTTAATGGAAAGAAAGCAGAGGGTTTAATTTCCTGCTATTTTGGCTTGATTTCTTTTCCTTGCCTTTTCTTTTCTCCCCCCCCCCTTTTATGGTCTTGTTTTTCTGATTATGATTTTGCTTTCCTTCCCACCTCTCGGATGTTTTCGATTTATATCAACAAGCACGCTGGCATGCAGGAGCCCTGCAGGATAAAGGGTCTCAATAAATTTTGTTATCGGTAGAAGTGAGAATAAGATGGTTTGGGAACGTGGGTGTCGTGTTGGTGTTTTTTTTTAAATGACAGAGCATGTCCTGCTGAAGGGGTCAGGCATATCTTAAGCAAGCATATTAAAATGGATGGGACCAGACATAGCCATGAGCTTTTAAAATGCAAATACTTGTATCTGGTTGATACATGGAGTTGACTCTGTGATTGAAGAAGTGCCAGGAAGCATTATTGCTTGTTAGGTTCTCACCCCCCTTTAAAAAAAAAAAATGATGGAAGCAGTCGGGTGGGGGGGGAGAGAAGCATTGGGTGATATTCTTATTAGGCTGGCTATTAACAATTTTGGATGGGTGTTTAATCATCTGGGAGGTGGGTGTGCAGAGACTAAACAGTTGTGTCTTGGCATAGAGCTTCTGTAGCATGGATGTGGCAGTAGGACAGTGTTGGATCTTGGGTCCTGTGCATATAGAAGATCTTGTGTTCAAATCCTGGCATTGCCAGGTTGGGATTGGAAAGATTCCTGTCTGAAACCCTAGGGAGCTGCTACCATTCAGGGAAGACAATACAGGTGTCTGACGCCTGAACTTGGAAAATACAGATCAGGTATTCTGTAGATGGCATCTTCTCTCCCTCCCCCCAGTCTCCTTGTGAGTAGCTTTACTAAAAAAAACCCCACCTGTCATACTGGGATATTTGTCCTACTTCAGATGAATGTTGTATGATAACTTATTTCAGTAATCTGAAAAAGCTAGTAAAGTGAATTTATATGGCACCTCAGGAATGTGAAACCATTTGAACTGTAAAGTGCTATATAGGTGCCCCTGTCTTGGGCACTTGTAAGTTCTTCCCAGTAATCTTACAATCACCCTGTAAGGTAGGTCAATGTAGTTGTTATGCAGGGAATTCTAGAAAGTGTGTGATGGAAGGTTTATTGGACTAAGTAAATATTCGATACTCCAAAATCGTTTTGGATTGTAAAATCATTGTTCGCAGAAAAATTATGGGTGAAGAACCTAGTGAAGAATCATCCTTTGATTAAAACTAAGTGCTGTGATACAAGGACTTCTTTTGTTCTTATTGCTGATGTCTCCTCCAGCAGAGATCAGAAACAAAGGGCTGTAAAAGGTGGGAATGCAGTCGGCCCTTGGTATCTTGAGGGATCCGTTCTATGACCCCCAGCTGATACTGAAATCTGAAGATATTTAGTTCTGTGGCTGGTGGGGCAGACGACCTCCAACTGCAACTGGGAGGTCTCTGAGCCCTTCTGGCCATGGGTTGGCACCCACGGCTAGTCAAATTCATGGGTGCCGAGCCCAGAATAAGGAGGGCCAACGGTAATCTGTGGCTGCATAGTGTGACTGTGTCAGCATCTGTTTAGCCACAGCTTGACAAAAGAATCTGGAAGTCTCTGCTGTTTCAAGATAGGCATATGGTAAAACTGAAGTAACAGATTACTTACCCTAAGGGTAAGCTCCTGAGCAGTAGTAACTTACCAGTTCCCCCCCCCTTTCTGGAACTTCCTCTAAAGGTTATGGCCTGCCAGATGACATCGTGATAGAAAAACGGGGGAAAGGGGATGCTTTTCTTGAGTGTACGGGAGCAGATGTGAAAATCTCCAGCATGAAGCTCATCCAGCATGATGCAGTGGAGGGCATCTTAGGTAAGTTTCTGGAGCTTCTGATGCTGCTAATGGGTACTTGCCTTTTGCTGATGAATGTAGGATGGAATATATTGAATGGTTCTCTTACGTGAGGCCCCGTGAATGTTCATTTCAGCATAGCTTGCGTAGGAGAGCTTAAAAAATAGATTGTGTTCTTTGGATGCAAGAAATATCTCCTGCTCTTAATCACCCAAAATGCTTAAATATTTTGCTGCCTGAGGCAGCTGCTTCAACAGACCCCACAGTAGAGCCGCCTCTTCTACAAGTAAGTTGCCCCTCTTGGGGGCTTAATGAGATGTCTGCTGCTGCTACCTGCCTGGGACTACAATGTAAGGATTGCCGAGCTTGCTTGTCTGGGACAGCAAAAAAGGAGGACTTATTTTGCACCTAGCAGACTGTTGGGGGCCTCATTTGATTGGCGGGTTGCAAGTTGAGTAGATCCAATGTCCTTCTTTTTAGCTCCAGAGTAGTATAGTGCAGTGGTTCTCACACTTTTAGCACCGGGACCCACTTTTTAGAATGAGAATCTGTCAGGACCCACAGGAAGTGATGTCATGACTGGAAGTGACATCATCAAGCAGGAAAATTTTAAACTATCCTAGGCTGAAATCCTACTCACACTTACCTAGGAGTAAGCCCCACTGACTATCATTGATAAAAGCATAAACAGAGTAGCCTGTTAAAAGTACAGATCTGTAATATTTCCCTCAATGCAGTCACACACCATGATAGCACCAAGCCTAATATATTAAAAATAAAATACTGAAATGAATGGGGACCCACTTGAAATTGGTTCGTGACCCTCTTAGTGAGTCCTGACCCACAGTTTGAGAAACACTGGTATAGTGGTTAGTGATGTATGGGAAATAAGATTTTTGAAAGGCAGGCTATGGAGGGCAGAAGTAATGATAAATAGTTCTTTATCTTTCTACTTAAGCTGATTGAAAACAATTGGATTTTTGCTAATTTCATAGCAATCCATGACTGTAACAAACTAATTATTAAAGGCTGACTTTTTTCTCTGATAGTGTTGCCAAAGCAGAGGAGACTTTTTAAAAAAAAGTTTCACTTTTTTTGTCTAACCTGAAATTGTTCTCCATGTCTATTAATTTGTGTGAGATAAGGCAAAACCTTAAACTATTGATATTTGTCTTGCTAGAACAGATCAACATGTCAGGAAAATACGTACCCATGTTGATATCAAGTTTTTTTCTCCTGTTCATTTTCCCCCCTCTGATCCTAATGGGAACCTTCTCCTCTTCCCCCCCCTCCCCCCCCCCCCCCCGCAATAACTTTGAATTTGACAATAATCTTGTTGGCTGTGCCCTTCTGTCTTTTGGAGTAGGTGATAATTAACATTTCATCATTGAGAGGTAGATTTGAATAACAAATGTTACATGGGCTAGCAAGATTATTTCAGCACCTTTTATGTGAAAATATATTCACACATCCCAAAAAAGGGGGTCTTGGGCCGGAGAAGTTATTAATTGCATGTCCCTAATAAATTACTCTGAAGAATCTTTTTTCTTCCCCTCTCAAACTTTGTCCTTTCATGTAGTGTTGGGCAACAGGAGGCCTGAAGACCAAACCCAGCCCTTGTTGGTCTTCAGCATTGCAGTGATCCGGAGGACCTACCCTTTCCCCTACCCCCACATGCCCTATTAAGTTTTATTTAGCAGACTTGCAGTGCAGCAATTCTCTCAAGGTGTGCTGCAATTCCCAGGAGCACATGATAGAGCCGTCTTCCTGAAGCTCAGTCAGTCTAGTGCTGAATGGGTGACCAGCTGGCAACCCCAGAGTTTTGCCATGCAAGAAAGGCAGGATATAAATGCCATTAAAATAAAGTCAAAGCACAGAATGCTGTCTGAAAACACTGGGAAAAGCCAGCATAGCGAAAACGATTAGTGGAAAATGGCATGGCAGCTGAAAAAATCCAGGGCACTAGTTAAGATATGGAAGACCCGTTGGAAAAAAATCCTTCAAGTGATTCAATGGCTTTTGAATCATGGAACATAAGCATTGGAAGGGACTTTTGGAAGAAGCTGTCTTATGTGCTCTATTCCATCAAGGCTTGATTGGTTGAAACACAAGATAGTCCTTTCTCCATTTCACTCCCTAGAGCAGCAATCTTCATCCATTGTGCTGTGGCACATTGATGTGCTGTGATTGGTCTGCATGATCAACCCAGGATGCCATGCTCCTTTTCTTCCTCCCAGGTGTTCACCAAGGTAAAACTACTCTGGAGAACTGTGTGCTGCAGTGTGAGACGACAGGAGTTGCTGTCCGGACGTCAGCCAAACTTTTAATGAAGAACTCTGACTTGTATGGTGCAAAGGTAAGATGCTAAGGACTAGAGTAGTGTTTCTCAAACGGTGGGTTGGGACCCACTAGGTGGGTCATGAACCAGTTTCAGGTGGGTCACCATTCATCTCAATGTGTATTTTTTTTAATATATTAGACTTTATGCTACCATAGTTTGACGGCATTTAGGGACATGTTACAGATCCATACTTTTTAGCAGGCTACTGTGTGTTTTTTCCAATGATAGTCAATGGGACTTACTCCTGGGTAAGTGCGGATAGGATTGGGAGCCTTTGGGATGTTTTGGGAATTTTTTTAAACAGATCAGCCCCTGCTTGGGAGGATTTGTAGGGTTCATCTTTATTTTAAGTGAATTTATAAACTTATACGTATTGTAAACTTTTAATTTACTTAATTAATTAATTAGATTTGATTTTGTCATATGGAGTGTGTTAAAAACTTTGACACTTCCGGCCATGACATTTCTTTCAGGTTAATGATATCGCTTCTGGTGGGTTCCAACAGATTGTCATTCTAAAAAGATGAGTCCCGGCACTAAAATGTCTGAGAACCACTGGATTAGAGTGTTGGGAAGGAGTAGATCTATGGGTACCCCCCCCATATTTGCAGGGTATAGGTTCCTGCTGCTATTGCAATGCTCAAAACCAGGGATAGCAGCAAACCCTACTCAAATTCCCCCCCATCATGCTCATGACTTGTGTCTCGTTGTTTGCAAATGCTTTGCAAAAGGAAGAACAGGAAGCAGAGTGAGAACCTAGACTTGTAGCTGCGACTCTACGTTTTCAACCTTTTTCATCTCACGGCACACTGACAAGGTGTAAAAACTGTCAAGGCGCACCATCAGTTTTTTGACGATTGACAGGGCATACCGTGTTGCTGGCACGGAGATCACATACCCCAATGGCCCTATTAATAAGTGCCATTCTGCCAAACTCCCACGGCACCCCTGTGGATCATTTGTGGCACACCAATGTGCTATGACACATAGGTTGAAAATTGCTGTGCTAGAGGGAACGTTACAGGAGGTGACAGTGAAAACACTAACAGGAAGTGGACGGACGAGGAAGCAGAATTGAGAACTCCATGTTCACATTCTCACCTCTAGCAGTTATGAGTCTTGGTTCTTGCTGATTGCTTCTTTTTTCAAAACTCAAGGAAGGAAAAGCTTCCTTTTGCAAAGTGTTTGCAAATGAAGAGAGGCAAGTCATGAGGGGGGATTTGAGAACCACAGATTTACTCCATGTTGTGTCAAAAATCAAGCTACCGTCGTCAAGCAATGCTCCGTTTTACAACTTGAATAAACTGGAATCCCCTTTATTTTATGCCTTGCATAGATTTGATTCTGCTAACAGTAGGGAGGGGGAGATAAAGAGTTATGTGGTATCCCTAGTAGAAAATTGCAAAGTCTGGCAGGGATCGAAAGAGCTCCTCAGGCTCAGATAAGGGGCTTCTGATAGCCTAATAAAATTCTAAAATATCAGACTCTTTAGCTTAAGATGAGAATTGAGGTGGTTGCCGTTTTCACTTGAACTCTGAACAGCCTGGGAAATGGCAGGTCTAGGAGGTGGGATCACCTAAACTTTACTGTTTATGAGGCTTTGTGCAGCCTTGTATGTTACATTTGCTTTAGGCACCCTGCAACTTGTGCTTTGCCTCGGTTTTTCGGCTTGACACTGGGCTGTGGAGGCATGCACCAAGGCAGAAATTGAACAGCTGCCCCCACCCCATTTGCTAGAGATGCACCTGATGAATTTCCACTGGATATCGACAAGGCACGGTGCTTCTCCAAAATGCCTCCAATGATAGTAAATGTCCAAGCAGAAATGCAAAAGGTGCAGCATCCAACATCACTGGCTACAAGGTGCACCAGATGGACTTCTGCCTGATGCACTGTGAAGTTATTCATGGTGTCCCAGGAGCAGGCTGCTAAGGGAGTGTGCCACTGATGCCGTTTAATTAGAGGCAGTCTAAAGCAGTTTTATTTTTTCATGGATGGCAGTATGATCCTTAGAAAAGGACTGAAACCAGTGTTGTGTTTTTATTCCAAATTAATACTTTAATCAATTTTAAAGCATTTTTATTGAGTGTAATTACTATCCTATAGGTGTTATATATGTGTTTTTTTTGCCTGTGGCTGTCAGTAGGCAGAGCCACAGGAAGAAAACAGGTAAAAAACACATCACTCACACCCACCAACCCCTGAAGAGCACAACTACATAGTCAGTTACATGAATTAAACTTACAGGAGCCATTTGATTTGCATGAACTTAGGTGGCACCCATGATGTTCAGCAGGACGGTTGCACTGGGTACCATCAAACCATTCTCTGAGCTCTTCTGTTGCCCAGAATTGTTCTATTGGATCTCATCCTGTGCTTAGATCTTATTAACTAATACAGTTTTCCCCCCTCTTAACTGCAGGGTGCTGGTGTAGAAATTTATCCCGGAAGCACATGTACCTTGGTGGGAAATGGGATACACCATTGCAAGGAGGGAATCTTAATAAAAGTGAGTTACACTTTGCATGTTGAACGCCCCAAACATTGCACTTCGGATTGAATACAGCGCAGTAAATGTTTAACTGGATTGAAGATTTTATCCCCCCCCCGTTAACAGGGGGGAATGAATTTGTTAGATTTCTTTTCCTGCTATATCCTGAGAAGTCAGGGTGGCTTTTGATCGATCTCTTTAACCTTGCAACAAGCCAGAGGATGGCAGGCTAGGCCAAGAGAGATTTGTCTATGGCTGCCCAATAAGCTTGATGACTCTGCGCAGAGATCTTTATCTTGCGTATTTATAATCCTGCTCTTCAGCTAAGATTAGCTTGCAAAGTGGCTCTCAGCTATTCATCACCGAACCCAAGAGACTACCCAGCAGCAATAACTAAAGAGCAAACTGCCAAAAAAAAAGACACAAAGGAACGGAGGATGGCACCAGGTAATAAACTGGTCTTAAAGAACCTAGTCCTTAAGATGCCTCCAAGGGCTTCTTCCCCCAATGCTGTTCTCCCAGGCTGAGATGGAATGTTGGAAGCAATGTAAGGGGTGGTGTTGGTCATTCGAGTCATCATCTCAGTCCTCCTTGTGTTTCAGCTGATGCTGCTATTGAAGTGGCCATGTGGGACATTCTCCCCTTGCTAAAATAAGCTGCTGAGCACAGATGGCGTGCTATACCTGATGTTTGTGTCCCGTAGATTGGGGACTTCCTTCAGCTGGGGCAAGATGGACAGCTCTGTTCTTGCCAACTGCAAAAGGAAGGCGGGGGGGGGGGGGTCTATAGGGGATTGTTTTGGATCTTTACTGCAGCCTGTTTGGGGTTCTAGTTTTGAGCTTGTTCTCCTGCTTTTTCACACTGGTTGTCATTAAAACAGCAGCCTTTTGAGTTATACCTCCACCTATCCCTGAACTGCCACTGCTGTTGACTGTGCAATGAGAGCCTTGTACATGTCACCTTCTTGCCCCCTCTACCTCCTTACTTAACTGAAATAACTCTGATTCTGAGAGCAGGAACATCTCTGCCCATCCTCTTCCTGAAAAAGTCAGCAATTTAAACATAACCTGCCTCTCCTGACCTGGAAAAAAAAACAGGAAAAAACCTGATCTATATGCTGAAACAGTAGGAAACAGCCCTGTTGCCTTCAGTGTCCCTTGGAACTGCTATGGCTACACAGACTCCAAAGCTGCACTTTCAACTCAGCTGCTCCTCTAGCGTCAGGCCAGCATGATCAGTGGGTAGAGAGCCAGGCTTAGGATGAAACATCCAAGTTCTTATGGACTGGGTGAATGGCATAGTTCTTTCTCATACGCTATCTCTCTCAATCCGTTGCAAGGCCTTGCGATGTTAGGTGTCTTCCTTTAAAAGTTCCCCTTTTGAAAGATCTCGCTCTTGGCTTTTCAGGACTTTTTGGATGAGTGTTACGAAATTCCCAAGATAACCCTGGTGAACAATGTTGTACACAATAATGAAGGATATGGAGTTGTCTTGGTGAAACCTGCAGACTCTTCCTTGGCAAAAGACGGTGCTCCAGAGAGCTTGAAAGGTACGGATGGCTGGCTTTCTCCATATGTTCAACCTGTGACTTTGCAAAACTGCAAAATAGGATACAAAACGCACTGGAAGTTGGACACACAAAAGGGAAATATAATAAAACGAGAATAAGCATGCTGAGATTTGCAGCTTGTTTTCTGTCTTCTCTCAAATGGTTAAATACAGTCAATTTTCCTGACTTGCAAGTCTCCAAATTTTAGCCAATCAGCACTTCAAAACAGGAAGATTTTTGCTCTGCCAGTGGCCAGCTATATGTGGTTTTTGCTCCAGTCAAAATATCTACTTTGAAGCATCCTGGTGTAGTTATTCTGGAGTTGGACTTAGACCTGGAAGATCCAGGTTCAAATTCCTTCTTGGCCTTGAGTTTCCTGGGTGGCCTTGGGCCAGTCACTAGCTCTTAGCCTCACCTCCCTCACAGGGTTGTTGTACATAATTCCTTCCCTCCTTTTGTCCTCACATCAACCTGAGTTCTTTGGATGAAGGGAGGTATAAAAATGTGAAAAACATAATATAGCCCAGCAGAGAACAAAGGATCCAAGAGTATAGCCAACTAACATGTATAGCCAACGTATATATGTACATGTATAGCCAACTAACCCCCCAAAAGCACTCTTTGGACAAGTCTGCCAAATACAGGAATATGTTTTTAAGATCTTTAACCCATTTTTGCCCATCCCACAGGTGTATGCATTTGGTCCTTGTTTATATGCAACATTGGGCAGAAGTGGCTTAATTTAGAAAGGACCCAGCGCTTGAGAGAAGTACAGAAGGGCAATATATGGATGTGGTCAGTAATCTATTTAATGCCATTTTTGTTTCTGACGCAGAACAAGCGGAAGCTGTCCAGTCTGCTGGTGATATGACTGAGGTTGGGTGTGAAGGCCAAAACAAGCTGGGCGGCAGCAGAGAATTGGACTCCTGCGGAACAGCAGGAGACTCCGCCAAGCACATGGAGGACAATTCGGAAATTGTAAGCGAACTGTCGGCAATATCTCTGAAAAAAACCCACCTGCGAAAGAAAAGACTGAGCAATTTGGGGATCACAGAGGCTGACGATGATCTGATGGCTCAGGAAATGTTTGTGTCCATCACGGGCAATCAGTTCAAGCGAAATGGGAAAGGGAGCTTTGGAACATTCCTCTACTGACTTTTGGGGTGTAGTCTTGGAATAGAAGATTCGTAGCTTGCTTGCTGTGGCTGACTTGATTTAAAGTAGCTTCAGCTCTCTCTGCGCCCATTTCCTTGTTTTGTGCACTTCTTGCTTTAGCACAATTCCAGTGTATTTATTATCTTTTTTTTTTTAGCAGCAGACATGTTGCACAAGCAAAATCTTTATTCCTTGGAGTGAGCTTTGAATCCAGAACCCCAGAGAAGTTTTGTCTGTTTTTGCAGAGTGTATTGGATGGAGATGCTCCTTTTGTACTTGCTTACGTAGATCATTTTTTCATTATAGTATTTATAATATTAAACACCCTTTTTTAAAAAGCGAAAAGTCATAGGCACTAAAGGAAGGGGTGGGTGTTGACCGCATGATCCTCTGTTAACCTCTTAACCACAACTAATAGGAATGCTTGTTTCTTTTGTAGAATGGTGGTGTATCCATTTCGGCTGTATTAAATGAAAGAATTTTACAGATGGGGAACAGCTCTCTTGGCTCTTAGCATGTCAGGATGATGGTCCCTTTAATGTTACTTGGTTACACAATCTTAAACACATTGCTTTTAAATTAAGAAGGTGTATTTGCAGTGCTTAGATGTGTGAAAAGTTTTGGCAGATTGCATAATCTTGCTTTTCTGGGGTGGTTCTTGTGGGGAATAATACTTGCCATTCCTACAAAGCTTTTTAAGCATTAATTGTGCTTTGCGTATACTATTTTGCTAAATAGGTAGGACAATATTCTCCCCATACTGCAGCTGCGGAAGACCAGGCTGAGAAGGGAATTTGGAATTTACTGCAACGCCACTGCTCCTGTGTTCTTTTTGAAAACAACTGTTCTGGAAGTCTGAAGTGTGCCACCTTTTCCTATATTTCTAAGCAATGAATTTGGATGTTCAGGATTAAGAGAACATGTGGTCTGGGCTGTACAGGGCAATCCTAAGTGTGATTACTCAGAAGCAAGACCCACTCAGACAATTACCTTTGCACCTTGCTGACTGATGGCAAACCCCACACTCACAAAATCTTCACTTGGAAGCCCTCCAGCTTGAAAACAGAAAGCATCCTCTATTCAAAAACCTTTAAAAGGAGGTTTATACTTATATATGCTTATGAGTAACAACTGCGTTTGCAAATGTACCCTGACGTGTCGGCTGCCAGAGAGCTTCCATTCACGAAGCTTCTGAAAACTGGCTTGTGTCGATGGCGTAGCCAGAGGGGGTGCAAAACACTAAGTTCTGCCACAAGCCTCACCAAGGTGTGCAAGCAGCTTCTCCCCCACCCCTTTTGAGCCATTCTGGAGAGGGGAGCAAAATGTAGACCAACCCCTCCACTCTGGTCCCCTTGCCCAGAATGACTCTGAAGGGGAGGGGTGGTGAGGCTCCCTGCAAAACTTAGTTCTTTGCATCCCTTTTAGTTATGCCACTGGCTTGTATTCTCCAACTATGGACTTTGTTGTCAGCTCCCAGGTGATAGCAGGAAACTCTAGGTTTGGATTTGTCAGCATTCTGGCTTGTTTGCTACATATTGTCCCGCCAATAGACCAGTAACAGACTTATTGCTCTTCCAAGCTTTTCTGTTCCCCAGGCAGCCCCTCCCACTTCGGACAACTCAAATACTTATTTTCATTGATTTGGACCTTGTGAGTCAAATGTTTTCTGCAGTCTCTTGGCTCTAATGGAGTTAATTTGAACTTGGTTTAAGTCTCTCTTTTATCAGTGGTGGAAGACAAAGGCACAATGGTGTATTGTGTCCAGATTGCAAACCTGGCTTGAGCACTTTCATCTGCAAATGATCAATTGATGGAAAATTTTTTGGTTTCCTGCATGTACAAAGCATCTTTCCTTTTAAAAGAAGAAAAAAAAAGCTGTTGCTTCTGACCGGCTGCAAACTTTAAAGTTTCTTGCCGAAGACCTCTGCCAGATCAATGATTCCTAGCATGGAATGTCTTAAAATAACAGCCCAGCAAAAGCCGCCTAGAAGGGTGTGGACAATGTCCCTGCAGCCCTGTGACTTTTATGATCAAGTTTTGTGTGTCCTCAACTTTGGATGGGAACTTCCCTCCTGGGGCAAAATAGTAGGGTGTGTGGGGGAAAGGCAGATGTCTTGGGACTGGCAGGGATGAAGGGTGGCAGCTCTCCATGCCTTAATCCAGTGCTTCCCAATCTGCTGGGGTCTGTGACGCCCCCCTGGTACTGCAAACGCATTGCCAGATTTTTGGGTTCATAGAACCTTGATGCAACGCTGCAAAGGCCAGTAAGGCTCAGGGCGGGCGGGAAGGCATTTTCCAGTGTATCAAAACCTAGCGCAGGAGTTCAGTTGGCCAAGCCCAGTCTCTTGCCATCTTTTGCAGTGTCATGTAGTGGCTTTGTTGCTGGCTGGTGGGCAGCCCATGACTCCTACAGAGTCTCACAAAACCCCAGGGTGTCATGATGCACACTTAAAAAAAAATGCTTTCTTTAAAAAAAAATGACCCTTGATTCTCAAGAAATGGAGTTGTGTTAGTGAAATTTGTAGAATGTAATACCTTATCTCCTGCAGGAGATACTGTACTGCCTACAGAGCCCTTGTGTAACGTATTTAGATTTCCTGTCATTTTTTCTTATTCTTTCCTTGCCCCTGCTTGCAGCTTTCTCTATGGGTCACCTCTCCACAAGTCACTGATTTCCCCCCAAGGTGTACAAGAGTATGAATGCTTGTGTGAAAGTGGCAGAGGTCTCCTCCAACCTGGAATAAAGAGGTCAGACACACAACGGATTTAAACTGGGCTGCTTTCTTACCTGACTACTGTGTAGCTGAAGTCGTGCATAAGGGAGAAAAGCCCCCATCTATGTACTGTATTTGGACAAACTCAGTCTAGCTCATGATCTTGGCACAGGGCCCTGACTGTCTCATTTAGCTGTGTGCCAGGGAGGCTGTCAGCATTCTCATTGCTATGCCTTGAGTATCACAGAGGCTGCTGTGGCACAAAGTATAACCCCCTCTTTCCAACTCTCCCGCCCCATTTCTTAAGCCTTGGGAAGCTGATTAGATTGATTAGCGTGGATAGGGAGATGCTCTTTACACTCTTACATAACACCAGAACCAGGAGACATCCACTAAAATTGAGTGTTGGGAGAGTTAGAACAGACAAAAGAAAATATTTCTTTACTCAGCGTGTGGTTGGTCTGTGGAACTCCTTGCCACAGGATGTGGTGATGGCATCTGGCCTGGATGCTTTTAAAAGGGGATTGGACAAGTTTCTGGAGGAAAAATCCATTACGGGTTACAAGCCATGATGTGCATGTACAACCTCCTGATTTTAGAAATGGGCTATGTCAGAATGCCAGATGCAAGGGAGGGCACCAGAATGAGGTCTCTTGTGATCTGGTGTGCTCCCTGGGGCATTTGGTGGGCCGCTGTGAGATACAGGAAGCTGGACTAGATGGGCCTCTGGCCTGATCCAGTGGGGCTGTTCTTATGGTTCCTTAACCGGCCTTTGGGTGCTCACAAATATCCTTGCTTTTAACCTGCAGAGACTTAAGCCACTTTGTTTAGAATGTAGCCAGCCAAAGTAACATACCAAGACTGAATTTGGTTATACAGGTTGAGTATCCCTTATCCAAAATGCATGGGACCAGAAGTGTGTTGGATTTTTTTTTTTAATCTTGGAAACTTGGGTAAGTTGCAGTTTTGTGGTGTTGCCTCCCTCGGAAGGAAGCCCCTCCAACATCTGCTGAGGAGCGGCACCCAGGTATTTAAACTTTCACTTTCCACTGTCTACCTTTGCAGCTGCCTTCATGTGAGTTGTTGAAGCAACTGAGCATTTCTCCCTCTGGAGCAGTATGTGCCACCCTTCTGTCTCTTCTTTAGACATCGCATCCCAAGGTGCTATTTTGCTTAGTCGAGAGTGGGAAAAGCTGGCTTTGCTCCACTCAGGGTGTTGAGGTGGGACTGCCCCCCACCAAATGGTACATTTTTGAAATGGGAGCATTTTAGGTCTGATAAGGGATACTCAACCTGTAATCTATATGGCTGTTGCGCAGAGCAGGTGCAATAAAAACTCAAAGCTTCCAAACAAATTCTGATGTTACATGATCAGCCCTCTCCTAAACTATGAACACTAGGAAGGCAGGGTGGGTGCTGTGTCAGGACAAGTAGTATATTGGGAGGGCAGCCTTTAAAAAGGCCCTACATGGCTTTCCCCATATGGAGAGGGTTGCATGATCTTGAAGCTTATTTTACACAGCAAAAGGAATGAGAAACTGATTTCTGGTTCCTTGCCCAATCAAAGAACCTTCTTTTAAGGTTCTTTCACATCCTTAAAAGAAATACAAGAGCAACAGCTACTGGATTCCTAGCTGGGGTGAATAGGGATTTATTGTCCCTTGACTAACAATATTTGCTTTAAAATGGTAGCCCTTTGCTTGGTTAGCTGGCCTAACTGCTCTTAGAAGGGTCCTTATTGAAATGCACAAGCCCCACTCCCTGATCCCCCTTGTTTTTGGCACTAGCTTTTAAAACTAAAAAATAAAAGGTAAGGGGCCCAGGCCCTCTTCTGTCCCCCCTTGTCATTCAAGCACTGCCTCCCATGCAGCCACTGGTGGGTTATCTTGGTTCTGTCATAATCAAATGATGTTCACAGGCAACGTCCACATCTTTTTGATTTACCATAACTATAGGCAGAGTTGCAACTCATTTATCTTCTCTTGACAGCAGAAAGATCTGTACCTTTTTACTGAGTTTCTCTCCTCCCCGCCCCCCAGCCCAGCCCGGCATTTATTCTTCCCTAAAGACTCCTTGCCAAGGTGGGCACTCCTATAACGAAGTGCTGATATTTAGATGTCTTCATTTGGGTCAATAAAGCTGAATGTAAAATGTGTTCTCTGTGCAAGGAGCCCTGGGCCTTGGTGGTGTATGAATGGCCCTTTGGTGACAAATCAATAGCTCCAGAGCTGCTCTTCTGAAAACTTGGATAAATGATTAATAAGGTGAGATAAGTGCGATCAATGCCTGGATGTGTTGTCACCTGGCCACTTACTCCTGAGTATTCAGCTTTAGAGAGAGTGATGAAAAGTCCAGACAAATGAATTTGGTTTTTGTGCTCTCTGTTGGCTTTTTTAAAAGTAAGATTGTCTTGAAAGTATGCGCAATGCAATCTTATGCATGTTTACTTAGATGTAAGACTTGCTATATTCCAGGCTCCCAGGAAAGTGCACAGAGTGTTGTATCCTACGTACTGTTAAACCAAAATGAAAGAAGTTCAGTAAAGTTCCAACCAGCGCTTTTCAAAACGGCCAACTAGTTTTAGAATTAATATGGACTGGTACCTTGAGTGTGGCCAATTTTTGAAACAGCTGAGAGCATGTTCAGTAAGTGATTTTGGGAATTCCAAATTTCATCACAGTGTTAATGATTCTAGATGAGGTATGCTACAGTTTAATGTAGCTTAGGGTTGGCAGAACTTGGAGATGGAGCCTATAGTATACAGGATGTTGTCAGGATGCTGTTTCCCTGCTTCCCATCCTGTTTTGCCAGTGATCTACTTGTTTGCTACTTTCATCTTTCCTTCTGCTACAGTGGCAACACAGAATAGAGGAAGAGGCTAGGGGGACTGGAAAGGGACAGTGTTGCTTGAACCAGTGTTTCTCAACCAGTGGTACGGGTACCACCAGTGGTACTTGATGTGGTGTCTGGTGGTATTTGCAGGACCTCTGGATCCCTGCCGCCCAGCAGTGAGACCAGGAATGCAGCACAAGCAGTAGGTGGCTCAACTCCATGGGCAGAGCTACAAGGCATGCTTTTCTGCACTTGAAAAAGCCCTCCATTCTACCCTGAGTCTCTTCTTGGTGTTGATCATGTCATATCTGGCCTCCAACTCAGAAGTAACTGTTGATGATGTCATCGCCAGTTACTTCCAGTGGTACTTCAAGTAGGTGGACTACATGAAGTGGTGCAGTGGAAGGCAAACATTGAGAAACACTGGTTTAACCATTGGGCCATGGAGCCCAGAACTGCTTAACAGCTACTGGAAAGAGCCCTCCAAGAGGAAAAGGTCTCTTTCAGCTCTGCCATCTGTGACTTTTCAGTTGTGTGTGCTGGAAAGTGGAACTGAGACAGTCTGAAGTGCAAGTCCAAACATGTAGCTCCAGAAAGCGCTGTGATGTTGGGAACAATACAGACGTGCTGAATTTCCTGGTCCTCCAACATCAGGATGGCAAGTTCCAAAACAGATGATGCTGATTTGAAGGAAGTGCTCCTGAATGGGGCAGCTGGATGTATGCAGGTCTCTCATTCTTTCTGGCTTTTTCTCTTGTATTGAAGAAAATTGCCTTACACACTGCTGGGAAGCCGTTTTTTGAATAATTTGAAGTTTAAATTACCAGTGTGTAATTTTTTATATTAGAGTCTAGAATTATATAGTCATGGAGGAGGTAGCTGACTGTCAAACTGCATTGTGGGGAGAGGGTGAAGGATGAAAGTTGGTTAACTGAATGACTCTTGAATGAGCATTTTTGCAGTTTGTCTCTGCTGTTGGAGGAGAGAAATCAACATCGCTTCAAAATCAGGGACATGATTTAATTGAATTAACACTTTAGGGTGCAATCCTAACCTCTTATGTCAGTGCTTTCCAGCACTGACATAAGGGCAATGCAGCTCTGAGGTCAGGGAACAAACATTCCCTTACTTTGAAGAGGCCTCCATGAGTGACACCCAACTGCAGGATGCAGCACACGTCCCATTGGCACGGCTATGCCAGTGCCAGAAAGCACTGACATAAGGGGTTAGGATTGCACCCTTAGTTATGTAACTTAGACCGGTGTTGTGGGTCAGGACCCACTAGGTGGCTCGCGAGCCAATTTCAGGTGGGTCCCCATTATTTCAAGGTGTATTTTATTCTTAATAGATTAGATTTGATGTTACCATGATATGTGACTGCATTTGGGGAAATATTACAGATCTGTGCTTTTAACAGACTATGTATGTGCTTTTAACATGATAGTCAATGGGGCTTACTCCCAGATAAGTTTGGATAGGATTTAAGCCTTTGGAATATTTAGGGAATTTTTAAAAAAACAGATCAGCAACTGCTTGGGAGGGTTTAGGAGAGTTCTTCTTTATTTCAAATAAATGTTTAAACTTATACTTATTGTAAACTTTTAATTTACTGAGTTGATTTGATTTTGTGGTATGGGGGGTTGTTAAAAATGTTCCTGCTTGATGATGTTGCTTCCAGCCATGACATTACTTCCAGATCAATAACATCACTTCTGGTGGGTCCTGACAGGTTGTCGTTCTAAAAAATGGGTCCCAGTGCTAAAATGTTTGAGAACCACTGACTTGGACTACATTGGCTTCTGAATTCATTGATGTTGCCTTGCTTTTTGCTGCGGTGAGCTTCTGCAAGGAAAGCCCACATCACCAGACTGGTACAGCATAGGGAGTCCCTCTACCAGCTGGAAGGGTGGTGATGAGAGTGGTAAAGCATCAACTCCAGCACCAGCTTCTCACTGTTCCACCAGGCCCTGAAAGGCATGTCATGGGTGAATTTTTTTAAATGTCTGTATGCAGACATTTGAGAGCAGTACATCCCTCTGCCTTTGTCAGAATCCACCTGTCCCTGCAGTTGGTTGCGACTGCTTTCTGTTTATGCTTCAGCCTTAGACCGTAGCCACAAATACACAGGAGGATTAAGCAGGCAACAGCAAGGGCAACTCAGAATGCAAGAAATGCGAGTGTGGAGGACAACATGGAACCTTTACCCTCTCTCTTCCCCTTCCACCATTCGAGACACACCCATCGATGTGTCTTGTATCTTCAGATGAATTTCAGATGTAAGCCTGTGTAGGAGCTGATCTGGAATGATCCTTTCATTGTGCCGTGCTGGTACAGTGATCACTGTGCCCACACAAGCTATCATAAAAGTGCCGTAAAGCACTTTTATGCTGACATGTGAGAAAGCAGTGTGAGTGGGAAGGTCATGGGTGCTGCATTAGGAGACCAGGCTGCCAGCACAATGGTGTAAGGTGCGAGTGGCACAGGGGCATGGGAGAGAAGCAGGGAAGGGTGTTCCTGGGCAGAAGGAGGGTGGAAATGGGGGTGGATTGGGCCTGGGAGGGAAGTGGGATTGGTAGAGGCCTCTTCCACTGTACCCTAACCTCCCTTCTGGGCCTCTTGACATTACACTGGATTCCTGGATTTGTGCCATCTAACTGGATCTGAGGAACCCCATTGGGCAAGCTGAGGCTTTACCCAGCATAAGGAGATAAATATTTCCTTACCCCGAGTAGTAGTAGTAGGTAGTAGTAATAAAATAATAATACAGGTATTTATATACTGCCTTTCTTGGTCTTTATTCAAGACTTTATTCAAGGTGGTTTACATAGGCAGGCTATTTAAATCCCCGTAGGGATTTTTACAATTGAAAGAAGGTTCTATCTTTCAAGAACCACAACATTCAGATGTTTCTTTCTGATCTGGTTGCAACATTCTGGCCTCCATCCCCCCACGCTCAGAGCAGATGGAATAACTCGGCTCAGCTTGTCAGCTGCTTCAAGGTCGCACGGTGCCGGTGGCCTCGAACTGGCAACCTTGTGGATGCTATCTTCAGGCAAATGGAGGCTCTACCCTCTAGACCAGACCTCCAGCCTCCTCCAAACCTGTACTGGATACAGCACAGGCCAAGCAGCCTGGCTGCACCAGTGCAGGTTAGGGTTGAGCTCTCTCTCTGTAGTCCTAATGATAATGCTGTAAAGTGAGTGAGTAGTACTACAGCCCAATCCTGCACGTGTCTGCTCAGAAGTCTCACTGTGTTCCATCAGGTATGATTCCAGGAAAGTGATTGCAGCCTTAGCCCCATAATGCAGATGAGGAATACTGAGGCTGAATGCGATTGGCTTGCCTCAGACCACCTTATGAGTTTATTGCAGAGGCAAGATTCGCACCAGGAGCTTCATCAGTCATAGCTCAGTGGGTTTGCTGCACCTTTTCTGGCTCTTTCATTTTTCAAATCGAAGTCCTGGGTTGGCTGCCTCCTGTAATGGCTCTAGTGTCCTTTACACTTAGGCCCACAAAAAGGACACCAAACAGAACATCTCATTGTCTTATGCAAAATTAAAATAGGTGCTTGATGTATCTTGTCAGAAGTGATAATTAGGTATTATAATGCAGCCAGCTTGCCAGTAGCGATACATTATCGTGTTAGAGAAGACTTTCTTTTTTTTGTTTCTAGGGCAAAGGAGAGCTGCCAGCTGGCTGGGCTTCTTAAAATTGAATTTTTCTGTTTGGTCCTAATTAGTGGAAGGGACTTCATAGTCATTTGGCAAATATCAATCTCTTGGTGTGAAAGACAAGTTCTGGTGTATTAGATGCTGTTTCTTTCCCATTTTATTACTTGTATGTATAAACTTAATGTTGCAATTCTATGCATGTGTACTTTGAGGAAGTGTTGTTGAACTGAATGGCATTAACTTGCAAAAAAATCAGTAACTTAAGATTTTTTTGGGCATGACCTATAGCAAATACTAGAAGTGGAGACAAATTTTAACTAAATTTAAAATAATGGAAATGTTCTGAACGTATACGGTACTTTTTAGGTTGAACAAAACTATTGGGAAAGATAGGCCACTGATAGTTTATAGTCTAGTGTTATGATCCTAGGCCTCTGTGGAACAATTAAATATCCTGTTTTCAACCAGATAAGACCAGAGGAAAAAGAGAGAGAAGATATGGAAAGGAGAAGATGTGTGTAAGTTTACTTAAGTGCAATATATCTTTGCATAAACATGCTGTAAGCCATGTAAGTAGCAAGTGTTGTTTACAAGGCTGTTCACTTAACATGGAGGAAAATCTAGATGGGGCACCCAGGTGTACGCTCAAGAAAGAACTGCAGTCAGTGCTGGTTCTTTAAATGTCTCTGTATGATATACAAAGCCTTGCGAGACTCTTCAGACAAATGCATTTATCCGGGTGGCTTGTATGTGAGGCTGCTTGAGACAGTTGCCTTGGGATGCAGATTGGCAGGGGGCACCTGTTGACCATTTAAGTTTGTCTGTTGGTTGCTCTGCCTTGTCCTACTTCCTCAATTTGAAAAAGGGAAGAAGAGATGCTTTAGCCCACTACTTGGTTTTCCCCGAAAATGTCATCTTCTGCACTGTTTCTTCCCCCCTTTAGTTCCAGAGGAGGAGGAAGAGTGATAGTTAGTGTGATAGTGATAGCTGGCATGTTGGTGGCTGAGGTGTGGTGCTACTTGACCCCTGGCCTATGTGTTGAAAAGCCTTGAGTCCTGGCTTTTATTGTCCATGAAAGCTTATGCTTTTAGAGCAGTGATTTCCAGTGTTTTCTTTTTCATGGCACACTGACCTCTATAGTCTTCTCTATGGTCTTTGCCTCTTGTTATATCACTTCAGGCTTCCAGGGAGACTCTTCTGGGTTCTGTGACTCTAGGGCAGGGGTCTCTAAACTTTTTGACTGAAGAGCCGCATCAAATGTCTGGCACAGTGTCGAGGGCCGAAAAATATAATTAAATTAAATTAATACATTAGAGATGGAAGATGAATGAATAAATGGGCTCAAATGTCCAGGATTTCTCCGAACACCAACACAGCCCAAAGCACACACTTAAACAGACCCCCATTCCCCCACCCCACAAGCACAACTCTGCTTGGTGTTTGGTCAACTGGACCAGAGGCTCTCAGGGGATCAGAGGTTGGCCGTGGGCTGGATAGAGGCTCGCCATGGGCCGCATCTGGCCCCCGGGCTGCGGTTTGGAGACCCCTGCTCGAGGGCAACTGTCTGTAGTAACGAATCATCTGTCCTTTCTCCTCTGCTGGTAGAGGAAGAGGGGCAGACAATTTATTATGGTAGTTTTTCAGTGGTTTTTCAATGCCGTGCTCCAAAGTCCCATGGCACACCTGCAGACCATTTACAGTACACCAGTGGGCTGTTGCACAGTGGTTGAAAATCGCTGCTATGGTTCCTCAGATGGATGACGTGTCATTCTCAGTTGGCAGAGAAAGATATAAGCACATTGAGAACTGGTGCGGTGTTGTGACAAAGAGACCGACTTGCAAAATGAGACTTATCCCCTTGGTATGAATCTCCCTTCTGCCATGAATTTATTAGGTTGCCTTAGGCCTCCTCCTCCCTCTGAGCCCCAGCTGCAATGGGGGGATAAAACTTCCTCACCTTTCAGAATAGTTGTAAAGATTGCATCAAGATAGTTCCCTGTTTGCTGTAACATATTAACACGTCGACCCCTCTGCAAAACATGAGTGTATCTCAATTCACACACCGTATTTTTAGATGAAAGCTTAATATAAAATCACAACTCTTTGTTTTAAAAAGTCTACATTTACAGATCATGGACAAACAGCAGTTAGGGCTGGACACTGCTGCTATCTCCGTCTTTGATCCTGGCTTGTGCCAGGGTGGCCAAAGAGACTAGCTGCCCCTGCTTTAATCAATTTCTTCCTTAACCCTATCCCTCTGCACCATTAAACTGTTGAAGTTCAGTTTAAAAAAGGATCAGTTAAAAAAACAGCCCTAAATCATGCTTTTATCTACAGCTTTATTGGAAAATCATTTTGCTTTTTTATTACCAAACCAGAGAGGCTAGTTATTCTGCCTGGGAAGAATGTTTAATCACAAGTAAGGCTTGCGCTGGATGGCCCCTGGAAATACAGGCTACCTGAAACCACAGATCTCTGACAAGAGACAGCTAATTAAATGGTAGCAGCAGCAGTGAACAGAGATGTGGGTGGCCTCCTTCACCATCACTTAACTACCTCAATAGGTCTTATAGGGGGGCTTCCCCAGAGTGTGCAAAGTGCTCTTTTAGTTGTATCTTCTTTGTTGTAATAGTGAAGTACATTGTTATGTTAATCTTAAAGAACTTGGGGTGAGATGGGTACTCATGAGCTATATAGCTGAGGTGGGATTTGAGCACAAGTCTTCCATACTCAAGATTGGTATGCTAGTTGGGTTGCCAGCTTGCAATTTGGAGAATGTTCATAGACCTTAAATCCCCCAAGGCAGCCAAAGGCAAGCTGTAGCTTCTTGCAAATGTTCCTTCCATCTGCCCTCACCCTACTGTACCTTTCGTGCCTACTACTGCAAACAGAAATCCCAATGTGCCTCACAACATGGTATCCATTGGCTCAACCTCACAATGTAAGGTCTGGTCTATCTGTGTGAATTCTGCTTAATAGAATTGAACGACTCGCAGTTGAACACTGGTGTGAATGTTGGCGCGTCACCTTGGACGTGTTTCATAGGTTAGCCATCACTGATCTAGACCATCATCCTCTTTCTCACGCCGGTGAATGAGATCCTACTTGGGAACTCCAGTGCAGAGCATGAAGGGAACTGCCTTCATCAGTTGTCTGCCACTCCCAGCTGCTGTCATCTATGTCTCTTCCATGAGTTTGTCTGCAGTTCCTTTGAAAGCAATGCCAGCTTGTGTTGGTAATCTCCACATCATGTAGTAGGGAAAAAAAAATACAAGGGGCCTACATTAGAGCAACTGTGGCTGGATTGGGGCCCTCTGCAAAGAAGCAGCTGTTCTTTCACACTAATTTAGAAATTGTTCCTGAATTCCAAGTTGATCGTTTAATGAGGTCGGGTATGAATTGATGCAGATATCTAGAATACACCTGTCATTTATATGGCAATGGTTGATTAACTTTTGTTGCTACGCGCTAGGGGGACAGAGTTCCTTATTTTTAGGCTCCAGTAATGAAACTGGTTTCCTAATGTGTTCAGTGATTAGGCGGCAGTATCTGTCAACTCTCTGCCATCTGAGTACTAGGCTCTCACTCTGCCTCGCAGCGGGAGATGTTTGTTAATGGGATGATTTTTGCTCAAGCACTCCGTCCTCCTCCCCATCCATTTATTTTGTTGTGCGCCAGTAACCTGACACAAGTTTGTCTCAGATTATTTACCCTACATGCAGTTTTCAGGGGAAACACACCCGCACACCCTAACCTACTACTGTTGTGACTGGTTTGGATGACTTGGGGAGCAAGATCATGATATCTGTGCTGGTTTCTTTGGACAGGACCAAATGGGATGTAACACTTGCTTGTCTATATCTTGCTCTTCCTCCAAAGCGTTCAGGGCTGCGCGCATGGTTCTCCCACTTATGGAACAATCCTACACTTACCCTCCACTGGTGCAATGACTGTTGCATCAATGCACGCTGCCGCGAACGTGCCTTAAAGCACATGGCAACAGCACAGAAAATAGAGGTGCTGGCAGGAAGGCCTGCCACCAATGCAAGGAGGAATGTGTACCAGAGCAGGTCAGAGCTACTCCAAGCAGTGCAGGGGTGAGGGAAGGGTGGGGAGGGGGCGTAACAGAGTAGGATGGGGAGGGGGCACTGGATGGGTGGATCAGGTTCCAGGAGAAGGGCAGGATCATCTGCCTCTACACACACCATATCCTTTCCCCTTCCCTGGGCCTGAAATCAGGACACAGCTGAACTCAGACTTGCTCTGTCTGTTTAGCAGACACAAGTCCAAGTAGACTGCTTGTGGCAGGTTGGGCTTTCCCTGTAACAAAGGGACACAAGGAGTCCTCCAGCCTGCTCACTTCCAGCATAGGATGCAGTGTGGCCATGCTGACCTTGTTGCACTGGATTTGGATTTGGCTGTCTGTCTCACAACAGCGCCTGGAGTAGATGACCTTCAGGCTCCATCCTAATTATGGCTCTGGTAATTTTTGTCTCGCCCATCCTCCAATATACTCAGAGTAGCGTCTATGGAGCTTTCTCTCCCCTCTTCCCTAGTCCTCGCAATGATTCTGTGAAGAGGTAGAATCGAAGACATGGTGACTGGCCCAAGGTCATCCAGGGAACATGGTTGAGTAGGGATCTCCTTGGGTCTATTCCAACATGTTACCCAATATACCAGTGGTTCCCAAACTGTGAGCTGTGGCTGCTTGTGGAGCTACTGAAACCAGCCAGGGGAGCCATGGAATCCTCATGAAAACCTGGCACCCTATACAATGTATAGGATCATAGCCCTAACGGGGAGCTGTGGCCAATAGCCCAGCAAGTAAAGGGAGCCACCAGTCAAAAAATAGCTTCACGACACCAGACTGGCAGTTATTGCAATGCTTTGCATGTCAAAGATAGCAAGTGGAAGTTTGAACATTGTGATTATTTCTTGGATTGTGCAAGTGTTGGCCCTAGGTAAACATTATGCCCATTGGATTAGGCCTGAGTTCAAATCTGCTAAGACCTGAAGCACACTGTGTTATGTTGGGCAGTCACCTAACCTACTTCATTGGATCAAAGGCAGGGGGCAAGTATGCCACCTTGAGCTCCTGATGCTCTAGGCCCATGGTTCTCAATGTGGGCTACATGGCTTCCCACACCCAACTTCTAGGGCGCCACATGGAAAAAACAACAGAGCATTAGGATGCCACCTAAACTTAACCAGTCCAGATGTATGATGAAATGAGGCTCAGAATGGGGCCATGGGCAAAAAAGGTCAAGAAACCCTGCACTATGCCATATACTCTTCAATCTTCTACACCTCCTCTTCCACTTTGTCCCCCTCTTTCTTTTTGAGTTCAGGCAGCAGAAGAGTTCAGTTGGGTAACAGCTGGTGATGGTGACATTTAGAATACTTCCTCAAGCACTGAGAAGTCTCAGTCTAGCCCTAGCTGAAAAGAATTGGCAAAGGTTTGGTAGGGTTGCCAAATCTCAGGAGCTACCCAACTTCCAGCTGCTTGTCACCTCCACCACCTTTCTCCTCCTTTTCTCTATAGAAAGTTACTTGGTTCTTTCCAATACTTTACAGTCAGGTTCTCCTCCTCATCCTTGTTACTTATAACACAAGAAATAACCTAACTAATCTATGAACATGAATACTTTAATGAGGATG
This sequence comes from Tiliqua scincoides, assembly GCF_035046505.1. Lineage (NCBI taxonomy): Eukaryota > Metazoa > Chordata > Lepidosauria > Squamata > Scincidae > Tiliqua > Tiliqua scincoides. The sequence goes on from NC_089829.1 coordinate 33,640,992, forward strand.
CCAGTTTACAATTGTTGAATTGACCAGATTTAGGACATCTTTCCTTATTGTCTATGCTTTTTTCATTCCTGGAATTAATTTCTGAAGTTAAATTATGTGGGCAGAATACATTATGAGAGATATGCATGGGGGCTAATGGAAACTGTGGCCCTGTGTCTCATCCTGTAGAGATATATTATTGCCCCCTGAACATCACAGTTACCATCCTTTAATAAATGTCTTGCCTCCATGAATTTGTCCCATGCCGTTTTAAATCCATGTAAGCCAGTGGCTGTTCTCCCACCTTCTGGAGGAAGGGAGTTTCACAGAATAATTATGCATCATGGGACCAACTAGTTCCTTTTCTCTGTCCTCTCCCCTCCTTTTTTTCAAAGCTGGCATTGTTCCTTTGCATTTAAGTAGGTGATGTTCTGATATGGGCATGAGAAATGCTGAATCCCACATGCCAGAGAAAATCAGAAATGCACCCTGCTTTTCAAAAATGTTGGCAAAGCAACAGGGCTGAGAAAACAAGAGTAGCAAATGTCCTTTGTGCGAGAGGTACCCTTCATTTTTACTGGCTCAACACTTAAGTGATGGAGGAAATGAAAGTGTACTTTTAGTGTTGCTTTTTCCTTCCAATCAATAAAGATTTAGCAAGGGGAAACAATCACAATAGTTGGACATTGATTTTTTTTTTCATTAGACACATAAAATACCAGTACTGATTCTACTCTAATGATAATTCAATTTCAAGCCTTGTTTTTATCGCTGCAAGAGTGTAGCTTCAGTTATGCAAACGGCGATGAACACAGGCTAGAGACACGGGCCAAAGTGATTCAGGCTTCGTGGATTAACAGTCCACCAAACTTTTTGGGGGTGTTTTTTTGTTTGGGTGAAAACTGCTGCTCTGAAGGGTGCCAAAGATCTGTAAGGAATCCCAGTGCTTTCCACAATTTTGCAAACTTTTTCATGCCAGGAGAAAGCACAGAGTCTTTATATGTGTAGTGAAGCACAAATTGTGCATGCCTAAGATCCCAGGTTCAGTTCTTGCATGTCCGGTTACTATCGGGTCATGAGCTTGACTGCAGTGGTTGGGAGCGGGAGAAATCTAATTTTTGGGCAGGCATAAGTGTTGGAGGCAGCAAATCAAGTTAAGACAGGCTGGGGTTGCATGGTGTAGCAAGCCAAGGTACTATGTTTTGCTACTTCAGATAAGCATTGTTACAGGTGGAGCCTGTTTATCTGTGGATTTTACATTCAAGGATCTGGCTCAATGCGGGTCCTCCGAACCCACGTTGGGTCAGACTTGACCCCACTTGAACCTTTCAAAGATGACAAGCTGTGCTCCGATTGCCTCCTGGTGGCTTTCTGAAGCCCGCAGAGGCTGTGTGCATCTGCTTGTGGCCTCTGCTGGCTTTAGAATGGCTCATAGAGGCGAAAAAAAATGTGACTTCCAGTTTCCCTTGGGAAACCAGAAGTGACATTTTTATGCCTTTTAAGGCATTCTGAGGCCCAGGGAAGCCTCTGCAGGCTTCGGAAAGCCCTCCAGAGGGGACTGCAGTGCAGCTCCAGTTCCCTTCTGAGAGCTTAAAGGATGGAAGATTGAGAGTTTCTTTCTGTGATTTTTTTATATCGGGGGGGAGGGGGGGTCTGAGAATGGGTCCCCTGCAGGTACTGAGGCCCCACCTGTACTTAGACTGTACTATACTAATGCTGAGGAATTTGGATCTAACCTGGATCAGGTATTAAAAACTAGCCAGCCCCCTATTGGCTCCTCAGGTCATTTGGACCACACAGGAGCAGCACTAGCCTGGCTCCTAGAGGAACAGGGTGCTGCATTGCAACGGAGATCTTCAAGTCTGAAAGATACCCTGATGGTGCAGGAAGTAAGGCACTTGGTTTGTGCTGCTGAGATCCTTGGTTCAAGGCCTCTGATGCCTTACGGTTCCGAAAGAATCTTCTTCCTAGCTGGAAAGACTACTGTGTTCATCCCTGAAGAACTAATGAGACTTGAAAAGAGTAGAATAAATTTTAGGCAGCTTCCTGTTGGAACTACCCACCAGGTATAATGGACTCTGCAATGTTTTTTTGCATTCTCCTTAATTGACATCTTCCTGACTCCATGAGATTTATTTAAAAACAAAAACAGAATTCCATCGTTGCTTCATTTTGGAAGAGGAATGGGGACTTAAACAGAGAGACTGATTCCCCTCAACTGCTTACCATTGCATATTAAATGGAGAAAACATTTTGCGGTGAATTTTTCACTCGGCTCTAGTATCTAAGCTGCTGGAAATCAACTAAATGGGAATCTGTTTCTCAACATCTGTTTCCTCTTTCTTTATTCACCAACAACATGACATTTGCATGCTGGTTTATTACACTGGGAGACCGACTGCCTTTTTAAAGTGACAATTTCTCTAATTTTCTTTGAAAATGAGAAAACCCAAATAGTAGCATTTATTTACTTAGATACGTATATTTTTTTTAAATGGCTTTGCAAATGGCCAATGCAGAACTTTGATGGAGAGAACAAAAGGTAGACTGGGACTTAAAATAGGCTTGGCTTTGTGTGGATCATGTTCAGAGTTAGCATTGATAACACTTGCCAGGCTAGAACTGCATCCATGATGGTTATTGCTACTTGCGAGTTCAGGGGCGGTATTGCCCCTGAATACCAGTTGCAGGGTAGCAGTAGAGGGACAGAAATCTGCCTTGTCTCCTGCTTGGGGGCATCCCAGAGGCAGATGGTGGGCTACAGGATGCTCAACTAGCCAGGCATTTGGCCTGATCCTGCATGACTTTTTTTTAATGCTCTTCTGCAAGATCAGCCAAGAGAATGGAAACTTAACACTGGTTATACTGTGGAGAGAGGGGAAAAAAAGAATTTATAATTCAGATCTAATTATAGCCGAGCAGATCATTTCACTAAAGAGACAAACATAGAAGTTGGAGCAGACTGGCAGACAGCTGGGAAGTGTTTTAATCAGTTGAAAGCAGCCGGCTTTGCCTCCTTTAAGGAAAGAGATATTTAATCAATGCGTGTTGCTTTGGTTATGGGGGGGAGTGAAAGATGATTGAGCTAATGATGCAGGATGTTTTTTCAGAGTAGCCTGCTGTACTCGGAAGCATCAAGTGATGTAAATGTAGCAAACTTTGCAGCTAGGTAAGAATCTGCGACTTTCTCTCTTTAAAAGCAAAAACAAAACAAAACAAAACTCAGTAGAATTGTTTTTCTCAGCACTCAGAACAAATTGTCCTATTTTTCTTTAGGAAACTCTAAGCAGCTAGAAAGATACAATGCAATATTAAAGTTAAAAAACACAGGAAGAGAATCAAGCATTCCCCAAGGGTCTTTCTTGGGAGCTAAGTCTTTACTAGTTTCCAGAAGGCATATAATAATGATGGGGTCATACAGGCCTCCTTAGGGAGGGCATTCTAAAGTGTTGGCACCACAACCAATAAGGTCCTGCTTGTGTTCACCCTCTGAACCTCAGTTAGTGGAGGGGATGACGGCAGAGTGGGTCATTCAGATATTGGATGCTTCAGTGGGTCATTCAGTGGGTTCAGAATCCAATGGGCATCAGTGGGTCATTCAGATATTGGATGCTTCAGATATTGGATGGACCTAAGATATTGCATGGACTGAGCAGGAGAGTATATTGTGGAGAAGGTAGTCCTTACGGTAAAAGGTTAATACACTGAGGCTTGTCAAAAGCTGCTGAATTGTCGTCTTTCCCTCTTCCCTGCCTGCCCTCTTAGCTAATGTGCTTATTAGATTGTACCTCTGTGGGCAGGGCCTGTATAATTTCATGAGCTATGTACAGGGAGCTTCTCTATCCAAGGATCCCATATTCATGGATTCACTTACCCTTAGATCAGGTATGGCCCCTCTGCACCTCCCCAAGCGTCACCCCTCTGGAGGTGAGGTAAGCTTTGCTCTCCTTGCCTCTGGAGGGTCTACTGAGCAGAGGCTGCGGATGACTGTGGCTTCTGCCGGGCCCAGACTAAGTGAGACAGTGGGGGGAAAAGTCACTTTTGGTTTCTCCATGGACCAAAACTGACACTTTTCCCCACTGTTGACCTCAGAGGACCTTCCAGAGGTGATGGGAGCAAAGCTTTCCTCGGCTCTGGAGAGTGGGGGGTGGGTGTTCACCCAAAACTGTGGTTTCACTTAACCGTGGAAGGTTTAGGAATGGAACCCCCATGGATGGGAGACCCACCCGTATAGCATCTAGACAATGTTAACTGTTGTATAAATTAGGGCTAATTATATATGGTTAAAGGCAGGTTCAGCTGTTTTGTTTGTCAAGTGCAGTGGAAACTAGAGAGGCAGCTGTAATCTGAACATAAGAACATAACATAAGAACAGCCCCACTGGATCAGGCCATAGGCCCATCTAGTCCAGCTTCCTGTATCTCACAGCGGCCCACCAAATGCCCCAGGGAGCACACCAGATAACAAGAGACCTCATCCTGGTGCTCTCCCCTACATCTGGCATTCTGACCTAACCCATTCCTAAAATCAGGAGGTTGCGCATACACATCATGGCTTGTACCCCATAATGGATTTGTCCTCCAGAAACTCGTCCAATCCCCTTTTAAAGGCGTCTAGGCTAGACGCCAGCACCACATCCTGTGGCAAGGAGTTCCACAGACCGACCACGCGCTGAGTAAAGAAATATTTTCTTTTGTCTGTCCTAACCCGCCCAACACTCAATTTTAGTGGATGTCCCCTGGTTCTGGTATTATGTGAGAGTGTAAAGAGCATCTCCCTATCCACTCTGTCCATCCCCTGCATAATTTTGTATGTCTCAATCATGTCCCCCCTCAAGCGTCTCTTTTCTAGGCTGAAGAGGCCCAAACGCCGTAGCCTTTCCTCATAAGGAAGGTGCCCCAGCCCCGTAATCATCTTAGTCGCTCTCTTTTGCACCTTTTCCATTTCCACTATGTCTTTTTTGAGATGCGGCGACCAGAACTGGACACAATACTCCAGGTGTGGCCTTACCATTGATTTGTACAACGGCATTATAATACTAACCGTTTTGTTCTCAATACCCTTCCTAATGATCCCAAGCATAGAATTGGCCTTCTTCACTGCCACCGCACATTGGGTCGACACTTTCATCGACCTGTCCACCACCACCCCAAGATCTCTCTCCTGATCTGTCACAGACAGCTCAGAACCCATCAGCCTATATCTAAAGTTTTGATTTTTTGCCCCAATGTGCATGACTTTACACTTACTGACATTGAAGCGCATCTGCCATTTTGCTGCCCATTCTGCCAGTCTGGAGAGATCCTTCTGGAGCTCCTCACAATCACTTCTGGTCTTTACCACTCGGAAAAGTTTGGTGTCGTCTGCAAACTTAGCCACTTCACTGCTCAACCCTGTCTCCAGGTCATTTATGAAGAGGTTGAAAAGCACCGGTCCCAGGACAGATCCTTGGGGCACACTGCTTTTCACCTCTCTCCATTGTGAAAATTGCCCATTGACACCCACTCTCTTCTTCCTGGCCTCCAACCAGTTCTCAATCCACGAGAGGACCTGTCCTCTAATTCCCTGACTGTGGAGTTTTTTCAGTAGCCTTTGGTGAGGGACCGTGTCAAACGCCTTCTGAAAGTCCAGATATATAATGTCCACGAGTTCTCCCGCATCCACATGCCTGTTGACCTTTTCAAAGAATTCTATAAGGTTTCTGAGGCAAGACTTACCCTTACAGAAGCCATGCTGACTCTCCCTCAGCAAGGCCTGTTCGTCTATGTGTTTTGAGATCCTATCCTTGATGAGGCATTCCACCATCTTACCCGGTATGGATGTTAGGCTGACCGGCCTATAGTTTCCCGGGTCCCCCCTCTTTCCCTTTTTAAAAATAGGCGTGACATTTGCTATCCTCCAATCTTCTGGCACTGTGGCCGTTTTGAGGGACAAGTTGCATACCTTAGTCAAGAGATCTGCAACTTCATTCTTCAATTCCTTAATAACCCTTGGGTGTATGCCATCAGGGCCCGGTGACTTATTGATCTTTAATTTATCAATGAGGTCTGAAACATCTTCTCTTTTAACCTCTATCTGACTTAATTCCTTGGTCAGGAGGGGCCGTTCGGGTAGCGGTATCTGCCCGAGGTCTTCTGCCGTGAAGACAGATGCAAAGAACTCATTTAATTTCTCTGCCATCTCTAAGTCTCCTTTTATCTCCCCTTTCCCTCCCTCACCATCCAGAGGGCCAACCGCTTCTCTGGCGGGTTTCCTGCTTCTAACATATTTGAAGAAGCTTTTATTATTCCCCTTAATGTTGCTGGCCATGCGTTCCTCATAGTCTCGCTTGGCCTCCCCTATCACCTTCTTACATTTCTTTTGCCACAGTTTATGTTCCTTTTTATTCTCTTCATTAGGGCAAGACTTCCATTTACGGAAGGAAGCTTCCTTGCCCTTCACAGCCTCTCTAACTTGGCTGGTTAGCCATGCGGGCACCCTCCTGGATTTAGTGGAACCCTTCTTTCTTTGCGGTATACACCTCTGCTGGGCCTCTATTACTGTTGTTTTAAGCAGCCTCCATGCATTCTGGAGAGACTGGACTCTTTTTACCCTCCCTTTCAACCTCCTTCTAACCAGCCTCCTCATTTGAGGGAAGTCCGCCCGTCGGAAGTCAAGGGTTTTTGTTAGAGATTTGCCTGGTATTCTTCCCCCAACGTGCACGTCAAAACGGATCGCAGCATGATCACTGTTCCCCAATGGCTCAGTAACGTTTACATCTCTAACCAGGTCCTGCGTACCGCACAAAATTAAATCCAGAGTCACCTGTCCTCTGGTGGGCTCCGTGACTAGCTGATCTAAGCCACAGTCATTTAGCACGTCAAGAAATCCGGTTTCCTTATCGTGACCAGAACACAAATTGACCCAGTCAATATGAGGATAATTGAAGTCCCCCATGATTACAACCCTGTCCTTCCTTGTCACCTCCCTGATCTGTTTCCTCATTTCAAGGTCCCCATCAGATTTCTGGTCTGGAGGACGATAGCACGCCCCCAGTATTACATCGCTGCACAAGCCTGGTAATTTAACCCACAGAGATTCTACGGTGGAGTCGGACCCACCTTCAATCTCTACTTTGCTGGATTCTATCCCTTCCTTAACATAAAGGGCCACCCCACCTCCAACACGCCCCTGCCTGTCCCTCCTGTAGAGTTTATAGCCCGGGATTGCGGTATCCCACTGATTCTCCGCATTCCACCAGGTTTCCGTTATGCCCACTATGTCAATATTTTCCCTTGTCACCAGACATTCCAGTTCTCCCACCTTTGCTCGTAGACTTCGGGCATTCGCATAAAAGCATTTATACACGGAGTGCCCCAGGATGGGCTGCTTATTCACTCCTTTGTCCCCGCATCCTCTCATTGTGCCAAACCGTCTATCACATCCCATCTCCCTACCTTTCCCAATTTCTTCTCCTACCCTGCCTTTGTCTTGTTGTTCTCTAACCTCCCCATCCCGAACCGGATGCCCCTCGGCTCCTGTCGGCCTTCCCCCAGGGATCAGTTTAAAAGGTGCTCTGCCACCTTTTTAATGTTATGCGCCAGCAGTCTGGTTCCATTCTGGTTCAAATGGAGCCCGTCCCTCTTGTACAGGCCCCGCTTGTCCCAAAACGTTCCCCAGTGCCTAACGAATCTAAACCCCTCCTCCCTACACCACCGTCTCATCCACGCATTGAGACCCCTGATCTCCGCCTGCCTAGCTGGCCCTAGCTGGCCCTGCGCGTGGAACAGGTATCTGTGTTCTGTTATACAGAATTTAGTCCCTTGAGTTGCTGTCCTTGGGTTGGAACTGATACTAATAGTTGCTACAAATATCTGGTTGTTGACACTGCAGATAGTTTATTGTAATCATGCATTCCTTGCAAATGCTCTGAATTTTTAACCGTCTTCTGGAATTTTGTGTAGAGCATGATTAAAAAGCAATGTCTCCTCCTTCCTTCTGTTCTGATCTAGTACAGTATCAGAATATGGGATCACCCCCCCTTTCACAGTGCAAAGAATGATTTAAGTTTATTGGGTTTCTTTTCATTTTTTAAAGAGAAACTTCAACCTTTCCAACTGATATACTATAAAAAGTTATAGCGCTGCAATAAGTCCTTAAGTTGTCCTACTCTGCAGCTGGTTGTGGTTTTTGGTAAAAATTAGTTTCTAAGTCGTATTTTTTCACAAGGGTGGAAGTTATTTTTTTTTTTTTTTGGAAATATTTTTTAGAGTACTTTATTGTCTTACATTTATATATTGAACAGTTATTGTAGCTGGTTTAGAAATAAATTGGAGGCAACCCATGCTTTGCCAAGGACTGAATGGAAGAAACGGGTGAAATCCAGTGCTAGATCTTTCACTCCAATACTATGTTTGTATTTTAGCTGTATTATATTCCTGTGGGGGCTGGGGATAAGAATAGGCCCTCAGTTTGGCTGTACTTGTCGTAAGAGGCGACTAAACAGCCACAGGGTAGATGGGGCTCATCAGCCTGGGAAGGCAGCTCATCTGAGAGAAGGAAAACTCTGATCCCAAACCTCCACTGCCTTGTGGCTACATCCAGTTATGGAAGAGGCTTCAGGAGTCAACCTCGAGGCAAAATCCGGAGCCAGAGTCCCTGAGGCAGTTCATGGCTGAACACAGTCACGTTCTGGCAACTCCTGCGACGCCGCTGGAACCAACCGTATTGGCCTCTGCCTTTCCATTGGACCATTTCAGCGACGTGGAGAGGGGGGATTTGCTGCATGGGTAACAGCCTATCCTCCATACCTACTTTACCCAGACTTCGCGCACTGGAGAGGACACTCTGTTCCAGAACCACCATTCAGAGCGTGACACCATAGTCTTCCGAGACTGAAGGATGCCAACTATCTCATTTTAGCTGCCATAACACATACATATATAGAACCATCAGTGTGTGTGGTGCTTTAGCAAGCATGAAAAGACAATTTCTCACACCCTGCCCCTTGGGGGGATGTAGTGGTGACAGCAGAAGCTCTACCTCCAAACAGTCTGAGAGTGGGAAGGAGGAGCCACAACTGCTGTGCCTCCCTCAAGGGGAGGGGTCTTGGAGGGCTCTTGCAATGAGGGGTCTTGGAGGAAGTCCATTTATTGATGGGAAGGGCAGGGGCAGACTTGAGGTGGTTGCTGCAAGAGCCCTAGGGAGTCAACCATGGGCTCTTTGGCTATTGCCTGACTTGCCCAGTCACTGATGTTGACCCTGTGGCCACTGCTAGCAGTTCTTGGATGTGAATACAATAGTGATCCTAGCAGTGGAGCTGCAGTGGACCTGAGAAAGCACTCGAGGACAGAATGGAACCTTCTGGGTCTAGGTGGAGAAAAAAAAGCTGGCAGGTCATTGGTTGAGCCTGGAGTAATTTAGTTTGGGATGGATGGAAGCTGGTGAATCTGGGGTTGAATCCACAGCACATGATCTCTGGGTCAGCTCTGAAGGTTTGTTGGCTCTTCAGACCCTGACGTCCAGGAGCTTCCCCTATTCAGTTTTACTCACACCAGTAAAACAGCAACAGATTAGCAATTTGATCCTTGTCCTCCTGGAGCTGTGTTGATCCATGTTGTGGCGCAGCTGGAGGAGTGAAGGAAAGAATTGCTTAAAGAGCCTGTCTGAAAAATAAAATAAATTCCGCCTTTCTTCTTCTAGGAACCTTTAAAGTTCTCCGTAGCAAAACCCGCACTCGTTCCCCTCTCACAGGGCTACCTGGGGATGCTGCCAAGAAATTGGTGTGCCTGTGCCAAGATCCTTTCTTCCTCTCCTTGTAACTTTCAGGCACATTTAACTGTCCTGAGACATCTCTACATTGTTTGTGCCCCCAGCGCAACCAGTGGCAGGCAACAATGTGAGGTTATGCATAGTGCAACAAAGTCACACCGTGGTTAAACATGAGTTGAAATGTTACAGGGAGAGGGAGGTGTATCTTGTCATGATGCTTTTTTAATTTGAGTATATTCCATCCATTTGTACTTCACCCTTCCTCCAAGGAGCTCAGGTGGCTGGCATACATGAAGTTCTCTCACTTTTTTTTTTCTTCTTCTCACAACAAATCTATCAAGTAGGCTTGGTCAAAACCTGATGCACCCTTCACTACAGAGGGCCCATGAGACGTGGGCATAGGGGGTAATTTGTACCTGTGCCCACGGTCAAAAGAGGGGCCCAGGAGCCAAAGGAGGAGGCCCAGGGTTTTCCTGGGATCTTACATTTTCCATTCTCACCCCCCAGACTTGCTGCCTATGCACGAGGCTGAGGTGCTACTAAGGGCGCATGGCAGCTGCTGCCTCCAGCCATATGTGCCAAGACGAGGAATATGCATACATGATCCTCCTTAATACAGGGTCAAATCTGGGAGGAGGAGTATATAGGAGCTCAGACACAACTGTGGAACTACAGTTACTGCAGAAGTGAGTCTTGGTACACACAGGACACTTTCCATTCTAGTGTGATCTTAAATGCAAGGATGCTAATTTTCTGCAATGATTTTCTATATTTATTTCAGAGAGACTTAGATGTGTGTTTGGTTTTCCGAATTACTGTATCTAGCTGCCAATGCCCCGGGGGCTGGGTAGACCCGAGTACCACATCAGGAAGCCTGGTTGATCTGAGCTCCAAAGACTTTTCCAGCTGTCGCCACTTTCACCCTGTCATGTACTGTCCCTGGCCACTTCCACTACCATCCTCCTCCTGTTCTGTTTCATCCTGTCCACTCCCCCTTGGGAAGTGGCCCAAAAGAAACTTTGTACCCCCTGATAAAAATTTATCTCGGAGGCCCTGTCTCTATGCCCCCTTGTTGCCAATTTGTTGAGTTGTTGCCAAGGCCCAGTGATGGTCAGGCCACAAGTGGATAAGTTTCCATGTCTGGGGCAAGACAGACATGGTCTTACTCCTGCTTCCTCCCAGGTTAAGGTCTCAATTCCATGTTTTTAGGGTTGACAGGGGGATTGAAGGGAGATGCTCCTTGCAGCCCTACTAAAAAGAGAAGGCATTTCAAGGCAGGGGGAGAGATGCAGGGCTGGCCCATCCCTGAGGCAGTTGCTTTAAGCAACAGAATGGCAATGGGTACCCACTTCGGTCTTCCCACTTGTTTTCACTGGTGGTCCTCCTTCTTGGAAAAGGAAGAGGAGGATGGAGAGGAAGTGTGGAGGTGGTTGTCCTAGCTGTCCTGTGTATCTCTATTTCCTGACAAGGATGTGAGTCCCAAAAGCAAACTTTGCAATTTAAACAAAAACAGTAATCTGGAAAGTGTGTTCATATTTATGCACTGCTTTACTGTTTTCCCTTCCCTTTAACGGAACATTTTTCCTTCTCGAGCTTGCATCCTTGCATGCTAACTATTTAAGATTTAAATTCAACTTTGCAGCTTTATAGCTGAAGACGACTCCTGCTGTGGGAAGGGAATGGGACAGATGGCATGAGATATTACTGTAATTTTACTGACAAAGCACTAAGCAAACCAGAGAAGTGGTTCGAAACACATCCATCTATTTCCCAGCGGAAGAAAGTTTAGCAGTTGCAGAAGCACAGTCTCGGTAAATGTGGGTGTTGGGACGAGGAGGAAGAATTAGCCTCCCTGCGAAGGGAGAGGGGGCACTTTTATCTTTTTTGATTTGTTTAACCCCAATTTAAATCTGAAAGGCAGTTCTATTAAAAATATGCACAGTGCAAATTTCTTAGTTTTATCATCATGAATGACTACAAGTACAATTTGACCCCTGCCTGCCTTGCCGTTTGCCCCTTTGTCCCCATCTTTTGGTACAGTCCACATGTGGGTACTAAAAGATGCTTTGGATTGAATCGGAACCTAAGATTTGCCTTGGCTGGATGAGACCTCTCTAGCCCAGAATCTTGTTTCCAACAAAGATCAATCAGGAGCATCTAGATCAGTGGTTCTCAAACCGGTGGGTCACAACCCACCAGCTTGTGTAAAGCTTTCTTCATCCCTTCCAGTTTCCAGAAGCTGCTTTTTTGATTGCTCCATTTGAATGTTCAAAGCATTGGGGGTTCCTACAGAGGGCTGCGTGGGGCTCCCCGCTTCTCCTGGACTTCATGCTGGTGATCTGTAAATAAAAGCACCCCCCCCTTTGCTGCCCTTAATGAAGTGATTCTGGGGATCGGGTTGCTGTCCTCGCCCCTCCCCTGCAAGGACTTAGGGAGTAAATACTCCAAACAGAGGTTAGAGCCCCTCCCCCATGCAATTCTTCTTCCCTGAATCTGTGTTTAGAGGTATATACTGCGCCTGTACGTGCAGGTTCTGTTTAGCCACCGTTGTTATTGGCTGACACCCTAGAATCGGGGTGGGGGGGTCATCTAATGAAACAGATTGGCAGAAGATTTAGTATGGACAAAAGGAAACATTTCTCCAAATACTGCAGAATAATTTAGGGAATCTCTCACAAGAGGTAGTGATAGCCATCAACTTAGGGCAGTGGTTCCCAAACTTACACAGATCACAGTACCCCTGCTGCCACCTTGAAACTCGTAAAATCTTGTGAGACCCAAGATGGTAGTGTCCAAATCTTGCAAGATTTCACAAGATCCAAGATGGTGGGGCAATATCTTGCGAGATTCAAGATGGTAATACCCAGGAGAACATCCAAGAACATCCTGTGGTGCTCCTACTGGTGTGCTGTGAAGTCCAAAGGTGTGGTGACAACACACTTTAGGAAACCCTGGACTTAGGGGAGTGCTTTTATCTCCTGCTTCAGGGCTTCCTGAGGCATCTGGGTGGACCAGGTGAGAAATGGGATGCTGAACCAGATGCACCTTTGGCTTGAACTAGCTGGGCTCTGATGTGTAGCTGATGGGGAAGTAAGTGATGTACGTGCATTTTTGAATGAACCATATGTTTCCAAAGTGACCTCAGATCTCCAAAATGTAGCAGTCAAGCCAAGGACACATAAAATTTGAGAACCAAGGAAGTCAGCAGCTACTTGAATAATCAACTGGAGGTGAATGCTCACCAATCCTTAATCACGTATATTTTTTTTTCTTGGGAAATGTGTAAGCAAACCCAGCAGGTTTTCCCCACTCTGAGCCTCATTATTATTGACAAAGCATAAATTTATGTATTCGGAACGGCATGTGGCAAAATATGTGCGAGGGTTTTATGAAAATCCTCCATTAGCTTTTTCATATTTTCTGGAGCTATTAAAATGTCACTTGGGGTAAATAATATGTGATAATGTCCCTGATAAATCTCACCTGCTTTTGTTCCCTCTGTTGATTGGGTTGGGTAATAACTCAGGTGTTGGATGCTTTCATTGGCGTGAGCTCGGCGGCTGCCATAAAGAAAGCCAGGCTTTTGGCTTGCAGTTCCAATTTCATCAAACCCAATTCAGTTATTTGAGATGTCATACTATGAGAATTTAAAGAGCATCCTTTCTGCACTGCTGCAATGTATCATATCCTCTGCTTTAAGCAGTCTTTAATTTACCGTGGTTATGGATGCAGTGAGGTTCCTCTTGAGCACTGAGAGACTAAGCTTATGTTGCCTTGTAGAGCTTCAGAAAAGCTTAGACGGCTAGTGAAGAAACTGGCTTGGAAATCTACAGCATAATGGCTGATTTTTCTGTAATAAAATGTTGAAATCCCATTGACTCATGTTCAGAGTCCCAGGGTGTTTGAGGGACCGCCTCCTTCCATATAATCCTACCCATCCTCTCAGGTCATCAGTGGGGGCCCTTCTAACTTTACCACCACCAGTAGAGGTGAGGGGGATGGCAGCAAGAAACAGGGCCTTCTCGATGGTGGCACCCCATCTGTGGAATTCCCTCCTCTGGAATTGAGAACAACTTCCTCTTTGGAGTCCTTTCAGCAGGGTCTCAAGACCTTTATATTTAGGGAAGCTTTTAAATGCTGACATTGGAGGATGAGCACTTTTTTTATGAAACATTTTTTAATCTGTGATCCAATTGTGTTTTATTGTTTTTTGTGGTTTTGTTTTAATCTTTTAAGCACTTTTTTTAGCGTTTTTGTATATTATTGTAAGCTGCCTTGAGGGCCCTTAAATGGGATGGAAAGGTGGGGTATAAATCTTTTAAATAAATAATAATAATAACAACAATAATAATAAAATAATATTGTGATGGTGTAGCTAGGGTATTGGTACCCTGAGCCGTGACATTGGATGCCATCCCCTGGAAGTGCCTTCCAGTAATTGATGGTGATGTCATTATGTCACTACACTGGGGAATAAAGGGAAAAAGTGGTCAGCCACTTGGAGCAGCTTGTAAGTGGTTCAAGTGCCCACGAGGAGGGCAAGAAAAGGAACTGTGGTGGCAAGGAGGCATCCTTCTCCTGCATCCACCCTGCACTTCGGGTCCTGCTGTTGGGGTGCCTCTTGGTACCCCCTGAAGGCATGGTATCTAGGGCAATGAACCACCTGACCCCCCTACAGGACTACAGTATTCCATTGCGTATAGTCCTCATGGTACCTATGTTCCCTTGACATGCTGTTGGCCAACAGCATGTCACTCTTTCTGTATCTCTGCCTGTGGGAGGTTTCCTTTGTTCCCCCCCCCCCAATACTCTCTCAGGCTTTAATTTCATCCACTTATTGATCCAATCCTAATGAGGGATTAACTGGCAGAGTGCGTGTTCTATGATGGAAATATTTCGGATTCTTTCTCTGAGTCAATGTTAAACAGGCGCAAACTCCTTTAAAAGCGTATAGAGATTTTATTTACAAGCTATTTACAGATTAGGAATAGATTTTAGGTTCAGGTTGGATACAGGTTGGATACAGAAGTGTTACCCCATGGTGGATCCTTTGCTTCTCAGAGAACCACACCCCAAACTTCTCTGTTATACCTTGCAACAAACAAAGTACCCATGTGACACCCGTGTGACTTCCACTTCCTTATTGGGCATACTAGTGCATGGTTCCAGCCCTAACTGGGAAGTCTGTTACTTATTATGGAGAAGTTTCTGGCCTACAACTTTGATTACATAAGACCCTGAAATTTTCCTTTTGGGAAAGCTATGACACACATGTTTTTTTTTTCTCTGCAGGTCAACTTGACATAATGACTTTTCCTATCCTGTTTTTAACAGAAACACTAGTCATGGTTTTCTAATGTTCCTCATCTGAGAGAAGTTAGGTTAACCCTTTAAAAATCTCCATCATCTGTCAGCATAAGCTCCTTTATGGCTGTCATAAATGCCACTGGGCCAGAGCACAAAGGCTGACTGCTGCCCATGTGGCAAGCGCCAGGTCTGTGCTCAGACCAGGGATGCCTGCTGAAGGAGGTCAGCCTGTGCAGGGGATGGAACAGGGTTGGGGTGGATAGAACAGGGCAGTGACAGGGATGGCAAGGAAGATGGATCAGGCCCAGGAGGGGGGCAGATTTGGCATGCCGAATCCTAATCCCCTTTCTGGGCCTGATCTGCCTTCATGGATCAATTAGGACTTATACCAGCTATTGAGCTGGTGGAGGTTCATATTGACTCGCCAGGCCCACAGGGGCTTACCTTGCGGTAAGGGAACAAATGTTCCTTAATCCCAAGGAGACCTCTGGAGGCCAAAACACCCCTGCAGGATACAGTGGAGGCTGCACCAGGGCCCCTGCATTGCCACGGGGAGAGTTCACAACTGGCGCTCCTGGGACTTTTCCAATCATTGCGGGGGCCCACTGCCCTCTTGCGCTGGCCTCTGCGCCAGTGCCTCCCTCCTTCTGGCCATCACAAAGTGCTTTACAGGACTTTCACAACAGCCACCTCCCTGGAAGCACATGCAAGTCTGGTGCTGCGGGATCACAGGATCAGGCTCTTAATCTCCAAGAGCTTACAAGATTTCATATTTGATGGCTGCCAAAGCAATGAAGAGATGCCAGCAAGGATAAGCCACTCAAATTTCAAGCTAAAGGTCACAATCAAATTACATGTTTAAATTCAGAATTCAAAATTTCTTGTCCAAGAGTCAAGTGACAAAAAACAAAGTTCCTGTATTTACAGATATTTATTGTTGTAGAAATTGTACTGGTTTGGGGTGTGACTTGGTGGACCCTTCAAAACATTGATGGTCCGTTTGGCTTGCATCATGGTCCGCTTTCCGGATCAATATCAAATGACAAAGAGCAGGCTACAAATAGGTAAGTAACTCTGTGCTGCTTTTACAAGGATGCTGCACCTGTTAGCCCAGATCTTTCTTAAAATGGTTGTCTTGTCCTTGGGAATGGAGAAGACTCGCCTCAGAGACTTTGCCAAGCAGCTGTATGATCAGTGGCAAAATTATTGCGGGAGACATTGCTTAAAAATGCAAATGCGGCAAGTGTTTACAATTGCATTTATGCTCTGTTGCCATGTTTTGCTGTGATTCTGTTTAAGCGCATTAAAATCCACATAATGAAAGTACAGTCGTGTATTCCCCAAGGCGAGCTGATTTATCTCTTTGAAAGTTTGCAAGTGTAAGACTTGCTGCAGTAAGAGAACCTGGTTTTCCTTTTGGGTGGTTGCATTGGGACAGAGTGCAGCCTGAGACCTTTGGGCATGGAGGGGAGGCACCAAATGCTGCTTCTGCCACCCCTCTTCTTGGCTCACTGGCACGAGAGCGCACATGGAAGAGGAAAAAAGAGACAAAGCCTCAAATGGATGCTCAGAACAAAAGATGTTAGCCTCATACGCTATAGTTAGCAAATGCACCTTTTTGAGGTGTTGCCGCCTCTTTTTCCCTCTACTCGTTTGGGTGTACTCCTCCCCCCCTGAGATTGCTAGCCCCACCTTGTTTGAATCTGAGAAAAAGAAAATAGAGAGAGATGGAGCAGAACAGGATGTGGAAGAGAGAAGTTAGGTTAGAGTGTCCTAATTAGAGAACAGGAAGTGGAGTAGAGAGGTTGGGCTAGAGTGTCTCTCTACCACTCTCCTCTACTTAATTCCTCTTCTATTCCACTGCTTCCTCTTTTTCAAATCCAAGTGAAGTGGCAGTGGTGGGCCGGTGGAGCAGGTGTTTCCTTTCCACTGAGCAAGTTGATGGGGTTGGTATGTGGGCAGGAGCTCTCATGCTCCCTCCAGCCCCTTGATGATCTGCCTGAGGCAACCACCTCTGTTTACCTCTTTATGAGGCTGGCCCTGAACTGGAATGTCTGTCATGCTTAACCTATGTCCGGTGTAAAAGAGAAAAAGGAGCACTCCCTTGCCAAACTGTTTCTGCTCAAAAGAGGGTGCTATAGGTTTGATATGCTGGTCATGATTTTTTTTAATTAGGCTGTTTCTCCTCTGAGGACAGGAAGATGTAGCAAGTGCAAACAGAGATTGGGCTTCCCATAGCTTGAACTCATTTTACATCAAATGTATATTGCAGTGATGTGAAGTGTGGCACATTAATGATACATCCTTCAGTCTTGGAAGACCACGGTATCACGCTCTGAATCGTGGTTCTGGAACAGTGTCCTCTCCAGTGTGCGAAGCCTGGGTAAGGTAGATATGGAGGATAGACTGTTACCCATGCAGCAAATCCCACCTCTCCATGTCGCCGAAATGGTCCAATGGAAAGGCAGAGGCCAGTACGGTTGGTTCCAGCGGCGTCGCAGGAGTTGTCAGAACATGACCGTGTTCAGCCATGAACTGCCTCAGGGACTCCGGCTCCGGATTTTGCCTCAAGGTTGACTCCTGAAGCCTCTTCCATAACTGGATGTAGCCACAAGGCAGTGGAGGTTTGGGATCAGAGTTTTCCTTCTCTCAGATGAGCTGCCTTCCCAGGCTGATGAGTCCCATCTACCCGGTGGCTGTTTAGTCACCTCTTATGACAAGTACAGCCAAACTGAGGGTTTATTCTTATTCCCAGCCCCCAGGGGATATTAATGGTACAGTTGACAGCTACAGTGTAAAGCAAGGCTTGCAATGGATTCTTAACCATGGCAAACCTGAGTTTCTCTGGATTGCACGCTTTCTAGATCTTCTGCACTTTATGCTGCTAGCAACCTCCATGTGATGCAGCGGTGCATTCAGCTGAGTACACTGTTTTGGTGCTGCCCAGTATACAGGTGGGTACTGGGTGGCAATAAGGGCTGCCTAGGGGCCCTTAGAGATGCACAGCCCTCCACTAGTGCCTCTCTTGTTCTGACCAACATCTGATGAGGATTCCTTTTCAGATGCCCCTTCTCGAGCACTGGTGGGAGTTGCCGCAAGCACCTGACCCTGCAGCCATAAACAGAGCTGAATGTCAAGATTGATGTGCAAAGGAGCTTCTTGCTGACCTGTGAACGAAGCCAATCAAATCTGCACTGTCAACAGGCCAATTTGTCACTGGGAGGGTCGGCAGGATTGGCAAACTTAAAATGGCCACTGTGGCATGCTGCCTTGCTATTGTTAGCCACCCTCACAGCCTGTGGATGTCAGCCTCGTTTAACGCTGTGTTGTTCTTGCTGTGCAACTGCCAGTTTGAGCATGGTGTGACTGGTGCCAAAGTGGCGGCAGTTTGGAGTGTTGGGAAAGTGCATTAATGGCAATATGCTAGAATGGTAGCTGGGAAGCCTTTTAACCATGCTATTTGCATTCCGTTAGGGTCGTCTTTGAGACTTGAAGTCCCTTCCTGATCACATACTGAAGAATTTGTCTCTGGCTGTGATATTTAAAGACTTGGAAAGACTCTGCACTAGACACAAGACAACTGTCAACACTGCCAAATCTATTAATTCTACTTCTGTCTGACAGTGGGGGGGGGGGGCGCGCTGGCTGTCTATTTCAAGCTGTCCTTATCTGTGGATGTCAATACAGTTTCACCTCACACTCTTTTTCATGCTAAGGCCTGGAGCATCCCTTTTTTTATTTTAAAAAAAAAGGACTAGTGGGGCAGCTTCAAATCACTTTCTCTGTATGATCTGGTCCAGTGTTTCTCAACCAGCGGTACTTTTACCACTGGTGGTACTTGAGGTAATGTCCGATGGTACTCGCAGGATCCCCAAGCCCCAGCTGCCTGGCAACTGAGGCCAGCAATGCAATGCAACAAGCAGCAGTAGAAAGCTGATGGGAGTGGGAGGTGGGGCCAGGATTTGGCACTTATGCTGACTTCTAGCCCCATTCTGAGGCAGCTCTGGGCTGCTTGGATTTGCGCCACCTCCCTAGGAGGTGCAGATCTGAGTTGCCCCATAGGGACTGCTGCAGTGTTACCCAGGGTAAAAGGAGTTATTTCCCCTTGCCCCGGGCTGGCCCACAGTCAGCCCCAAACTTACACAGTGCAGGCCTGACTGTCCAGCGCAAGTTAGGACTGCACTGTTAGTAGATCTGCTATCAGGTTGGAGTCTCAGGCTCCACTCATCCACTCAGGCTCCATCCACTTAAGCTTTGTGCCATGTGCTATTTCTCTGGTGAAACTGGTAAGTGAAACTGATTGTGGCATAGTGGTAGAGAATGCCATATTGAAGCAAGGGGATTCTAAAGAGAATCTTTGGAGGGGTGCAAATTTGCCTCTTTAGGTGAAGCAACAAAAGCAGGACTGACTCTTGGGATTCCACTCTCATGGGAGTCGCTCGTGGGTACTTTTGAAGTTTTAGTCAACTTTAGAAGTTCCTGCTGCCAACTTCTGCATCAGACCCTGCTTTTGATAGCTGGGGTTTGTGTCCTTGTCCATGACAACTTATTGCAATTATCTTTCACATCACAATTGTATCTTGCTATTCCTCTAAGGATCAGAGAGGATACAGGATAAGAATACAAGGAAACAAGGGGATTCCTCTACCTATTTAGCTTCCCCCAAATTCTGTGAAGTGAGTTAGGCTGAGGTGTTGATTTGCTAAGTCAAAGGTGAACCCTCTGGCATTTAGATCAGCTCCTTTACATGCTAGTGGTTTGTTTTTAAACTTTGTTTTAACTTAGCAAACTCTTCTCGAGAGACTCTTGAATTTCATGGCTTGGAAGGGATTTGACTCTAGGTCCCCTGGTCCAACACTCGGGCTCCCAAAAGCTATGTGTGTTTAGATCAAGCAAAGCATTTCATAAACCAGCCAAGGACTCCAGCAAGCCCATCTCTTATTTTTGCCAATAACCTCACTCAGGAAACATTAAATGGTAGTGACATTTCAAAAGAAGAGGGAGTGATTTCTAAAGTCTGTTGTCTTCTGCTCGAAGCTGACAAGCCTGAGTTTCACTCCCTGGACCTCTCTGTTCTCTGAAGGAATGCCAAGTCCCCCAATTTCCATACAAAATGTTTTAGCTGAGGTAGAGGTAGGGTGCCTACTGATTGTAAATCCTGGTGGACAAGAGCCCTGACTGTGATGCTTAGTAATTTCAGCTAGTTATTTTCATGCAAAACCAGGACTGTGGGAACGAGCCGGGGGGGGGGGGTATTCCCTCTTGCTGTTGTGACACTAATTACCAGTGACACATCTAAATACACCCGTGTGTACATGGGACCATGAGTGTATGAATAAAACATGTCCCTGGCGATGAACTGTCAAGCAGAAAAGAGGCTGGTGGCCTTCTGGAAGCAGATGGATCGTCTTGCCAGTTGTGATTGTGTTTGAAATGTATTATGTGCTGCTGTTCTTTATCTTGAGAATATTTCTCTACCCTCTTAAGTAGTGCATTTCTGTCTCTCTCTCTCACACGCACACGTGTGCGAATCAGACATTTGTCCATGCAAATGTATGCAATCTATCTGAAATACCCCAAATATACCCCAAAGAATAGGTCTAATCAGTGGTTCTCAAACTGGTGGGTTGTGACCCACCAGTTTGTGTAAAGCTTTCCCCATCCCTTTAAGAGGCAGGGGAAGGGGTGAGGGCAGCAACACGATCCCCAGGAGGTGAGATCCCCAAGGGATCAGAACAGACAAAAGAAAATATTTCTTTACTCAGCTTGTGGTTGGTCAGTGGAACTCTTTGCCGCAGGATGTGGTGATGGCGACTGGCCTGGATGCCTTTAAAAGGGGATTGGACAAGTTTCTGGAGGAAAAATTCATTATGGGGTACAAGCCATGATGTGTATGCGCAACCTCCTGATTTTAGAAATAGGTTATGCCAGATGCAAGGGCGGGCACCAGGATGCAGGTCTCTTGTTATCTGGTGTGCTCCTTGGGGCATTTGGTGGGCTGCTGTGAGATATAGGAAGCTGGACTAGATGGGCCTATGGCCTGATCCAGTGGGGCTGTTCTTATGTAAGGGTGGGTGAGAGAGGGTACTCTTACTTACTGTGGGCAGAAGCAAGGAACAGGAGGTGTGGGGAGCCCCACACAGTCCTCTGCAGGCTCCCTGAGTGTTAGAATGTTGAGAAACAGTGTGGGCAAACCACTTCCATGTCCCTCCCCCACAAAGACTTACTTAGGGAGTAACATTCCCTAAAAGTTTGAGAACCACTGGTCTAACTTCTAAGACAGCAAAATGTGTGTAGGCCTGTGTTAGGCATATCACCACAGTTGCATGCACATTGGTCTATGTGAGTGGTTCCCAAACTGGTGGGTTGTGACACACCAAGGGAACTGGAAGAGGGCCATTCCTTCTTAAGGGGAGTAGCCCAGAAATGGGTGCCCCAATGGCACCACATCGTTTGCAGCGGCCCCAGGAGCAAAAGTTTTTCTTTTTTTTTTTTCCAACTTACCTTGGGGGTTGAGTTGGTCTCTAGGAGGGTCTGGGACGCTCGCACCCCCCGTGGGCCTCTCTCCTGCTCCAAATAGCTCAGATTGACAATCAGAGCTATTTGAAGCAGTGGAGAGGTCTGCCTGCAGAGGAGGCTACGAGCTTCCCAGACCCTCCTGAGGGCCAGCATGACCCCCCCCCAGGTAAGTTAAAAAAAACAACACCCTTGCTCCTTGTGGCACTGCGAGCACTTTGATGCTGTACTGGCCTCTGTCCTGCCCTCACCAATACTTACTTTGGCTATAGTCCAAAGAACCATTGGTCTGTGTCAGGGGTGTCCAAAGTTTTTGGCAGGAGGGCCACATCATCTCTCTGATACTGCGTCGGGGGCCGGGGAAAGAAAATTAATTTACATTTTAAATTTGAATAAATTTACATAAGTTTACATAAATGAATATATGAAAGATGAACTTGTATGAATGAGTGAAAGTCTTGCAATAGCTTAAGGCCTATAAAAGGCCTTGCACAAAGCAAGGCTGGCCTTTCCTTTGCTGCCACTACTGCATCACAGACATGAAGCAGCAAGCAGTGGAGGAAGCCCTCATTCCACAGCTCATGCAAAAAGGTCAAACAGTTGCCTTCACGCTGAGAGCAGTTGTGTCGGGCCAGTGCAGGCTGCACCAAATTTCTGGAGGGCCAGAGGCTCATTGGATACTGGGGGCTCCCTGAGGGCCACATTGAGAGGCCTCGAGGGCCGCATGTGGCCCCAGGGATGGGGTTTGGGCACCCTGGTCTGTGTGAACAGACAGTTTATAAGGCCTCATGTGTGCAAAAGGCCACATGAACACATGTTCGTAAGGTAGCAACAGGCACTCCATCATTTCTTGAATGTGTAAGGCTTAGCATCCCATTGGGGGAACATCTGATTTGGAGAGGGGCTGTAGCTCAGGGGAAGACCCTCGGTTTTACATGCCAAGTGTCCTAGGTTCAATCCCACAGCATCTACAGCTAGGGCTGGCAAAGACCTTATCTGAAATCCTAGAGACCAAATGCTGGTCAGTGCAGACCATACCGAGTTAGAAGGCGCAATGGTCTAACTTGTTGTGAAGCAGCTTCCTCTGTTTCTCAGGAGTCTTGGGTCAAGAACTCTGGCTGTGGGCTTAGGTGGCTTATTCACTATAGTAGATCCAGACTTGGGATGACCTTCAGTAAGATGCACTCAGTGAGGCCCTCTCCTTGGCATTATTGCTTGTTGTTTTGGCTCTTCATTCTGTTTTCTCACTCACCCAAAATGCTAGAAGGAGTGAGGGTGAAAGTCTGCAGTGGGTTCTTTTGGGCTACTGGAGCATATGCACGGCCTGTGGGCAGCAACCCCTGATGCTGGTAGCTTGCCAGAGAATGGAACTGTTTATTTTATTACAGTATTTATATGCCACTTTTACATAGACAGACTGACCACAAACCCATTTTATTTTTCAAATGGGGTTTCTACAAGTGTTTGTTCTGCTAGAGAAACTCATTTCTCTAGAATAGATTCTTTATTTCTCCAGATGTTTCCCTTCATAGTACAATTGTCATCCTGGCTCTTGTGCTTTCCAAACTTCCATAGTCAACTGTGAAACATGCCTCAGGCTGGTTCTCAGGATGTTATCCATTCCTTGCCTGTCCACATTGCTTTGTCTCTAGCCAGTAGCTTCTGATCTCCCATCCAAGGTGAGGCCCAAGCTGATCCTGCTTAACTTTTTCAGGCAAAGTGACAGTTCAATCTCCAAACCAAAACTTCCTGTTTTGCGGTGTATTGTACTTCAGTGCTATTCCTGCAGATGGCCCAAGAGTGGTGCTGCAGCCACTATCTCAGCAGGTATCACATGACACACCAGGTCAATGGGGGTCCACGTGGTCTTCAAACGTGGCTGACTCTGGCCAGGGTCCTCTGTCTGAGCAGCCAGTTCAGAACCAACTAGAGTAACAAATTAACATTTGTTAATGTTAATCAGAGCACGGTGTGGGACGAGGCATGATGGCATCTTGCCTGGATGCCTTTAAGAGGGGATTGGACAAATTTTGGGAGGAAAAGTTCATTACAGATTACAAGTCATAGGTGCAAGGTCTTGGCTTTAGAGGCAGGCTGCCTCTTATTGCCAGATGCAGGGGAGGGCACCGGATGCAGGTTTGTCTGTTGCCTTGTGTGTTCCCTGGGGCATTTGATGGGCCACTGTGAGATACAGGAAGCTGGATTAGATGGGCCTTTGGCCTGATCCAGCAGGGTTTATGTTCTTATGTGGGACAAAGCTAACCTTTTACTTGCCATGGCTCTGATCCAGGTTAGAATCTCCTTTAGCTGCTATTTGCCCTTAAAGGGAAGGTGCTGTTGTTGCCAGTGCATCTCTCAGTTTGGAGCAAAGATCATGAGGAGGGCAAATGCTTGATGTCAATGGCAGCTTCCTATCCTCCAAAAGGCAAAAAGAAGCTGCCGCAAAGGTGCCCTGATCAGGACCATGGCAGGAACAGAATATGATATCCCTGCAGTCCCAATCTGGATTCCAAACCCCAGAGTGATGCTTCTGCCAGGCCAATAGCTGAGCTGGCCTTTAATTAGGAAATGAATGGCAATGTGGAATTAGCAGTAAACTAACCCCTCCACAAAGGACTTGATTTATGGTGGAAGAGGCTCATTTGGGCTTAGCTTTGTTAGGCAGGACACTTGACTAGGAAACCATTGGGCAGATTCCCTAAGGCATATCTGTTTGAGGAAGCTGGAAATAGGATGGGCAGCTGAGATACAGCAACCTGGGGAGTTGGTAGCCAGAATGGAGCTAGTTGGCATAAAACAGTCCCCATGCCACACTGAAGCTTATGGCAGATTGGACCAAAGGAAAGAAAACAGCCAAGAGGAAGGGGCTTTTTGGTCCCTGGCTTATGATTCATCACAGAGCCTGTATCTCCCAGATAGGCTTATTTAGAGCCACAAAAGCACATTTCAATGGAGAGCCATCATCTTGGATGGCCCACTCAATCACCATCGTCATTATCATGCTAAATCAATAGTCCAGAAAGCTGCTATAGGGACTTGCCCTGGTTGTACCCTGCAAACAACTCAGCTGGTTATGCATGATAATAACTTTAACAGAGCAAACCACTCAACTATACATTCAAGCAGTATTCCAGCAGGTTGATCCTATTAATCACCTCTTGTTTGCGTGTTTGTTGCATCTGCTTTTCATTTTGATTCAGATTTCAGTGACTCCAGGAGTGTGGTGCATCATGCTGCTGTTGCATTGAAACACCAGCTTTCCATTTTTGTGTTCCTGAGCTGAACATTTGTGACTGTGGGGCCAGAACGTGCTGTCTGAGAGTGAGCTCTGTATCTTAGGAATGCATTTCTCCAAGGGAGGAACTAGGTCTGAACCAACAGCTTTATCAAACCAAGTGGAATTCTATTGGCTTGTTGTGAAACCTGATCCCTGCTGCTGGTGGCTGCAGTACCACTTCTGCCTGTCTGCACTGGGGGTGCTAAAGTGCTGTAGGGAGCAGGCAAGCCTTTGGTCAGCTACCATAGTGGTGGTAAGATGCTGTGGATCAACAGCTGTGACCCTGCTTTGAGTTCTCGGGGAACTTGCAATCTCCATAACAGTTGGCAAGCTGACCACAATACCCCTTACCATTTGGACAGATGTTTCCCAGTGTCTCTTGGCCCTGCCTCCTGTCTACTCCCTTTTCTGTTCTCAGATCCTTTTCCTATTCTTTCTACCTCCTAACCGCTGTGGATAAATTTGTTGCCTAAGGGTATTACTATTTGTGGTAGCAGCTTGAAAGCATTATGAGTAAATCTGTACAAACCACTGCAGTATTCTTTAGTGGAAACCACTAGGTTTAAATTGCAGCACTGCAAAATGTAATTATAAATGGGGTTGATGAATTGGTTAAAATCAATCGAGAGAGAGAGAGATGTGACAAGTTCAATTTTAACAGAAGCATTCCCCCTTTATTTCGCATAGGCATGCCTCTTCTAAGATGCTGCCTGATACATCACAGCCTTGCAGCGTCTAATAACAGCAGAAGTTCGCTTCTTCCTTCAGAACAAATGTCCAACTGATAGATGACTGAGGGCCAAATCCTATCCAATTTTCCAGTCCCAGTTCAGCTGTTCCAATGGGGTGTGCACTGCATCCTATGGTGGGGGGGGGGCAGCCATATAGGCCTCCTCAAGATATGGGAACATTTGTTCTCTTACCTCAGGGCTGCAATGCAGCTGCACCAGTGCTGGAAAGTTGGCTAGGATTGGGCCCTAGAACTCTGATGGCTAATCAGTGAGCATTTCTCATTGATTAAATGGGTGGCAGCCCTAATCAATGAGCATGACGGTGTCTTTACGAAACCTTCTTTGACAGCTCCAGAATGGCTTCAGATCCATTTCAAGGTTCTTCCTCTCCATTTGGAACTTGTATGTAGTTGATGATGTTCATAGGAGAAAAAAAAATTCTAAACTCATCCTGAAATATGACCCTCTGAGCGAATGAAGGATAGGAAACAAAAAAACTGATGGGAGCCACCCAGTGAGGGAAAAATAAGAGAAACTATGAAGCATCCTTCTGAAGGCATGCTGAATCTTTTTCGACATCCCTTAAGAGGTTAAAAAAATAATTTCATATATTGTCGGGCATTAGAAACTGTTCTTTACATGTTCCTTGCATTCCCCCCTGACTATATTTCATTTTACGGATGGCTGGCTCCCTCCACAACTGGTGGAAAGGCCTTTTCTGCTTCATTAAAGATGAATTGATCACTAAATGCTTTTTCATTGTCCCCTTTCTTTTGGTATTCAAGCAGCACCATTGAGCCCCCACCAAACCACAGCAAAATATATGGGTGGGAAGTCATATCTGTGTCCCTAACACTTGCACACATATGCTGGGTGAGCATCTTCACTATTCACGACTCGACCGTAAAATTTTTATTACAAAAGAAGCTGTTCATTGACCAGAGAGAATGGTAGGTGGTGAAATTAACAGCAGAAGCTGTTCATGGACTTTTGTCTTTCTTGCGTCAGAGAGTGATACGTGCCCTTCTCTGGTGGCTGTCAGGACTTTGGTCCAGAAGGCAATGGAAAAAAATGCAAAGCAATAGGGAACCAGAACCCAGATCTACAGAGGAGCAAGTTCTAGAGCAGTGGCATACCTCAGCATTCTGCTGCCCTAGGACCATCTCTTTAAATGCCAGCCCCTGTCTGACCTGGAAGTAATTGAGTGACCTGATAATGTCACTGCAGTTACTTCCAGCACACTCTAAATAGTTGCACACCACTTGGCAGCCACCAACTTTTTTGCTCTGAAAGAAGTGGGTGGCTGCTCTGAGCACTGTGCAACCACTACAAGTGGCTGTGAAAGGGGCCAGTGGATGGCACCCCTCCAGGCATGCCACCCTGGGACACTTGCCCCCCCGCCCCCCTCAGGTATGCTAGTGTTAGAGAACCCATACTGAGCCAGGGTGTGTTTAAAAAGGAAGAAAGAATAAATCTCTTAAATAAGACCATATGAATAGCCCTGTTCCTGTTTCTTACAGTGACTCACCAGATGCCTCTGGGAAGCATTCAAGCAGAAGTCAAAGATATACGCATCTTCTGTAAGTTGCTCCCCCTTAGCTGGTTTTTAGAGACGCATTGTTGCTGTACTTGGAGCTAACACATTACCCTCATGACTAGTCCTCCCTGAATATAACCAAGCCCACTTTGAAGCCATCCGAGTGAGTGTCAATTGCCAAACCTTGGCAGTGAATTCCACAGATGAGTTATATGAACATAAGAACATAAGAACAGCCCCACTGGATCAGGCCATAGGCCCATCTAGTCCAGCTTCCTGTATCTCACAGCAGCCCACCAAATGCCCCAGGGAGCACACCTGATAACAAGAGACCTGCATCCTGGTGCCCGCCCTTGCATCTGGCATTCTGACATAGCCCATTTCTAAAATCAGGAGGTTGCACATACACATCATGGCTTGTACCCCGTAATGGATTTTTCCTCCAGAAACTTGTCCAATCCCCTTATAAAGGTGTCCAGGCCAGATGCCATCACCACATCCTGTGGCAAGGAGTTCCACAGACCAACCACACGCTGAGTAAAGAAATATTTTCTCTTGTCGGTTCTAAAGTCTTTGTTCTAATATGCTCTCTGCCCTAAAGTCAATTTCATGGGATGACCCCCTCCTACTTCAACTGTTGTGAGAGAGGGAGAAACCCCCCTTCCCTTCATGCCATATGTAATTGTATAAGTCCCAGGGTCCAATTCTAACTAGTTCCCTCCTGCAGGGCACAGTGGCACAGGCACTGTTGTGCCCTGTGGACAGGCAAGGACCATGTGGGGTGGTGGAAGGGTAAGTAAAAGTTTTATTTTCCTTACTCTGCTGAGCCCTGGATCCATATGGGTCTACTTGGATCTGTGCCAGCTCTGTAGTGTAATGGAAGATCAGAAGATCATCAGGTGGATGATGTGGTGTTGACAGCGATTCCATGTTTTGACAGCTGGTTGACAGCTCTGGGAAGGGCAGGGCTGGCTCCACAGCTGTAATCAATCAAGGCCAATGGGACTCTGATGGACACCTGAGCTTCATTTGACCTTGATGGGACTTTGAATGGACATGAACTGAAGAGATGGCTCAGCTGAGCCTAATTTGGACTTAACAAGGGGCTAGCAAGGTAGCTCACAGCTGAGCTGCATTTTGGATTATGAGACATCCAAGGATAAAAGGCAGCTTCAGAAGGACCAAAGGCTACCCTGACCCAGAGGGAAATGCTACCTGATCCAGAGGAGACCTGACTGGAGTTTGACCTTGGACTGTGACCTGGCATATTGTTTCTGGACTCTGCTTTGGCAATCTGCACTTATTGGACTGGGTCTGGACTCTGACTTTTGCCTGCTGCACTTGTGAGTTTAACAAGGGAAGCTAATTAGCTTTAAGTGGGCACAAGGCCCAGTGGGGAGGAGCTGTGGCAAGACATGTAGCTGGTGCAAATCCAGGTAGAGCCAAGGGGACTTAAGGAGGCCAGCAAGCATGGAGGATATGGGCAGAGCCATTTCTGCTGATTTCCCACCTTCTGCCTAGCTAGCAACGCCCCTAGGAATCCCTGGTCCACACCCTGTTCTTCAGAGTTGACTGTGATATCTGTTAGAACTTTGTACCATTGGCCAGATGGCTGATGAAGCTGATTTGTCACAGAGGAGGAAGATGGGCAAGAATGTAATTAATTAGAGAAAGTAACAGATTGTAGTCCTAGCTTCGGTAGGAGAGCAACTTCTCTGACATACTACAAAACTTAACCTGGATTGTACATCAGCATTGCTAGAGATGGATGTGATATATTTAATGGGGCATTAAAACTGCCTCTCCTGACATTGGACAGTCTTCCTTCCAGCAGGAATGTACTTTGGGATGGAGGGTCAATTGCTATTAGGAGCTGCCTGGACTTAGCAGAGAGCTTTCAACTCCAAAACCATTAACTATAGTCTTTGCCTTTGGGGTGGGGGTGGGGGGTGAGGTCTGAAATGGATTAAAAGAATGAGTTCATTTCTCCCAAACAAAGGTGATTTTTAAAAACCTAGACTGTAGTGACCAGTCTTGTGAAGGAACTTGCATAAATTCATCAACTAGAGCATTCATGAAGATGCTTCCAAACTTACCCAGGGGCAGCCCAAGGCAAGCCACTGCCTGAATCTAGCCCACATTTGGCCCTTCCCCAATTCTGTTGCCTACAACCACCAGTGCCCCATAGCATAAACTGATGGTGCACGCTGGGTTGTATATGAATGCCAGTCCATAACGTCCCTGGTCTATTGGGTAGATGGCGTGCCAGGGGAGGCAACAGGAAGGCATGAGGTATGGGGTGCTCCCCACTAACTTGCCACATGTCCTAGCCTGTCCCTGAGGCAAAGGACTCAGCTGGCCACATAGCTGGGGTGACTCTGTCCTTCACAGAAAGGGACTATAGCAGTGTTTCTCAAATTGTGGGTCAGGACCCACTAGGAGGATTGCAAGCCAATTTTAGGTGGGTCCCCATTTATTTCAGTTTTTTATTTTTAATATATTAGACTTGATGCTACCATGGTATGTATGCATTTGGGGAAAAGTTACAGATCCATACATTCAACAGGCTACAATGTATATGCTTTTAATAATGATAGTAAATGGGACATACTCCTGGGTAAATGTAGGTAGGATTACAGTCTAAGATTGTTAAAAATTTTCTTGCTTGATGATGCCACTTCTGGTTATGACATCACCTCTGGTGGGTCCTGTCGTATTCACATTCTAAAAAGTGGGTTCCAGTCCTAAAAGTTTGAGAACCACTGGACTAGAAAATTTTGCCAGGTGAAGAGAAAATTACCTATAGTTCTACTAACTTCAATAATCCAAAATCAATATATACATATTTGGGTGGCATATCAATCTGATGTTTTGAGAAGGCACACAGAAAAACAGCAAAACCGAAAGCCAGAATGAACTTCAGGTAATTTTAAAAGATGACAGGCAAATAATATCCTCATTCTTTCCAGTTTAATTTTGTCTCAGAACAATCCCTTTGTTCGGGTATTGTAGCAGGCTAATAACTGTACTGGCTTTCTCTGGATTATCTTTGATTTTTTTTTAAAGGAAATTATACACAAATCACAATAGCCCGGGGAAGAAAATTGTCAAGGAACTGGAAAGGTGTCTTTTTTTCCCTCTCCCTCCCTGACTGTTGATAAATCCTTTCCCCTTTTTCCAAATCCAAATGCTTGCTAAGTCAGAGTCTGAGCATAAAGCACAGTTGAAATCTATGGGTCAAAAAAAGATACGACATTGAACTTGCCCATATTGTGAACCATAGATATGGTGGAGCATCTGAAAGGTTTGAGAACTGACGACAGCCTGACAACTGGTTCAAACTCCCCTCCAGCCGTATTGCTTGGGCAGAGTCTCTGCTTGTTGGGGAATAGCAACACTGAGTAGCATTCATCAGTTGAGTATCTAGTTCTTTAAAATGAAATTGTATGTGGTCCCTTTAATGGTCTTTCTAAAGGGTGTGTCCTTTGCTCATTCCTCTTTGTGTATATATAGTTTCTTGTTTGCTGTCTGTTGCTTTACAGAAGAGTATATCTTAATCTCTGTTTTTAACTATTGCTTTTACGACACTTGCATGCATCCAGGGACAGCTATTTAGGGTTCCTGGTCTTCCAGTTTCAAGAATCTTGATATGAGTAAAATGTTTGTATAAGTCTGCATCAGATGGTGAGTAAACTGCCTTTAGTTTTAAATTTTTGGTCTGAGTTTTTGTGCCTTGGTTTGCAAGCAGCCTGGGTAGAGGAGTGATAACCTTTTGCCTGAAGCCAACACTGCTTTGCATACAGAAGGTCCATAACATCCCTGAGGGTCCCAAGTTCAATATCTGCCATCTCCAGGGGGGCTGGGGAAGACCCCCTGCTTGATACCCAAGGTACCCTGGAAGACCTCATAGACCCAGCCATGCAATGTTGACTGTACTGAGCTAGATGGACCAATGGTTTGACATAATAATGGATGGCTTTGATCTTCTGGTGTTTATTTTTTAAAAAAAGTGGAACAGAACCTCCGCCCCCTCTTTTCCTGATGAAAATACCCCCTTGGGCTGTAATTTGTCTCATGTAACTCTGGGGGGGGGGGTGCTATAGGTTCACTTGTAAAGAGAGGTATTTTTCTTTTTAACAGCTGGAAGAGGTTGAGATGCATTTCATCCTTGCTGCCTCTTTCTGCTTTCTAGAGACAATGAACTGGCTGATTCTCTGCAGCACAGGAGTTCCATGGGTGTTGTGAAGAGACTGCTAGGTGACATCACATTTATTATAGAGCTTGGCCACCTGCATACAGCAAAATACAATTCTGAGCCCCAAACCATGGTCTGAAGAAGAGAGATTACTAAGCAAAGAAGACTTGCAGCACAAGCCTAATCTTCTCAAGCGCTGGCGTAGCGACCGCTGTAAAGCACATTGCAACAGCCTAGTAGTTAGAGGGCTGTCAGCTATTCCCGTGTCATCCCTCAGGCGCAAGAAGAAATGTACGCCGGAGCAGGTAACACCCGTTCCGAGCAGGTGTAGGGGCTGGGGAAGAGTGGGGGGGGGGGCGGGGATGGGCAGATTGAGTCCTGGGAGGCAGGATTGGCAGCGAGGTGCATGCTGGATCCTATCCGTCTCCCTGGGCCTGAGAACATGACTCGGGGCAACTTGGACTTGTGCCAGCTATTCAGCAGGTGCAGATCTGAGTTGCCCCATTAAACCGACTGTCCCCCTACCCTGAGGAGACCTGCTGAATCCGCACATAGGATGCACCGTGGCCATGTTTGCCCCACTACATCGGACAGGACGGAGCTACCCATAACCAATCTAAGACAGAGGGCAGGACATACAAAACACACAGATCTATATCAGCGCATGATACACCATGCCTAGTATATTGAAAGACCCAAATCCAGGAGGCAAGGACAAATGAAAGCATCCTGCCTCTGTTTCGAGCTGCTAATATGCACTTCCTCCCCTTGGAAGTACTGCAATTAAGGTCAGTAAGAGGCCCAGAGAAGCTTTAATCATTTTGCGGAGTGCCTTCACCTCCTTGATAGCTCCATCTTGGTTTAATTCATTGTCAGCCCGGCTCCCTTCATCTAATTCTGAATCTTTGATATCGTGCTATCACACCCTATTTACCTATTTCACAGGGCTGTTGCAAATCATTAGCTCATTTTTCCTCCCACCTCCCCAAGGACTTGAAAGACAAGATATATCTGCAAAGTGCTATTATGAATACATTTTCTCTTATCTTTAGTGGTCACTAGAGTTTCAAAGACGGGCTCCTGTAAAAACCCATTGTCTTTGAGACTTGGCTCATGTTTAAAGACACTGAGAACATAACTATGGTCCTGGGATATGTATTCTGCTATCTGAGAATCCCATAGACAGCTGCACAAACCATAAAATGTCAGTATTTGCCCCTTTCATTTCAGTGGTTTGGGAGTGGGGACTGCCTTAGCTCAATAGTAGTGCCAAAGCTTCTCTATGCTTTCCATAGAGAAGGTCCCAGGCTTGATCCCTGGAGGTTCAGGGTTCCACATCTAATGGAGGAACCCTCTGTACATCCAGCACTACTTTCTGCAAACAAGTACTGAAGGTAAAGCAAGCTAAAACAGTCAGTTCTCTTCATGCACAATTTCTCTACTGGTGAATTTGTGTATCCGAGAGAGGCAGAATTGCTACCTATTCTGTGATTCCCATGTCGCTGTTCTTGGCTAGCCACATTCTAAACATCTCTTCAGCTTTTCAAAGGTCCCTGTTGGCTTCCTGAAGGCAGCAGAGACATTCAAAATAGCACCCGCAACCATCATGTTGAAGTGGCCAAAGGAAGCAGAAGCCCTACAGGTCAGGTACACCTCTCCCTAACCCCATTGATCCCATACGATCAATGATTTGTCTTGTGCAAATTTGCTATCCGCTAGGGTAGCTCTCAGGGAATTTGAGAACCAAGGTAAGTTGTTGCGAGAGAGGGGCGAAGGCAGCAGTGTGATCCAAAGGATTGCACTACTGCCAGGGACGAGCGGTTTTTTATTCTTTCCTACAGCCAGCAGCAGCCTCCTGGGGGATCCAGGGAGCCTGGGGACTCCTCTGCAGGGATTCCCAAGCCTCCAAATGTCTTGAAAGAGTAAAAAACAAAACAAACACAAACACATACTTCTTGTTTTGGTCGTGAAACTGGAAGTGGGTATTTTTTTAACTTTTTCAAGACACTTGGAGGATTAAGGAGCCCTGCAGTGGGGCCCCCAGGCTCTCCGGACCCCCCCAGGAGGCTGGAGCTGGCTGTAGGTTAGTGGAAAACCCCCTTGTTCCTGGCAGCAGTGTGATCCTTGCATTGCTGCCTTCCCTCCTCCCTGCTCTTTAAGGGACCAGAGACAGGGCTTCTCAGGCTGGTGGGTCACAACCCACCGGTTTGAGAACCCCTGCACTAGGGTTTCCAGGAACCTAACCCTAGTGGACAGGGAGAACCTACTGTACATTCCCATTTTGACCTCCCCATATATTGGCCCTCTATACGTTTGCATAGGGCTAATGTTAAATCTTCATTCATAACATGGGGGAAATTCTTTAATATTTAAAGTTCTCTCTCTTGCAGTTTAGTTGTTTAATATTTAAAAGAAGAATTTTTTATGCTCCAAGTTTCAAATCTCTTCTAATATATTGGACTCAGCAATCTATGGGGTATCTGTGAGCATGCCTTGGGGGTATGTAACCATAAAAATATGTGATGTCTATGTGTCCACAGTACTTTCTCCTTTGTAACTTTTGGGCATGGTTTTTTAAAAAAAATTCCAGGGAAGGGATTCATTACTTTCCATAGACCTCTTTCTGCCTTTGCTGTTATGTACAGATGACAATCCCGTTGTAATTTATACCATGTGCGGAGCAACCAGAGAGACATTTTCTTCCCTTTTTATGAGTTCAATTCATTTCATTTTGGGGAAATTTCTTGTGACTAAAGAGGCGTCAAATTATTTTGATTTACAGACAATCTGGGCTCCACTTTATCCGACACCTTGGGATTTTAGATTTCATACTTGGAAATGAACATTGATAGAGGAGACCTGAGTCAAGGGCAACCAAATGCAGCTGCAGAATGATGTAGCATAGAGGTGAGAGAACTGGAAACGGATACATGTGCCACATTGGTAATTCTGAAACTGTGTGTTGAAGCACCTTTGGAGGAAGTGAATGTTTCATTTACAGCCCAATCCTGACTAAATATGCGGTGATGCAGCTATAC